>NC_055988.1:35194054-35508297 GCF_018446385.1 Zingiber officinale | reverse complement strand
AAGATTTCATGAACCAAGACTCTTTTCCTCAAGGTCTATAGCGTTAACTGATTACTAACTGATGGTGTCTATTTGTGTTTTTAGCTTTCAGTTCATTGCTTAGTGTTTGGTTTATCAAAATATATTAATCATATTGTGTCAAAAAGAATATTCTAAGAAATTCTTGTGTAGTATTTTTTTTTAAAGTTATTAATATGAACCTTACCATTCACGATTCACAAAATCACCGAAAGGATTCATGATTTGAATTTCAATTCGACAACATTAGATATGCAATTGCAAACTATGGCTTGAGCTGCTTATTTTTCAATCCAATGCTACGCAATATTTGGACTATAAGTAAGATTCGGTAAGCTAAATTTTATTCATAACAAGATGACTTGATGATACATTGTAGACATGAATATCTGGGATGTATACAAGCTGTATAGAAGCATGCTTGCAAACTACACACATGTATCATACAACAAGATCCTAGATTTCAAAATTTACAAAGGACAAAGATGCATGTACCTTCGGTTTGTGTCACCTAATCTAATCTGTGCTCCATATGGAAGAATTTTCCTTACAGTTCCTTCCAAAAGAGTTCCTTCTTTCAGGTTCATCATGTCCTATAAAAGAAGATAGATCCACAAATCATAAAAAATACAAGGGAAGAGAATGAAATAGGGAATAGGATTGCAAAACAATCTTTACTTGACTTCTAAGAGAAAAGGCCTACTTCCAAAGAGACACTGTAGGGAATTCAACTGCACCCTAACATCTAAGAAAATACAAAAATTTCAATGTGGATAGTACTTACCCAATTATAACTGCTATACAGATTTGATAAATTATTTTGAGATAAAAAGCATGCAAATGATAAAGGGTCATTTAACTTGTGGCAAAATGGAACAAAAATTAAATGAAAATAGAACTATGACAAACTAACAATCAACTAACCCAGGCTTCTCTCTCACTAATAATCAAGTCATTAGTTGCTTCATTAATCCTGGTAATGCACACATACATCTTGCGGCCAACCTGAATAGAGAAAGAAAGACAAGAAACCTACATAAGCATATAATCAACAGCTAAACATGGTCCAATATAAAGCAAGGAAGCATCACAAAATGTGCATTATCAAGTTCTCTAGAAGAAGCCCGTTCCATGTAAAATAGGCCACTATATGAAAAAAAACCATTATAGAGCAGTAGAATGGATAAAACCCCATATACAACACATATGAGGGCATAAGGTTGTGCTTCTTACAGTGGATGGAAGAGGAAGAAGAGAGGGTGAGAAAAGGTGAGGTGGGGACCACTATCTCCTGATTTTGGAGAGAAATGGAAAGAGAGAATCATGAAAAGAATTGATCCTCTCAAAATCCATCAAAAATGTCAGGTGAAAACAAACTGCATGTAGAATAGAATTAAAATTATTACCTTTTAACATCTACCTTAAATTAATTTTATATTTATATTTTTTGAAAAATAAAAAAATACTGAAATAACAATTCTTTCTCTTCCACCCACTTCCTCTCCCTTATGAATATCCTTTCTCACTTTGTGTCCCTCTTACAGGAAAGGTAGAAACTCAATAGAACATACATGTAGAAAGAGATATGTAGGGATGCATTATCATCCAGTAATATAAACAGTTTCTGAAAAGATGCAGAGATAATCTTAGGAACTAAAAATCCAGAATAAGAGTCAGTTACATTTTCTTTTAAATCTGTGAAATTCTTTATCTTGGTCATCAACTCAGCTTTTGGTAGGAATGCTCGCAGGCCCTGGAAATGAATTGGATATCACGGACAAGTATAATAAGTAATCTGTAATCAACTAAATGAACAAATTTACCTCGATTCTGGTTAGTAGGCCACCTGTGTTCCATTCAAATATTTTAATTTCAATTGGCTCATTTAGTTGCTTTATCTATTCACATGGCAAAAAAAATAGTCAGGATATAAAGAACTTTCCGCATTGATTTATATCCTCTAAACCTAACTTTGAACAAGTAATACTACCCCAATAGGAGTATGGTTGATAAAGAAAGAGAGCCCACAAACAAATGGTTGTGCCACACTAAACCAGCTTATGCTTTTCTAGCTTCAAGATACCAGTCTATTTAATCCTTCAAGGTAGCAAATGCTGTATGAATGCATCCATCATTAAATTATCTTATGGAAAAATGAATTCCAAGTAGAAAAATTTTCAAGGTAGAGCATGGATAATGCATCGAGCATTATCAAGCAGGGTATCAATTAAATGAATAAATTTTTCAAGTAGAAAATGAATTCCAAGTAAAACCTTATGGGAAGTAATGTGGCATGAATATACCTCCATTAAATTTTTCTGTGATTTCCGAGTAGAAAATCAATAAATGGAATATATATATATAACAGTAAAACTACTCCTTAATAGGACAAATCCAAATTTTCAATTTTCTAAAATCCAGTCTAGGGGCCACCTAGGTGGAATTCGAATGTGACTTCTCCGCCTAACGCTCATAAAATGTTTCAAGCGTGTTCACAAATATATATATATAGAGAGAGAGAGTAATTTCCCAGAAAAATTCTATAATTTAAATGAAATAATGTTTTTAGCATGATTTGGGAACATGTTAGCACTAGGATGATTGTGTGTGTGTGTTGCGGGGTGTTACCTCATTGAGAAGCGTTCCACATAGGGTGATAGATGACCGACTTTGACACTACATGCAGGTTTGTTTGGTCAAGCCAAGTTGGGTATGACTTAAACCCTTTTTGGAAGACTTAGGTGGAATTTAATGGGAAATTTCTATATATTAAGGGACTATTCAAGGTTATTTTGCAAGTGGAGTAAGATTAAGGGAAATTATTATTCTTCTAATTAATGAGGTGGGGTGGGGTAAACCAAGAGGAACTGATGACACCCCATGGTGTCAAACTCCTCTCTTATTTCTCTGTCTTATCTCTTCCTCTTCCCAATTCCCAAAACTGATCCTTCTACAGAATTGTGGAGATCACTAAAGGAAAGACACTAGGAATGGTGGAAGACTCCCTCTTCTCTCTCTCTCTTGGGGGTTGGCAAGACAAGGATAAGCCTAGGGTTTCAACGTTCATCTATGCTTAAGCTTTTATGCCAGTAGAGGTATTATGAACCCTTTGTTGAATTTCATGAATTGCTAAAGGGAAGAAGTTGGCGTTTGTAATGTTGAAAGATAAAACACAATGTATTCATAGGATTGCCTAAGAGAGGGAAATACGCTTTTAAGCAACTAAAGGGCTTTTGGTAGCTTGAACACCGTGAGTGATTAAACTCTGAATGAAATCACACGTGTTGATGCAATTATCTTGATCTAGAAATATTATTGTAGAACTTATTGTTGCAAGGAAATTGTGGAACAAAAGGGAGAGAAGGGTAAATCCAATTCTTATAGGTGGGTATAATTGGACAGTATGGGAGGCATATTTAATTTTTTATATGCACTTAAATCTGAATGTATGTGCATAAGAGTGTCGGCCTAAAATGCATACCTGTGTCAAATCCTAGTGGAATCAAGGTGTCATCCTAAAGACTCAATCAAAAGCATCAGCCCTATATATGTATTGTGGTGGCGTCGGTTTGGCTCTAAACTTTCATGGCATCGGCATAATAAACATCTTATTTGGGTATTCAGTCAATACTACTTGTGATATTATTATCCATGGTATAATGTGGATGTAAAAACTTGGTTAAATAGTGAGCCGTGCAAGTGAATAAAATATGGCAATCAACCAAGTGAATTGGGCTAAATTTGATTATGTTGTTGGCGGGCATTGATAAAATCATGATGTATTTTTCTTCATCATAGTGAAGTATAATTTGTTCATCTTCCTTAACTTGTTGCATTGCTTAAGTAGCTTTTATTTGATGTCGTCTGATAGTTTTGAATCCAATAAAAAAGTCTTTGACTATGTTTTCTTGTTTACTGTTTAGTCAAGTGAGGTATGAAATCAACTTTAGCACAATATTCTTGATCTGATTATAGTAAACCACCTAGCTGGACCGGTCCTACCTAGAATTATGGATATCTCCCTCCAAGAATAATTCTAAACCACAATGTGTAAATTTTGAGGGAAGAAAGCTAAACAACTCTATAGAGCAACATCTAACTCATATTTACAGTATTATTGCGAATTATTAAAAAGTAGCCTATGAAGCTAAGAAGATTTTCATTGAATCTATTGAGACAATGAAAAAAGAATTACAAGTAATGTTACCTGAAGAAGAAAGGTTGATATTCCTAGAAAGAATGACAAGTTAAGAAAGGTTGATATTTCTAGAAAGGTTTAGAATTTTGAGTTACGTTGGAGTTTCAGTCTTTAACTCATATCGTACCAATATGATTTTAATTCTCTTTTTAACTAAATTATTAATAATAACTATCGCATATAAGTTGTAACTTTTGATTAATTCTTTATTGTAATTAATTGTTTACATAATAACTAATTAGATTGTTAATAGATAATGCATCTTTATTATTATGTTTATATATTTGCTGATTAATTTAATAACCTCAAAGATAAAAATGTTTACTATCAATTAAATTTTAAATTTTAACTTTATTTATTTGTAAATTTAGAAGGAGAGCATTGGTGCATCAATAAAACTATTTTCGTGTAACTTTATGGTCTCAGGTTCAAGTCACGAACAGCCTCTTGTAATGCAGGTAAGATTGCATATAATAGACCTAACTAATCTAACCCTCCCCCGGGACTTTGCCAACCCAGGACTCCGCATTGGCAAGAGCTTTGTGTACCGAACTACCCTTGTTTTATTCATATGTAAATTTCTTCTTTTCATTTTATAATGATTTACACTTATAAACTATAAAACTTTTGCATGTGAAAGGCTAGAATGAGCAACAAGAAAATAAAGGTTTTCTTCATCCTCTATGATATGAGGCATGCTTTGCTTTTGGATTCTGTAACATAGGAACAATTTCATATTGAAGGCTAAAGAAAGTTTCATTTTTAAGCATATAATTTTATTTAAAATGAATATATATATATATATATAAAATAAATATGATAGGAAAACTAATAATCTAAGATTTGGAATATAGAACATAGAAACTCACACTGATAACATATAATGATTAGAAGAAGAATTAGTATTTTGTGTGTACAAAAGACAAAATGGGTAGGTGAGTTGGCAAAGATGATAGAGAACTCAGGTTTTAAGTTATGGTACACTGGAAAGAGTAAAGCAAGAAATAGAGTGAGTATTATCGTAGATAGTTTGTTAAAGTACGAAATTGTAGGAGTAATTAGAAAAGATGATAGAATTATAACTCTTAAGATAATAGTAGCGAAAGAAACTATAAACATAATTAGCATATATGCACCGCATGTAGGATTAGATAAAACTATCAAATCAAGATTTTAGAACGACTTAGATGAAATATTATAAAATATTTCGCCAAATGAAATGATTTTAATAGGAGGTGATCTAAATAAATATGTCGGAGTGGAAATGAGGAATATGAGAGGATATATGAGGATTATGGGTTTGGAACGAGAAATAAGGAAGAGAAAACTACATTAAATTTTTGCAATAGCATATGACCTTATATTAGCTAATACGATTTTTAAGAAAAGAGAAGATCACTTAGTCACGTTTAAAAATGAGAATAATAAATCGCAAATTTACTTTCCTATAGTTAGGAAAAATGATAGAAAGATATGTAAAGATTATAAAATCATCCCTAGAGAAAACTTAATTACTCAACATAGATTCGTAGTGTTGGATATAAGCCTCAAACATAGTGTCAAAGAAAATATATACAACTCCTAGAATTAAGTGATGGAAGTTAAAGGATGGGAAGCAAAATAAATTTAAGGAGACAGTAGAAGCATTAGGTGAAATATACGGTGACTTTAATATGACATGGGATAAAATAGTATCAAAATTGAAAATAATAGCTAAAAGTGCACTCGATGAGTCAAAGAGACATGCACAAGTAAGAAATCTTGGTAAAATGAGAAAGTACAAGAGAAAATAAAGAAAAAATAAGTAACTTATAAGGAATTATATATTTGTCAGAACGAGAAAAACCTAAAAAAATATACAATAGCCAAGAAAGAAACTAAAAAATAGTAAATGAAGCAAAAAATAAAATTTTTAAATGATTATATCAAAAATTAGATACAAAAGAAGGGGAAAGAGGCATTTATAGATTATCTAAAATAAGAGAAAGAAAGACAAGAGTTCTTATCCAAATAAAATGTATTAAAGATAAATGTAATAGGGTACTAGTAAACGATGAAGAAATAAAAGAGCGGTAGAAGAGATATTTTCATTAACTTTTTAATGAAGGTTTAGGTAATATAAGTAGGTCAAATAAGCATAAAAATTTAAATTTTTATCATAGAATTCAAACTTCAAAAGTAGAACAAACTTTAAATGGAATGCACAATGGGCAAGCCATTAGACCAGATAATATTCCAATAGAGATATGAAAGTGCCTAGGGAAACAAGATATTGAATGACTTATAAAATTATTTAACATGATATTGAAAATGAAAATATATCTGATCAATAGAAGATAAGTACTCTAGTTCCCTTATATAAGAACAAGGGAGACGTACAAAATTGTGTAAACTATAGGGGTATTAAACTAACGAGTCATACTATAAAATTTGAGGAAAAGTAATAGAAAAAAGATTAAGGGAACCACGGTGACCGAAAATCAATTTGGGCTCATGCCGGGAAGGTCAACAATAGAAGCTATATATATCTTCTTAGACAATTAATTGAAAAATATCGGAAGCAAAATCAAGATCTACACATGGTATTCATTGACTTAGAAAAAACTTATAATAGAGTCTAAGAGAAATTATATAGAGAATTCTAAAAAAGAGAGGTGTTAGCGTATTATATATATATATTGAACTAATTAAGGATATGTCCGAGGATGTAACAACCAAGACAAAGACTTCAGGCAAAGTAATTAAAGAATTTCCAATAAAGATAGGGTTACATTAAGGATTAGCTCTAAGTCCCTATCTTTTTACACTAATTATGAACAAACTTGTTGGTGCAGTTGGCACCAATGATCAAACCTAAGTTTTCATGAATAACAAACGGATTAAAGTTAGATGTTGTATGATCTAACGTTTCTACCAAGTGTGCAAGACTTGATGGGTCTGACACCAAGCTGAAATTCAGCTAAATCTAGAGGACCTGATAGCTGGTGTAGAAGTCCAGATAGATCAAGGAGTGACCTGATATCTGGCGAGAAGTCCGGCTGGTCCACGAGACCTGTGTAAAAGTCCATATAAATTAAGAAGTAACCCAATATTTGGCGGGAAGTCCGACTGGATCCGCGGGGCCTGACAGCTAATGTAGAAGTCCAGATAAGTTAAAAAGTGACTTGATATCTAGCGGGAAGTCCGACTAGATCCACGGGACCTAACAGTGGGCTGAAATCTAGTTGGGTCTGCAAACCTGACAACTAGCGGAAAGACCTAGTAGGCCGAAAGGAAGTCAAGCGATTCTGCGTGGTAAGTCACTAGAGGAGAGTGTCTAGTGAGGACGAGTCTCATTTAGGGCCCTTAGGCGCAGATTCACTTTGGGTCTATTTTGGAAACCTAGAGTGAGACTGTGACTAAATCCCGGTCTCAGGAAGACGGGATCTAATTAATAATACTTATATAAATTGTGCTAACTTTGTTTTGCAGATTAAATATTTTTCTATTAGCCTAACATGTTTTTGCATGAGCAAAACTAAGTTAAGTCTCATATGAACAATGTCAAGGCACCTCAAAGGGGTCATGGAAGCGCCCTAGAGAGTGTTGGAGGCCCCTCAGAGTGCTTCGTAGGCGCCTTGAGGAGCATGGAAGACGCCTTCACATCAGTAGAAGCCGAAGTTCACACTGTTTATCGCGACCGAAATTTATAGGATTAAACTTCACATTGGAGGCGCCTCCAATGAGCTTGGAGGCACCCTCAACACTCTTTACAAGAGAAGTTCAAGCAGCATTGGTGCGCTATTTCTACTACGCATCCGACCGATGCCAGTAGACTGATACCGACACACGAGCCCGTTCAGACTACTTCTTTAAGTGTTGGTAACAATTTAACATTCCTGTACATCTTTATTACTTGCAAAAGGAAAGTATAAGCTGTTACACTTTCCCATTTCTCGTATGTGTATTCGATTCTCTCTCCCAACGGTTCTAAAAGAGATTTTTAATAGATTACCCGTCCATACGATCCGAGAGATCATGGGTCTTGGAGTAGGAGTCGTTGAAGGCTCCAAACCAAGTAGCTTCTCGAGTTCTTGTGGTTGTATTCTATTTTTGTTTGTAGTTTTTCGTTGCGTACTCGTTTTCAAAACCCCAAAAAGAAAGTTTTCAAAAGTCACATGATTCACCCCCTCTCACGTGTGCACCGATCCTACAACTCATTGTGTACATTCAAGATACAATACTGTGGTATATGTTATCTATAGACGATATTATTTTGGTAGATGAAGCATGTGAAAGAGTAAATACTAAACTAGAATCTTAGCGGGAAACACTAGAAGAGAAAGGTTTTAGGTTTAGTAGAATAATAAAAATATATGGAGTTTAAGTTTAGCAATATTAGACATAATGAGATAATTGTTAAGATAGGAGATAATGGGTTGCCTAGAACTGAGAGCTTTAAATATTTAGGATCAATTTTACAAAACGATAGAGGGATTGAGAGAGATATCTTACATAGAATACAAGCAAGATGATTAAAATAGAGGAGAGCGTCAGGTGTTTTATGTGATCGTAAAGTACCTCTAAAATTTAAAAGAAAATTCTATAAAATCGCAGTTAGACTTATTATGTTATATGAAACTGAATGTTAGGCTATAACTCGTGCACAATAAAAAATGAGACTTGCAAAAATGAGGATGTTAAGGTGGATGTGTGAATATATGAGAATGGACAAAATAAGAAATGAGAGTATTAGAGAGAACGTCGAAATTACATCTATTAGGGAAAACTTCGAGAGACACGTTTAAGATGATAAGGGCATATACTTAGACGACCAATAAATGCTCCAATTAGATGTGAAACTATGACAAATACGCATATCAAACGAGAAAGATCAAAAAAGAATTAGTTAGCAATAATAAAATAAAATAAAATTTATTTAAGTATAGATGATGATATAGTTGGATATAAAGCTCAATGGCGTAAAAGTATTCATATAGCGAACCCCACCTAGTGAGAAAAGACTTGGTTGCTGTTGTTATATATAATTATATTTAAAATTTATTCATAAATATTTAATAAAAAGTAAGCATTAAATATTGTTTAATGTATTTTGTTTCATACAACTTAAATAAAACTCTCTTAAATGCAATCAAATAATTCAAATTGTTATTGTTTGATTTTTATTTTATTTTTTCCACGTGACTAAAAATATTAAAGCAAATAAAAAATAGAGTGCATACCTATCGCAATCACCTTATATTTTTAATGATAGTCCAATCAAATAAATTTATAATAGTGAAAAAATTACTTATATTTTGTTAATCAAATAAAGAGAAGCTAGACATGATCTCATCGAATCTTAGTTTTCTAATAGCTTGCTCACACAACCTCTCTCAATCTCTTTTTACGTAACAAAATTAGAACATGTAAAAAACACTTTGTTGATGTTAGATACCAAATTTTATCTTATTAAAATTTTTGCATTTAATTTTTTTCAAAAATGCTAGAAGTGAAAGCTTTTAGGTTTAATAGAGTAAAGACAGAATATATGAAATTTAAGTTTGACAATATTAGATGTAATGAGACAATTTCCTATATTAATAAATATATGTAATTGATAATTTTAAGGATTTAGGATCATTTTTGCAAAAGGATTGAGAGATTAAAAGAAATATCTTATATAAAATACAAACGGAATGGTTGAAATGGAAGAGAGCATTAGATGGTTTTTTGTGATCGTAAAGTACTTCTAAAACTTAAAGAAAATTTTTACAAAATGACAGTCAAACCTACTATATTATATAGAATTGAACATTAGACTATGACTCGAGCATGAGCAAAAGATGAGAGTTGTAGAGATAAAAAATATTAAGGTAAATTTGCAGACATATAAGAATTGACAGGATAAGAAAGTCATTGACAGGATAAGAAAGTCAAGTACTTAAACGACCAATACATGTACTAGTTAAGCGATGTGGAATTATGACGAACGTGTACATCAAATGAGGAATAAAAAAGTTTTGGTTAGCAATAATAAAATAAAATATAAATTATTTAAATATAAATAAAAATATAGTAGGGGATAGAGCCCAATGGCACATATAATTGACCTCACCTAGTGGGATAAAACTTGATTGTTGTTATAAATTTTTAAATAACTAATTAAGCCAAATAAAATAAATATTTTAATTTTAGGGTCGAGTGGATATTAATTTAGGGATGGTTGGAGCTATCGAATAGACATGATGATTGTGATCAAGTGAATTCAAACTAGGGTTGCTTTAGATTTATTTTGATTTAAACATATGTAACTAAGATAGAGGTATTTAAAAAATTAGATTTTTCTCTCTATGCACTATCTCATCTTTGCTCACTCTCTCCCCTCCCTGACTCATATTGCTTGCAACTCGTTGTGGTGCTCATCATGTTGACTAATCGCACATTCTTTCCAAGGTACCGTTGCCACACCCACCATGTCTATCACTTATCACATGTTCTTTCCAAGATACTCTTCTCTTCCTCCATCTCTCTTCTCTCCCTCCTTGTTGTTGCCACGAACCTCTCTCCCTCTCTCTCCCTAGTAAGTTTATATGCAAGATAGTTTGTTCTAAACACATGTAATTAGGATAGTGGTATTTTAAAAAGTTTGAATTATATTTAATTACTTTTTCTCTCTCAATGCACTCATCGCCTCTTTGACCCCCCCCCCCCCCAAACAGACACACCCACACTCGTATTGCCCGCCGCTCATCGTCGTGCCCATCATGCTAACTACCTATCACACATTCTATCCAAGGTGTCACTTCCACACTCACTATGTGTCGCTTTTCACATATTCTTTCCGACATACTCTTCTCTTCATCAATATATCTTCTCTCACTCCCTTTTTTGTCACGAGTCTATCTCTCTCTCTATTTCCATCGTGAGTCACCACTCTAGTGCAAAGTATCCAATAATAGTCAGCGAGCAAAATGATAATTTTGACCCATGCCAACTAGCATGGCTCGGCACCTCAATCTATGATTTCTTGATAAAGAGAGACAAAAAAAAAAATAGGTAGTCAAAAAAAAATCTAAAGGATAAATAGATTGATTCGCCATTAATGATCTTAAAAACAGTGGCATTTCGAGGTTCATTGAGGCACAATAGCATAAGTGATAAATAAGGAATAATGAGAGTTAACTAGTATATTGTTCGATGGTTTGATGAAGTAGGTACTCTATTTCATATAGCCAACTTAAAATATCTACCCATCACGGTATTGGCAATCGATTAATATGATTCGGAGTGCAAAGGTTTAACTTCTTATGAGTTTGATAACCTTTTAATTAAAAAAGAATATTAAAAATTAAACAAATTTGTAAGCCTATAGGGATGTCAGGAAGAGGCTACACTATTATGAATAATTCATAGATAGAAGGGCAAAAGTGTTATATGAAATTGTGAATTAGGTATAAGTTTCTTGAAATACATTATTGAGAACAAAAGAGATTAGGGAAAGACTGCGTGGGGTAGACAGTGGCATGTATCGTTGCCTAGGGAAAGATTGCGTGGGGTAGACAGAGAAATATCATTTGGTAAGTTAGTAAGTCCTTTTGAATAAATTTTAGAATTTTACTAATATTGTCTATTAGTTTAAATTGATAGTCAATATTTTGAACAAGCACTCTCCACTTGCAAAAAATGATAATTAAGATTCTTAGCATAACATACACCTCCGTGAGAAGCACTCTCAACTTGTAAAAAATGGCAATCAAGATTCTTAGCCAAACATGTAACTCTTCCGAGCATGAGAGAAATTAGTGTGTGTTTGAAAGATTAAGTTTAACGACTACCTTAACAAAGTCAAAGTGTTTACATCGTGAGTATTTTTGTGGTAAATAAATTAGTATCAATAAATGGATATTTCTTATAAATTCAGAGAAATAAAAAGGAATGCAGTAGATATGATGAAAATGAATGATCTAGCTTATGCAAAATTAAAGAATCACAAGAATAAGAAGGCTCTATTCATCAAAGTCACAAGATACCACTAGTGCTAGAGAATTTAATGAGATATTTTTTATAGTTTTTCTCCTTCTATAGAGGACTAGACTTATGCACTCGATTGTAGCTTTTGTCCATATTTTGATATTGTTCTAAAATTTAACATAATAGCATGACAGTAATTATGAACTAATTGGATTTTTATGTTATATTGTTAATTTGTTGTGTATTTTCTTGCAATAAACTTTATGATTATATGCAACTTGTATGATTGGATATACATTGTATGTACTTATATGTTTTATTGTGTTTTGTGGTTTTGTTGTTGTTGTAATGTGAAATATGATGTATTTTGTTGTTGTAATGTGTATCAATTATCAGTTACTTATGATCGCAAAGTTGTTTTCAATTCATGCATTGTTAAGTCATTTTAAATGTCAAATTATACATCTATTTGTTTTAATTCTTAATATCAACCTCCAACGCCTCCACCAAACTGCTTGGCAATGAGCCAAAGCCTAGTTCTTGCAACCCCCTTTTAAAACCTTGCAATTTTAGTGACTACCTAGGCATTCGGCAATGACTCGATGCCTAGTGCTTGCAACTATATTTAAAACCTTACCATTGTAGCAACTACTTACCATGAGATGCCTTTTTCTCATTGAGGAATAAAATGTGCTGATTTTAATATTCTCTTAAGACTTGATCCACAACTTGCAGAAACTAATATATTTGAGAACTGATTTTTTTGTTTACAAAAATACTATTGAGAGTGTTTTTACACGGGATACCACAGAAAGTGAAATCCCTATGTATTTTAAATTTCTTTGATCCAGTCATTATGTTTAAAAGGACCAAATATCACTATTGAATCGTAAATTCTTCTTATAAACTCTGCCACTCCCTTGTTTGATTTGATGTTTGCTAGATGCATATCTTTGAATATTGATCAATGCTAATATAATTACAGTAGATGCAGAGGAAAATCTTTCTGAGACAAGTGATATAGACTTTTTGGAAGATCATTTTGTTAGACGACACTTGAAATAGATACCTGTTCAAACCTTTCAGTAGAGAAAGTAGTCCAACTATATGTGCAAAGGCTAGACAGAGGTCAGACATACTAAAAGTTGCAATAGGAACGGTATGAACATGTAAACATTAAGTGGACAAGCAAAAGATATCAAAAGGAGTGAACCTAATGGTCGACAGTGATACGAGAGGATTTCAGCTTGAGCAGAACAAAAAGAAGGTCCTTCGTCTTGGTAAGTAGCTTGTGATCACATGAATCCTATTGCCAAATAATTAGTAAATTGAAAGGTTCAGAAAGAGAGGGTAGAGAACCTGCCTCACTCGGTGCCATGCTACCCGTCGGAACATCCTCCTTGTGGACAGGAGAGGGCGTCCGCTAAGTGTTCGACCAAGGACCTCTGCAAAGAGAATAGTTCCAACGTCAACGATGGCCTTCCCAGGTGCCTTCCCTCCACTGAACGCTTCCTCGTCGCTGAGAACTCCCATTTTCCCTGGCACCGCAAATTCAGAAACGTCCTCATGCCGATCACATAGAAGGTAGGGTAGCTCCGCTTCGTACAGAGGCAGCACCTCCTTGGTCAGCATCGTCCCGAGCATATCAGCCCCAACATTAACATCGAGCCTTTTATCGTTACCCGATACGACAACGCCCACCACAAGGTCCCCAGGCTTGGGGTCGTAGTACTGGACGCTCACTGTCTCCTTCTCCTCCTCCTCGACAGTCTTGCCATCTCTCTCTTCCACTGTAATAGTGTTGTACTCCTCCGAAGGATCCCTTGATTTGAAGAACTTCAAGAAGGGGGCCAAAGCCTCCTCGGGGTCGGGGCGTGCCGGGGCAGGCTCCTCTTCTTCGGGGACGGGGATAGGATAGGGTTTGTCGTGGAGCAGCAGCTCGACGTCTGTCTCCTTGGAAGATCGGGGGTCGGGGGAGGAGGACGAGGCGGCGGCGGCGGCGGCAAGAGTGCCGCAGAAAGAGGCGGACACAAGGCGTCCACCGCTAAAGGAAGCATTTTTAGGGAAAAGGAAGGGGGGAGGAAGCTTGGAGTTGAAAAGGAGGAGAGGATGGAAGCGATGGCTTCGCGTACCCGTGGCAGGCGTCAATGTCAGCACCGCCACCATTATCGCACTCCGTTGAGCGCGGCCAGCGGAAGCTCACTGCTCGGTGTTATCCACGGCCTGCAGCTGCTGCTTTGTTCGCAGCCGATGGCCAGCGAATGCTTCTAACGGACGTCGTCTCAAAATCCTTATCCGGTAACGGGCCTCCTGTTAGACCGGCACGGTTCATTTTATGATTACCGAGATTGTATAGGAAGAAAGTCTAATGAAAACCTATTTTATAATTTTTAAATTTAAATAAATTCTAAAATATAGTTCACAAAATTTAAATAGATTTTAAAATAATCGCCCAACAGTTGTGGTTAATTATCCTAACCTTTATTAGCCTATGTATCACTATATTTAGGGTACGTTTGATTCAAGTTATGATATATAATTTTAGTTATGTGATTATCAAGTAATCACATAATCAAGATTATAAGAAATGAAACATAATCATTGGTTGTTTGGTTCAATTTAGGTAATCTAGTAAAATTCTGTTTGTTTGGAGGTTTTAGTACATAACCTAATGTAATATTTTACCATATTACCCTTGATTTAATAATGATAATATTATATTATTAATACGATACATACATATATATACATATATATATATATATATATAAAACTTTTTGTTTATTATTTTATTTTTTTTATTTATATATATATATTGATCCTGTCCGAAAGCTGAGTCGGACGAATGCTGGTCGCGACGGCCTGGTTATTGACGGAAAGTCGTGGGTGATTCGACTCCCACGGGCGGCTGACGATGCTGCAGGATCCTGCACACACTCAGACGATCTCCCTCCTCACGTTAGAGACCAGAACCCAGGGAAAAAGTCCCCGGATCAGGCCCTCCGACGCTCAAGTCAAGTCTTTTTTCCCCAGAAAAAGCAGAGAACCGAAAAAAATGACTGAAAATGAAAAGTTGTGGAAAAAGTGACGAGAGAGCGTACCCGCGTACGAGGAATCCCCTCCTTTTTATGCACCCGCCTTGCTTCCAGAATCTGCAACCCTGTCAGAAAACGTTAGACGCTGGGCTTTGTCATATATCCCGGACACCTGTCGTGCTGCTATTGGTCGTGAAGGCATCTTCTTGTTTAGGAACCTCCGCCTTTACACATGGGTTTTGTCTTGTAGCGAAGGACATCTGTCAGGCTACTATTGGTTATGAGGGCATCTTTTCGTTTAGGAACCTCCGCCTTCGCACATCTCACTGGTATGTAATGATTACCCTTGACGGACAATTGTGATCCTCCGCCTCCTGCACAGCTTAGCTCATCCTATTTATCGCGGTCTGCATCTACCTCACACCCCTCGACCAGATCCCGCCTCTAAGCGTTACTTGTCAGTCGGGCTAACCCTGAACAGCCCGTAACTTGCACTTCCGATCCTTCGACTCGCAGACCTGCCGACCAAACCGTCTCTGCACAGCTCTGCCGCGCCCGACCTGTGATTTGTGACTTGCACTTCCGGGCCTTGAATCGTGGACCTGCAGATCGAGCTGCCTCTATCCAGCTCTGCCGATCCTCGACCGTAAGCCTGTAGATCGGGCTGTCTTTACACAGCTCTGCCGCTTCCGACCTGTGATTTGTGACTTGCACTTCCGGGCCTTCGAATCGCAGGCCTGTAGATCGAGCTGCCTCTACCCAGCTCTGCCGATCCCGACCTGTGCCCGATGTTCCGCCCGTCGTCTCCCTTTGTCTTTCAACTACTTTACCCCCTTGATCGACAAGTCTGTCTGACCTCTAACTACCCCATATGTTTGCCTCTGACTGCCTAGTCAGCTTGACTATTGACTGCCGGGTCACCTTAACTATTGACTGCCAAGTCACCTTGACTATTGACCGCCACGCCCTCTTGACTTTTGATCGTTGTATGGCCTTGACCCTTCTCACCCTTTCCTCTTGGGCCCCTCCATTGCCAACCGTATCACAAGCCTCCCTCACAAGTCTAGTCGAAGGAGGACGACAGTCTGACTGACTAGACCTCAGCACATCTCTAAGATCTCAGCATATCTCCGTCACCTCAGTATATCTCTATAACCTCAGCTTATCTCTGTGTCTTACCACACCTCTGCGCGCTCTGCTTCCTGCCTCACACATCAACCTTTGTGTCGCGTCACCGGGGATGTCATGCCTCCTTAATTGCTTTGCCAGTCGCTTGGGGTACCGTGCCCACGTAGTTGCTTTGACTTGGCTACCCATCCTCTTTATAAAGAGCCTTACGGTCACTTCTTTACTCTATCCTTCATCTTCCACGCCTTCCCACTTTCTTTTGCTAACCCGCGTTCCACCAGCTTCTTCCCCACGCGATGCATTCTCCTTTTTCTGAGGTGGTTGATCAACCACCTTCCCAAATGCGGATAGATCAGCTCACCTTACAACTTGCCGAGAAAGAACGTGAACTGGAGCGCGTATCCAAGGATCGAGCATGTCAGCTAGCTGCCCTGCACTCCATGGAAGCCCAGTATCGTCTCGCGAAGTCTTGCGTGCATGCTGAGAAGGCAAGGAAAGAGAAATGCCAGGCTAGCCTGCAGCGCCAACTTAGTCTTCAGGAACGTTTGCAGCAAGAGCATGAAACGGAGTTATCTCTCCTCCGTGCGTGTCTCGACGATAAGCAACACACGATCGCTCAGCAGCAAACAGTCATCAGATCCTTACACGCGCAGCTGGCTCGAGCCTTGAACGCCCCAGAGGCTCCTGAGTCCCCAGACATTTCTTCACACGGCAGTGCTCATTCTCCATGACCAATCCTTTCCCCGAGTTAAAACTAGTTCAGGTCGTAGTTGTCTCAGTGGCTCCTTTGCCGCAAAACGTTCCCTCTTGTAGCCTTAGCTGTATCACCTGCTTATTGAACTATGCTGTTGTACTTGTATATTTGTCCTTTTCTGGCATAGTCTTTCCTGCTCAATTTTCATCTACAAGCATTTTTAGAAACTGACCCGTATGTAAGAGCCAAGAGTTGCATCATGACTCATTTTTATGTATGAATTTTGGATAATAAAACCAACATAATGCTTGAAAATTAAAACTGCAATGAACGTGCAAAACCTGATTCCGCAGTTAATATTGATGCTTTAGGGGTAGAGTGGATGACCTCCCGTACTCTGTACCTTGCATATTTACTGTATATTTGCAATTTGCATAAAGGAACTACAACAAGACCAGATGTAGTTAACCTAATTATTGGGAGCGTTCCACTCATCATGAGGCATATCCATCTAGAAGGTAGTTAGGCGTGGGCGCCGAGTTCACTTACGATTTTTGCAGGGAAGATGATTTTTGATTCCCGCATGGGGGCTGACCTGAAAGGTCGTTGGGCGTGAGGACATAGCTCACTTTTGATTCTCGCATGGGAGTCGACCTGAAAGGTCGTTGGGCGTGAGAACAGAGCTCACTTATAACTCACACTAGGGTGAGAGTCTGGGACTACCGACCTAAAAGGTCGTTGGGCGTGAGCACAAGGCTCACTTTTAATTCTCGCATGGGAGCCGACCTGAAAGGTCGTTGGGCGTGAGAACAGAGCTCACTTATAACTCGCACTGGGGCGAGAGTCTGGGACTACCGACCTAAAAGGTCGTTGGGTGTGAGCACAAGGCTCACTTTTAATTCTCGCATGGGAGCCGACCTGAAAGGTCGTTGGGCGTGAGAACAGAGCTCACTTATAACTCGCACTGGGGCGAGAGTCTGGGACTACCGACCTAAAAGGTCGTTGGGCGTGAGCACAAGGCTCACTTTTAATTCTCGCATGGGAGCCGACCTGAAAGGTCGTTGGGCGTGAGAACAGAGCTCACTTATAATTCTCGCATGGGAGCCGACCTGAAAGGTCGTTGGGCGTGAGAACAGAGCTCACTTATAACTCGCACTGAGGCGAGAGTCTGGGATTCTCCGGTCCGAGACCAGTGGCGATGGTGCTGGTCCGAGACCAGTAATGATACTCCGGTCTGAGACCGGTGGCGATGGTGCTGGTCCGAGACCAGTAATGATACTCCGGTCCGAGACCGGTGGCGATGGTGCTGGTCCGAGACCAGTAATGATACTCCGGTCCGAGACCGGTGGCGATGGTGCTGGTCCGAGACCAGTAATGATACTCCGGTCCGAGACCGGTAGCGATGGTGCTGGTCTGAGACCAGCTGGACCCCGAACGGCGAAGGCATAGATGCATTGCTCTTCTCCACCTTCATCCGTCTCGCCTATACCGACCTCATTGCTTTGGTTGATCTGGTCGTTATTGCTAGCTTTGGGCTTACTCATTCGCGTCACGTTCCTCCCTGCAATTGCATTATGTATGGTATAGAATTAAGAATAGAGAAGGGAGCGTAAAAACCTTACTCAACCCTTGGGCCACAGTGCCCTTGTAGCTTATGATAACCCCGCAGTTCTCGCGATGCGCTTGGTTAGCTGATCGGATCAGGGGCTGCCTACGCAGAGCTACTTGCTCGGATGATCCGAGCAAGCAACACCCCCACAGGCCCGCTTGATACTTCTCTGATCTGACATTCACCTCTGCTGACCTGCCTTGTCTCATTCGCGACCCTTTTGAATTGTCTGGCTTATGCATCTTTATGAAACTTCCCGCCTAGCCTCGGGCCTTTCATGAAGAATGCCCCTTTTTTGGGGCCATGCCCCTTCATGATTACCTCGCCATGTCAATTTTTAATGCGCTTCCTCTCGCGATGACACCTGTCCGGCACCTTTATTGCTCACGCCTCCTGATGCCAGCTTTCGACCCTTTTTCGCACCCTCCAACGCTTACTTCCCATCTGACGGCGCTGGGGCGTATTACCCAAAAAGATACTTGGCTCGACTCTCGATGTTTCCTAGGAATGAATGGGCTTTATAAACCCTAAAGGCAGTCCGCTGTCTTCACTTCGACGCTTCGCTATCCTCTTTCTCTTGTTCGTGCTCGCTTCTGGTAGTGCAACTTCTCGTCTTCCTGCTCGCGCCCGACCTGTGACCCCTCTTGTCTTCGACCTCCTCCTTTGCTTACTCCTCACAATCATGGACGGTAAGGAAACCTTCTGGTATTCATGCTATATCTCTGATCTGGACCATCACGACTTGTCTTTACTGCAATCCCATTTGAAGTTAGATTCCTCGTATGAGCTTCGTCTCCCTTTGTCCACTGAACACCCCTCTTCTCCTCCCGAAGGTTTTGTCACTGTCTTTAGGGATCAAGTCTTAGGCGGCCTTCGCTTTCCTTTACACCCTCTCTTCTCCGAGCTGTGTCAGTACAGCGGCCTCAGCATTTCTCAGTTTGTCCCTAATGTATTCCGAGCCGTCTGCGGAACCATCATCTTGTGCCGCATTAATCACATTCCCTTGACCGCTCGATTATTCCATCATTTCTATTCCTTCTGGCGGGTCGAGGCGGGGGTATTCAACGTTCAGGCCAAGCCGGGCTATAAGTTTTTTGATGACTTACCTTCTTCCAATAAAGGCTGGAGATCTCGCTTTTTCTTCCTCAAGCCCCCCGTCCCCTTAACCGGGCCTTCCTAATGGCGTCCCATGCTTGCTTCGGACTTCCCTTCGCACGCTCATTAGCCTGCCTGCTCCGCAGCTGCGGACAAGCTGAGCGGTGTTGTTGTTCACTTGTCTGTATTGATGCTAGAAGGCATTCTGTACGCTTTTGGTCTTAGTCCTGTTTCCACAGAAATCGGAGTTCCTTTTGGTAAGTTGTTACTTTTTATATGCCGCTCTTCGCTAACTGAGGTGCTTTTTCCTCTTATTCTTGTAGTAGCTGCCATCCTCCGCTCTTTTGCCAATCAGGAGACACCCTCGGTGGCCGTTCTGCAAGCTCTGAACGAGGAGCTAACACAAGGCCTATCTTCTGACCCCGCTGCTTCCGCCGGTCCACAGCCTTCGGGACCCCGAACCTCAGAGACGGTAGCCGCCTCGGCGCGTATTGAGCCACTTGCCCCCAGCCCTGCAGACTCAGCCCTACCCCGCATCTCTGATCATCCTGCATCTGAGCCATCGCCAGCAGGACAAGTGCCTTCACTCCCTCCTACTATGAAGCTGCGTCTTACGCGCAAGGGCAAGAGAGCGGCCCTGGTCACCGCAACTTCTCCTCTACCTCCTCGCCGTCAACGTGTAGTGAGTATCTCTTCCCCCTCTAGGTCCTCGGATATGAGCTCGACCCAGGAGACAAGTTTGGCCCGGGAGAAGGCCTCTGATCTGGAAGTGGCAGACCCGTCATTGGACCTGACAGCTCCGGTACCAATCCAGAGTGTATTACTTGCCCCGCCTTCGTCCTCTGGCGATCAGCCCCTGGGCTTGCTGACTCCCCCAGCCTCTCCTCTTCTTGCGCCTATGAGCTTAGCCATGCCGACTCTGAACCTGCCTTCCGCAGACCTAGCTTTCGAGGCTTCCTGGAGACTTCCTTCAGAGACCGACCCGGCTTACGCGCCCGCTGCCGACCTATCTTCTATCTTTGGTAGGGTCGATTTCTATGGGGACTTGGCCACCACCTTTCAATCAGCCAACCGCCAATTCTGGGAGAGTAGTTCCCCTTTGGAGGGGTTTGATCAAATTGCTCGTTCCTTGGTAGCGATAAGCTCCTCTTCTTCCTCTTCTGGGTATTCATATGCTTCTATAACCCCCTTTCCCTTCCTATGGCCACCTGCAGACCTGTTCCGCGAGTCTGAGTGTCGTTCAGCGAGCGGCCGAGCTTCAGCGAGAGAACGCGGTGCTCAAGGCACGTCTTCAGGAATTAAAGCCCCCTGTGGCTTCCTCAGCTCCTCCTGAGCCTTCCCTTGGAAGCTTGGATGCTTATCTGCGTGCCGTCGGAGAATCTGCGGCCTCTGCCCCAGCCATTTCCCATGCCGCCTTCGATAAACTTCAAAAGTTGGAGGCGGCCTTAAAGACAAGTGAGTCTTCCTTGGCTTCTGAAGCGGAGCGTCATCAAGCGGCAGTTTCTGAGCTGAAGGACAAAGAGGCAGAGCTATTCTCACGATCAGCGGAGTTGAGATTGCTACGGCAAAGTCAGGAGCTCCTGCAAATGGGGTTGGCCGATGCCCAGTGCCTGGCTAGTGCAGCCGCTAGCCGGGAGGCAACCGTACGGACTCAGTGGGAAGCTTGCCAAAACACTCTTCTATCTTTGCAAGCGGAGCTCTCGCAGGCCCAGGAAGCAGTGTCTCAGGGCCAGAGCGATTTATCTGTGGCTCGCGCTGAGGCTGCCAAGAACAAGAACAGCCTGGAAGTGTACCAGGCCGGTGAACCAGGGCGGCTGAAAGCCTACAGACTGGCCTATGTCAGCTCTTCCTTTTTCCTCCAAAAGCTGGGGCGCTGGATGGTCTTGTTGCTGTGTCACGGGGCCACGGGCGGGGTCAAACAGGCCTTCGAGCAAGGCTTTCTACGCTCGGCACCTCCTGCCACCTTTCTGGACACAGCTCGCCTATCCAGGGAATTGCCGCAGGAAACTTTCCCTTCCTTCGAAGCGGATGATGGACTCTTCTCCCTGGAGGCTCCTCACCCTGCGGCCGATCCGGCTCCCGTGGATATTTCTGCCCAGGCCCTTCCTATTGCTGCTCCTGAAGCGTCCGCTGATCCTGCATCTTCCGCCATAGTGCCAGCCGACCCCGGGCCCCTTCCGTTGGCTTCCAGTGACCCTGCCCCTTCTTCCTCGGATGTTGTGTGATTGGCGACATGTTGTAATGTTAACTTCCATGTGCTAACGCTGAATCTTCCGTGATTGTACTTATTCGCGTGGTCCTATTGAACTTTGGATGATTATACTTATCTGCCTTTATGTCTAGATAATCGTATGGCTTCCCCTTCATGTGTCCTTAGCTTGCTTCTTTTTTTAGTAGGTCGTCCATGGCTTTGGTTGATCTCTGCTAATCCGCTCGCCCTTGCTTATTTTGCTCAGCTACGTCGCTCTTCCTCCGATAGTTGCCTTTATACCTAGCCCGGCCAGGGCTAGACTTTACTTTGCATGTCCCTGAAGCCCGTTGATTTGATCTACCCACCTTCCTAGTGGCCCCTCCGTACACTTTTGTCCTACTTGGAGCAATCACCTTAGGAGGCGCTTCGTATCTCGAGCCCCTGCCTTTCCCATAATGCCCCTGGTTATACTCTCGAGGACCATCACAGGGCGTTCCTTGTCTATCTCTGCCCCTGCATCAACCATCCATTGCCAACTTACGAAAGTGTCCTTCCTCCGTCATACCTATAAGTATCTTCGTAATCGTTCCCTTCTGCTGTGATTCGCCATCACCGCGGAATAATCAAACGTCGCCGCCACCGACTGACTTTCTCGGGGACTTTGCGGCGACCCTCCCTTTTCTCCAAACCTCTTCTTTTCGTTTGCTCTTCCTATCTTCTGAGATAATCTCTTCTGCAATGGCTTCTCCTTCTTGGATCTCCTTGTTGGCGGAGCACTTCCCAGGCGCTTTGACTTTCGCTGAGTTGGATTGGGATGACCTACGGTACACTTACGAAATCCCTATTAGCTTTCGCCCCATCATCCCTACTGGTGTGAACTTGTACTTCGATCCTCCGCCTGATTCTTGTACTTTCTTCACTGAGCAATTTGTATCTGGCCTTCGTCTACCCTCGCATCCTTTTCTGTCTGGAGTGTGCCGCTACTTTAAGATTCCCTTAGGTCAGCTAACTCCCAACTCCATAAAGATTTTATGTGGCTTTGTAATACTCTGCGAAGTTTGCGAGGTTTCCTGGTTCGCTCCCCTCTTTCACTGCTTCTTTGCTCTTGCTCGGCACGCCGATGGTCTTTTTTACTTCCAGGCTCGCAGTCATACTGCTTTCTTCTCTCCTCTTCCTCCTCCCAGTGCTAACTGGAGGAAAAAATTCTTTTTTCTCCGATTTCCTGAAGAAACAGGCTGGCCTATGCACTGGCAGTCTGAGCTCCCTCTAACTCTGGCGCTGGACGAATTTCACATGGACTTCTCCTTTGCTACGGCTGCAACCCAGATGGAGGATTGGCGCTTGAATCTGACAAGACTGCTATTTGAAGACCTACTTTCCTTTTTCCGGCTGAGCCCCGCTTCCTCTGAAATACCGCGCTCCTTAGGTAAGTTCAGGCTGAACCCCCTCCCCCGCTTTCGACCATTTTCTTTGTGAGAATGACCTTTCGTATTTGTGCCTACAGCGGAGATTCTGCATCGCGCCTCAGAGGTTCTGCCTTTGCCCCTCGATGATCTGGAAATACTGCGACGCGGTCGGGTGATCTTGGATAGGAGGCTACTCCCTCATCTTGGATCCACCTCATTTGGGGCAGCGACTCAGTCCGCTTCCAACCCCGCCTCGCACACAGCTTCTCCTTCACATGCCGCCCCGAACCAAGGCCGGGTTGTGATCAAGCCAGCCGTCCGTCCAGTCGCGTCTTCCGAGGAGCCCCCCGGGCCTCTAGACGTGGTCGCGCAGCCCTTCATCGTGCAGGTCGAAGCTCGTCCGGGCGAGACGCCACAGACAGGGGTGCTGCAGCCTCTTCACAGGGTCAGCCTCGCTCTGATGACTCTGACTCTAACGACCAACCCCTGCTTCACAGGCGGCGTCGAAGACCAGGTCCGACTTCATAAACGCTTAATCCTGTTCCTTTTACTGCCATATTGCCCCCTGCTGCCATCGTGGCCGACTCTGACCCCACTCCCTTCTTCATTTTTGTTTCCTTTATCTGGCAGCCTCTCCTAACCCTTACAGGGGAAGACCAGCTGCATTCCGCTCTGCCCCCACTCCTGCTAAGGAAGACAGCCCAGGCGATCATCATGACCCCGTGCCAACTGAGCCCGTTCCCGGGCCACCTCCTGCTCCTCCTGGTTCTGACGCCGGCCCTTCTCGACCTTCCTCCTCCGCCCGCCATCATTACAGGACCACTATCCCCTCTGAAGCTACTCTAGCTCGTCGACATGACGCCCCCACGAGCATTCTGATGATGAGAGGCTGCCTCGGCAGTTTGTGGGCGGAGAGCATGAGTCAAATGGATAGCGCGTCGCCATTAGTTCAGATGGATAGGTTCTCGAAGTCCTGGGCTAAAGTAAGTACTCATCACCTTACACTTGGTATTAGTTTGCCTTAACTGAGGGTTACATTTTCCATCCAGACTCATGCAAAATCTTTGGTGCTGAACCAATCCTTCCACGCCCTCCATCACGAAAGCAAAGAACTCCGAGAGAGAGTCTCTGAATTAGAGCTGCAACTGAATGACCCCGCCCAAGCCAGTTATGCATTGCGAGCAGAGATCCAAGCCTTAACTAATTAGACCGACCGACAGAAAAGTTCCCTGATGCAGGTCAAAGATGAACTCCGAGCTATGAGGGAGGAAAGAGCTGCCTCTGAGGTGGGGTATCAGCAACAACTAGCCCACCAGGCTCAGGAAGTACAGTCCAAAGATACCCTTCTGTAGGAGAAGAACAATAGACTGGAGGTTCAGGCAGCTCAGTTGGAAGCTCAAGGAGCTGAGCTGAGGGCCCTGAGGGAGGAACTATCCCAGTCTCGGGCGGCTTTGACAGGAGTATCCGCTGCCCTGGCGATCTATCAAGAAGGAGAGGAGGATCGTTGCCTGCGAAGTCGAATGTCCTATCTGACCTCTCCTGAATTTTTATCCCAGGCTGGGGCACACTTTTCCGCGACCATACCATACACGGCGGCTGGGGTTATCCGACAGCTTCACGCGCAGAATTTCTTGAACTCCATCCCTCCCGCAGACTTTTTGGATCAAGACAAAATCATTCAAGGCTTCCCGGATGAGATTTTTGCTCCTTTTAAATGATCTGTACCAGCCGCTTAAACTGAGGAATTTTTACATGTACATATGCATCTTCGGATTTTTACTTGACTATCCTACTGTCTCCAGGCCCCTCGCCTGACCCAGCTTACACCAACAGAGTCAGCCTCCTTAAACCCGATAGGGCAGTAGGTAGTTAGCACTCCAAGGTCGATCCAGCTTCCTTCCTTGAGCGTCCTGCAAATAATAGGCCCCCGATGCCAATTTCTTGATAACTTTGTATGGTCCGTCACATTGAGGCGCTAACTTCGTCACTTCCCCTAAGGGTTTCATCTGCTTCCAGACGAGGTCTCCTTCTCCGAAGAATCGAGGGATCACCCTTCTATTATAGTTTTGTCTCATCCTCTATCTATAGGCTTCCAACCTGGCAGCTGTTTGTTCACGAATTTCGCTGATAAAATCTAGTTCGGCCAGCCGTCGCTCTGTGTTCCCTTGGTCATACATCATTCTTCTCACGGACGATATCCCGACCTCCAGAGGTACTACTGCTTCATTACCATACACTAAATGGAAGGGTGTCAGACCTGTACTTTCTCGGGGTGTCGTACGATAGGCCCATAAAATGCTCGACAGCTCGTCCACCCAACTGTCTCCCGTGTGATCCAGCTTGACTTTGAGCCCTCGCACTATTTCCCGATTGACTACCTCTGTCTGACCATTGCTTTGAGGATGAGCCACCGAAGTAAAGGCCTGAGTTACGTTGAACCCCTTGTACCAATTTTGTATTTTGCGTCCTTGAAATTGTATGTCATTGTCCGACACTAACTTATGAGGCAGGCCGAATCTGCAAAAGATATTCTTCCACAAGAACTGGATCACCGCATCTTCAGTGATTCTGGCCAGGGCTTCCGCTTCCACCCACTTGGAGAAGTAATCTACTGCTACCAGCAAGAAACGTCTTTGCCCCGTTGCCATCGGGAAAGGTCCTACGATATCCATACCCCATTGGTCAAATGGGCAAGACACTATAGAAGTTCTCAGCAGCTTTGTGGGTCGGTGCGTCAGGTTCTGATACCTCTGGCATGACAAACAAGTATTCACTAGCTTCTGTGCGTCCTTCTGCAGGGTAGGCCAGAAATACCCGGCCAATAGTACTTTCCGGGCCAACGTTCTTCCACCTGTGTGATTGTCACATCACCCCAAATGTATCTCCCGCAAGGCCTGATCTGCTTCTTCCGTATTCAAGCACTTGAGCAGAGGTCTGGAGAAAGACTTTTTGTACAATTGATCTCCGATCATAACATAAGAATGAGCCTGTCTCCTGAGCATACGCGCCTCTTCTAAGTTGGTGGGTACAATTCCTTGTTGGAGGAAGCTTATTATGGGCGCCCTCCAATCAATTACTTCTCCCAGGTTATTTTGTAGATCTATTTGAGCTATAAGGAAGGCCTGCGCTATAGATCTGTCAAGCGCCCAAGTGGTCAGGGAGCTGGCCATTTTAGCTAGTTCATCCGCTCTTTCATTTTCAACCCTGGGAATCTTAGTGACTGTGACTTCTTTAAACTCTTCCCTCATCTTTTCATAGGCTTCCTTGTAAACTCACATCTTTTCATTGTTTACCTCAAAATGCCCGGTCACCTGCTGAGTTACTAGCTGGGAATCTGAATATATTATGACTCGGCTGACCCCTACATGCCGAGCTGCTTACAGACCTGTTAATAGGGCTTCATATTCTGCCTCATTGTTGGTAGCTCTGAAATTTAGCCATACAGCCAGTTGCATAATGTCTCCCTGCGGAGATATTAGAAGTGCACCTACACCACTTCCATGATGGGTAGCCGACCCGTCTACATAAATTTTCCAGACCTCCTCCGAGTCTGCTTGATAAACCTCTGTCAAGAAATCCGCCAGAGCCTGTGCTTTGATCGCGGTTCGGGGCTGATACTGTATATCATATTCCCCTAGCTCGGTTGCCCATTTGATAAGCCGACCTGCTACCTCCACCTTGGTGAGAGCTCGACCCATTGTACTGTTTGTCAGGACTGTGATGGGATGCACCAAAAAATACGGTCGGAGGCGCCGAGCCATGAGAACAAGTCTGTAAACCAACTTTTCCAGGGCCGTATACCGAGACTCAGCCCCCTTCAATAGATGGCTGAAAAAATACACTGGCCGTTATACATTGTCCTGCTCTTTAACCAGCACGGCCCCCATGGCCTCGGGGGTGGCTGACAAGTAGACCTAAAGGGGCTCTCCCACAACAGGCTTAAACAGCAATGGCAAAGACTCCAGGTATTGCTTTAGCTCCTCAAAGGCCTGTATGCATTCTTCCGTCCACTGAAACTTGGCTGCTTTCCTGAGCACTTTGAAGAAGGGAGCGGCTCGATCTGCAGATCTGGAGATGAATCGGGACAGCGCTGTTATCCTACCGACTAGCTTCTGCGTTTCCTTCAGATTTTAAGGGATCTGCATGTTCCGAAGTGCTTGAACCTTCTCAGGATTGGCTTCTATCCCTCGTTCAGTCACCAGATACCCCAGAAACTTCCCTCCTTTGGTCCCGAACAAGCATTTCAGAGGATTCAGCTTTACACCATATTGCCTTAGAGTCCCGCAGGTTTCCTCTACATCTTTTATGAGATTGGACGCCGGGGGGACTTGATTAGGATGTCATCAACATAGACTTCGACGTTCCGCCCAATCTGACTTCGAAAGACTTTGTCTATCATCCTTTGGTAGGTAGCCCCAGCATTCCTGAGTCCAAATGGCATGACCGTATAGTAGAAAGTACCGTCAGCCGTTATGAAGCTAACCTTCTCTTGATCCTCCCTAGCCAAGGGTATCGGATGATATCCTTGATAAGCGTCCATCATGCATATCCTCTCATAGCTAGCAGTTGAATCCACCACCTGATTGATTCGCGGGAGAGGATAATAGTCTTTGGGGGTGGCTTTGTTGAGGTCACGAAAGTCTATGCACACCCTCCACTTGTTGTTAGGCTTTTTTACCAATACAACGTTAGAAAGCCAGGACGGGAACTGCACCTCTCGAACATGTCCTGCCTTCCTGAGCTGATCCACTTCAGCTCGGATAATTTTATTCTGGTCGGCAGAGAAGTTTCTCTTCTTCTGCTTGACTGGCTTGGCTTCGGGCATTAAATGCAGCTTGTGCTCGGCTACCTCTGGTTTGACTCCGGGTAGCTCTTCGGGTGACCAAGCAAAAACGTCCTTATTACGGCTCAGACACTGTATCAGCTCCGACTTAAGCTCCGGCGGTAAGTCGCTGGCAATGCGAGTGATGCTCTCTGCTCTGTCAGGGTACAACTGAATCTCTTCCCAAGGGATAGGCTCCTCGGCAATAGGCAGAGGCTCCTCTTGGATAGCGTGTACACCACCATCCTGCGTCCTCCGGCTTTTGCGCGCCTCCACCCGGACCATATCAATGTAGCAGCTGCGAGACACCTTCTGCTCTCCCTTGACTTCCCCGACCCACTCGCCGACCGGGAACTTGATCTTCTGGTGAAAAGTGGAGACAGCAGCCCGGAACTCATGCAGAGCTGGCCTTCCCAGGATGACGTTGTAGGAGGAAGGCGAATCCACCACTATAAAGGTGCTCCTCCGGGTGCGCACCAGTGGCTCAGTGCCCATGAAGATGACCAGCTTGATCTGACCCATGGGCTTGACTTTGTTGCCTGTGAACCCGTATAAAGAAGTGGTTACGGGTTGGAGCTCAGCGACATCAATCTGCATCTCCTCGAACGCAGCTCTAAACAAAATGTTGACCGAGCTCCCGGTATCCACAAAGACTCGAGCCACTCATCTATTAGCAATAACGACCTTGATTATGAGAGTGTCGTCGTGGGGCAGTTCCAGACCCTCCAAGTCTTGGGGCCCAAGGCTAATAACAGGGTCGGACGCTTGCTCGTGGTTACATCCCACGGCTCCCACATATAACCGCCGACCATGTGACTTACGGGCTCGGCCTGAGTCCCCGTCAGTGGGCCCTCCTGAAATCATACCGATTTCTCGTACAACAGCGTTGCCCCGGTTTTCCATCTCTCCGGCATCTCTTCGATCTTCCCCGGGACCGGCTTGGTTAGAAGGACCGGCTATGTCGGGTCGGGTCTGACGAGCACGTCCAGCCGCGGCCCGTTCTTCCTCCATTCTCTGTATTTGGGGCGCTAACTCCGGGGGCAGACCTTGCTCGGCGGCTCGCCTGGAATCACGAGCGTGTATGGCAGCAACTCGTGGGGCTGGTCTGACTCCCTAAGCGGGCTGAGGGGCAGGCCTGGGTTGAACGCGCTGAAATGGCTGAGCTGGTTGGGGTGCTCTCCTTTCAGGTCGGTTGCCAGGAGTCACCGTCTTTTCAGCCTTCCTCCTAGCGGCCTGAGCTTCCTCCACCTTGATGTAGCAAGAAGGTTTCTCCACCATATCGTCAAAACTCCGGGCGAGGTTTTTGATGAGGTCCCTGAAGAATTCCCCTTCTCGCAATCCGTGGGAGAAGGCGCTTATCAATATTTCTGAGGTGGCGGAGGGGACGTCATTGGCCACCTGACTGAACCAGTTGATGTAGCTTCGCAGAGGCTCGGTCGACTCCTGTTTAAGAGCGAAAAGGCAATGGTCGGTTTTTTGATACTTACGACTACTGGCGAAACGACGTAGGAAGGCCATTTTGAAATCCATGAAGCGGTTGATGGACTCTGGGGGCAATCCATCAAACCACTTCTGCGCCGACCCTGATAGGGTATGTAGGAAGACTCGACATTTGACGGCATCGCTGTATTGATACAACATAGCCGCGTTCTTGAACTTCCGCAGATGCTCTTCCGGGTCCTTGCTCCCATCATATTCTCCGATGTTTGGGGCTCGATAACCCCTTGGCAGGCTTTCCCTCAAGATCTGAGCCGAGAAGGGTACCTTATCATCCGGATCTTCAGGCAGATCTCTGGCAGAGATTATAGCCTTCCCCTTTCCTGAATCCCGGGGTGGATGTAAAGAGCTCTCCGCCACCGACGACGGCGGCTCTTCTTTCTTCGGACTATGCTCTCGAGGTCCAGATCGATGATAGTTGCGGCGAGGCTCTCGGAATGAAGTACGAGGGAGTTCTTTCGGTTGCTTTCTCTTTGAGCTCCTGTCGGAAACAGGAGCTGGTTCTTTGGACGCTTCAGGTGCTAGGCGAGGTCGTGAAACCGTGCCTTGTTTTTCAGAGGCAGCTCGCTTTCTGACCTCCTTGAAGAGCTCGTACTCCCCCGCGGTCATGGTAACGTTAATCCTCCTGCTGGAGCTTCGACCAGAATCCTCCATCTTCACGCTTCGGATCAGGCTGTTGTGTTTCCCACAGACGGCGCCAAATTTGATCCTGTCCGAAAGCTGAGTCGGATGAAGGCTGGTCGCGACGGCCTGGTTGTTGACGGAAAGTCGTGAGTGATTCGGCTCCCACGGGCGGCTGACGATGCTGCAGGATCCTGCACACACTCAGACGATCTCCCTCCTCACGTTAGAGACCAGAACCCAGGGAAAAAGTCCCCGGATCAGGCCCTCCGACGCTCAAGTCAGGTGCTTTTTCCCCAGAAAAAGCAGAGAACCGAAAAAAATGACCGAAAATGAAAAGTTGTGGAAAAAGTGATGAGAGAGCGTACCCGCGTACGAGGAATCCCCTCCTTTTTATGCACCCGCCTTGCTTCTAGAACCTGCAACCCTGTCAGAAAACGTTAGACGCTGGGCTTTGTCGTATATCCCGGACACCTGTCGTGCTGCTATTGGTCGTGAAGGCATCTTCTTGTTTAGGAACCTCCGCCTTTACACATGGGTTTTGTCTTGTAGCGAAGGACATCTGTCAGGCTACTATTGGTTATGAGGGCATCTTTTCGTTTAGGAACCTCCGCTTTCGCACATCTCACTGGTATGTAATGATTACCCTTGACGGACAATTGTGATCCTCCGCCTCCTGCACAGCTTAGCTCATCCTATTTATCACGGTCTGCATCTACCTCACACCCCTCGACCAGATCCCGCCTCTAAGCATTACTTGTCAGTCGGGCTAACCCTGAACAGCCTTGTCGATCACGGTCTGTACTCTGTACCCTGTATTTCCTGGCGCTCGACCATAAGCCTGTAGATCGGGCTGTCTTTACACAGCTCTGCCGCTTCCGACCTGTGATTTGTGACTTGCACTTCCGGGCCTTCGAATCGCAGGCCTGTAGATCGAGCTGCCTCTACCCAGCTCTGCCGATTCCGACCCGTGAGTATTTGCTGGCCCTCGATCGTAAGCTTGTAGATCGGGCTGTCTTTACACAGCTCTGCCGCTTCCGACCTGTGATTTGTGACTTGCACTTCCGGGCATTCGAATCTTAGGCCTGTAGATCGAGCTGCCTCTACCCAGCTCTGCTGATCCCGACCAGTGCCCGGTGTTCCGCCCGTCGTCTCCCTTTGTCTTTCAACTACTTTACCCCCTTGATCGACAAGTCTGCCTGACCTCTGACTACCCCATATGCTTGCCTCTGACTGCCTAGTCAGCTTGACTATTGACTGCCGAGTCACCTTGACTATTGACTGCCAAGTCACCTTGACTATTGACCGCCACGTCCTCTTGACTTTTGACCGTTATATGGCCTTGACCCTTCTCACCCTTTCCTCTTGGGCCCCTCCATTGCCAACTGTATCATATATATATATATATATATATATATATATATATATATATATATATATATATATATATATATATATATATATATATATATATATATATATAAATTAAACTTTTTGTTTATTATTTTATTTTTTTTATTTATATATATATATATATGAAATCTCGTTTTCTCTTATGTACCACTGACCTCGCTATAATAAATAGAACAAAAAATTTATATCAGTAATATTATTGAAAATGTAACTTTATAGTTGCTAGTTATGCATTACATGCCTAGTTAGGGACATCAAAGGCAGTGGAATAGCTAAAGAAATGGCTGAAGGTACAAATAAACCTACACGCAACAATGCACAACAATGATACGATAATTTGAAAGTAATTAAGAATATACAACAACCAAATATTGGTGTTTCAACAAGGCTCAATTAGATCTATTTTGAATTTCCGACAGCAAAGACAAGAACTGAGAACAGAAACTCATGAATCTGCCTCTCAACATGATCATTTTCAAATGCCCAGCCTAGCTCAAACGCCCAGCTCGGCTTGATAATGTCTTCGGCATCGACACAAATCGTCTGGTGATGATCAACAGTGTACTGCCCATTCTGGTTCGATAGCCTTCCACGTTTGAGGTAACAACACACCCCCGTATTATGCTATTCCGGTGGAACAATCACATTTCGGGTTCAGTGGTTAATAGAGATCAAGGGCTGAAGACTTGCCTGCAAACAAATGTCCCAAGAAGGAAAATCTAATTAGTGAGTAAAATGATGATTATGGGATTAGAGTGGCTTAATTTAAGTTTAATTAATGATTGTGGTACCTTGAAATCCTGGAGTCTTCGCCATTTCCATCTCCCAAGATTGACGGAAAAATATATTATCTTACTAGTGTCGTACAAACTTTATTCTCATGATTTTCAATATATATCTACAATGTATGTCATCAATAAGCATAATAATACCAACTACTAAACATCAACTTTTATCACAATCACATTGCTATTCTAAAAAACATGACAAATAATTATGGTTGGTATAGAAAAAAGTGTGAAAGCAGACATCATTAGGAGGTATATTGGATACGAACAAATGAGAATGATGGTAATACAGGGCTTACATGGTCTTTTCTACCACCATTTGGATAATGATTTGGAGATATCCTAGGAATTAAAATGCACATCTCCATGTACGATCTCAATCTGAAACCAAAACATGCAAGTAATATATTCAGAACAAATGGCAATGATCATGATCACTCAAAATTGCTATGGATATTAATACAGCCAACCATCAATGTTTTTTTTTCCATTTTCTTGCATTTCAAAAACATCAGTAGCAATCAATGTAAAAAAATAGACAGGTTGCATCAAAGATATTACTAGCATAAAAAAATAGGCAGGTTGCATCAAAGATATTACTAGCCCAATATAGCAGTCAATAATATTTTTGCAAGTAAGTTGTTCTATTTTAGCATGACTCGTTCGCCATTTCAAATAAGAACCATGGAATTCAATAATATAGAAGAAGGATTTGTCACATGAATGCACAAAGTTGGCAACAGCCAAGGTAGACCCAACACATTAAGCTGATTAAAGTTCAATCCAATAACATCCAAGTTCAATCCAAAAAAAAAGATTCATCCAAGTTCAATCCAAACAAAAAGATACATCCAAGTTCAATCCAAAGTATATCAAAACATAAGTACCAAGAACCTAATTCAAATATTTAATTTATTTTGGATGAATCTCATTAAGCTGCTTTATCACATATTTTCTCCTCAATACCTTTGGCAGTGCAAAGGAGTTATCAATTTTGTGTTCATCCTTGAGAATATACTCTCCGACATCCATAATTTCTTGCTCAGAGAATTCAGAAAGTTCTATTAGCTCATTATATATCTTCATTTTTCTATCACCACTCTCGGTTTGTTTCTTGAAGTAGGTGGAAATTCCCTTCATCTCCTCATTAGACTCAGTAACAGCAATAACATACTTGTGAATCTCTCCCACCAAGTCATCTAAAGCATCATCAGCCTTTCCTTTTCTCTTTCTAGTGGTTAACTTCTTGTTTGATGGACAAATTGATGAATCTAGAGTCTCAGATTTCCTGATTGCTTGGTTGGCATGATCAGATTCTTCGTCTTTTTGACATTCAGTATGTGCATCTTTTTCATGCTCAAACGTGTCAGTCTCTTCATCACATAAATTTATTTCTTCTACTACATCAGATGGGGTTTCTGCATTAGCTCCTGTGGCACGATCTTTCCCCCACACAAACATCAAGTCATCAAGGTGGGGGAACTCTTTGTTCCTTAAACTAATAGTAGTTGGATGACTCTAAATTAAAAACATATCATTAGCAAAAAAACCCCACAATTATCAAAGAAATGGAAATACACAAAGTAGAAAAAGTTACTTTAACCCACTCATCAAATACATCTTTTGTTGTAATGATACACTTCTCAACATCGTTCCATCCAAATCCACTGCTATGATTCAACATCTCGGTGATAGCATGGAACTGTCTCTTCAGTAGCTTATACCTTGACTCAATATGAGGAGTAGCCTTCAAACTGCTTGATGGCAATTTAGCAGCCATGAGTTTCTCTAAATGTAGCAAGTATCCAGTTCGAAAACCATTCTCGCTCTTCCAAGCTGAATCTTTGCTCAACTCAACAAGGCAGTCAACTAATACAGCATCCTCTTGTTTTGTCCACAAGTGTTTGGTGTTTTGAGTTTTTCTTTTGAATTTCGGTGCCATTGAACTTTCTACTTGTTCAACTATTTTTGGCATATTTTGGCTCTTTCCTTCCATTGAAAGCTGAAATTAAACAATCCAAATAACACATTGTTCTTGCATAAAACATAATCAAATTGTTCAAATGAATAATATACAAAATGCAGATATAATCAAATAGTTCAAACTTAATCAGATTGTTCAAATGATCCAAATGGATAAGAAACTCAAATACAACATAATTAAACAGTTCAGTACATGGAAATGAAACCTAAATTTCAAGAAGGAACATTAAATTTAATGAGTTGATGATTGTCAGCTCATGAACATATCATCTGCAAGCTTGTCTCTCCATTCAGTCCAAGCAGAACTAGTCTCACAATGCCTGATCAACTCATCATCATCATCATCATCATCATCAGCAACAGCAGCAGCATCAGCATCAGCATCAGCATGAGCAGCATCATCAATTTCATTTGACTCAAGCTCAGTCACTATCGGATCAATTGTCATTTCATACCTTATGAAATTATGGAGAATACAACAAGCAGAAATAATCCTACACTGAGTCTTAAAAGAATAAAATGACTTATCTCTCAATATAGCTCATCTAGCTTTTAAAATGCCAAAACACCTCTCAATGTAATTTCTCGCTTGAGAGTGTTTCATATTAAAGTATTCTTTGGCTGTCACTGGTTGGTAACATTGCCTCCATTCAGTCAAGTGGTACCTTTGACCTCTATATGGCGCTAAAAATCCTTCCCCATTTGTGTATCCAACATCACACAAATAATAACAACCTATATATATATTACAAGTCAACAAGTATTAATATATAAAAAAACCAAATAGTTGTTAACGTATTATAAGTGACTATTATTTTTAATATAATTATAACTTAATTACCTTGAGGAATCTTCAAGCCATTCCTCCTACTAATAGCATCCCTTAAGACTTTACCATCTGCCGCAGATCCTTCCCAACTCGGTAGGATATAGCTAAATTGCATGTTCGGTGTGCATACTCCCAAGACATTAGTTGCAAGTTCACCTTTTCTGGTTCGATACCTAGGTTTATCATCTATTGGGGCATTGCCATTAATATAAGTCTCATCTAATGCTCCCAAACAACCCTACACTCAAAGAAGTATCATAAAATCAAATTGTTTTTATTATGCACATTAAATTGATTAAAAAACTAAAATTATAGAAATTATGTACTTGTACCTTAAACCATTTCCATCTCTCATCCGTGTAATTTCTGGGATTGGTTCTGGCTTTTTAAGCAAAATATTGTGTAACCGTAGAACAGAGTTCAAAACTAAATGAAATTGCCTACTAACTGTCTCACCGGATCTAGCTGTTTGGCGTTTTAGGATCCTATTCTTCACATTATGTGCAATAATGTGAAGAAAAGATATTACAAGTTCACTAATTGACATATTTCTGTTTCCTTTCAATTTTCCATCAGTCGTTAGCAAATAACAAAGTTTGGCTAAAGACCTTCTATCCATCCTACAGTTATCAACACATTGTCGATCACTATAAAAACTCATTTCATTTAAGTTTATAGACCTAATATTATATCTAGACAATGCATGATAAGCATATGATATGCTCCTCCTCAATCTAGCACTCCTTCTTTTAATAGATAAGATCATTGCCAACGATAAAAGCATAAATAACTTGGTTTCCATCATCTTCATGTGCATAATGAGTACAGAAATCATCTTCATCTCTTGCCTTATTGCTAATCGAGCCATATCAGTCTATCATGTAAATAGGACAATGAACCAAACAGTAATTAGCAAGGTGGAAAATCCTAACTTCTAATAAAACTAGAAAATTAATAATACTGAATAGAAACCTACAAATTTTATTTCAAACAAGAATTCTATTTGCAAGTTGGACTTACAATAGTGCATTAGTCATTTTTGCAAGTTAAACCAAACATTAAACTAGCATGCTAGAAAAATAAAAAATATGAGGTAGAACAAGAGAGTTAAAGGTCCAACAAAACTAATAATATAAAACATAAACCTCTCTATTAGTTTTTGGCTTTCAAAACTAATATCATACAAAATTGTTGAAACGGACAGTTAAGATGAAGAATAATAGTTTTAAATATAACAAAACTGTAAAATACCGAAAAATGACAAATAATAATAAGGGAATTTTCTGGAATTTTTGGAAATTTTTCAGGAATTTTTTGGAGCTCGTATGAACGAGTTTACGAGGATAAAAATGGGGGTCCGGGAAAGCCTGTTTAGGTTACCCCGTTTTAGCGAGGAAATGTTTATTTTCTAAAATCTTTTTCTTTTCTATTTCTTTTTCTTTATTTTCTTTTCTTTTTATTCCTTCATTTCCTTCCTTCCCCGCCGAAGCCCTCTCGTGCCCTAACCGTCGGCGGTTCCTCCATCTCTGCTTAAGCTGTGACCAAGAGAGAAGCCGACACTTCTCTTCCTCCTCCTCCCATCTGCCGATTTTCCCCTCTCTGTGCTCATGCCCTAGCCAGCCCCGACGCCACTTCCTTGCCTCTGCCGTCGACCCTTGCCGTGAAGATCCCACAGCCGACGCCGACCGAGTGCCACCTTGCTCCTCTGCTATAGAGCTCGAGCCGACGCTATCGACTGAGACTTCCTTTGCCCTAGCGCCGACAACTCAGTCCACACCCACTTCCGACCACCACAAGAGCAAGCCAAGCAGTGCCGAGGTCGCGTCTCTGCTCGACACTACCGAAGCCGACATCGTCGGTGCCCTACAGCCGACCGATCCCTTCGTTCCTCCTTCCCGAGTCCTTCCCTTGCGCCACTGTGCCCTAGCTCTCTTTTCCGACGGCTCCGATCAGTCGTGCGACGACAAAGCCGTGCCCTAACAGTGGTCCTTAAGGTAGGTGATTTATCGAGATGTGGATTTGAGTTCTTGGTCTCTATTTTTGATCTGATCAGGGATCCTCTTGCTTGCTATCATTTGGTGTCATTTGGTGAAGGATTTCCAACAGAAAGGTTACACTGCTAGCTTCATCTGATTTGGATCACTATTAGCTGTTGAAGAAGAGGAGGTAAGGGGAATAAGGGGACTTGCTGTGGTTTTCTTGGTTTCGGCAGAATTTCCATCTAGCAGCACTTTGTTTCCGCAACGGCTGTGAGTTTGAGGTATGTTGTAGGAATTTGGCTATATGTTGTAGTTAGATAATGAATCATGTGTAGATTGATTAGATTTATGTGTTGAAGTAGGTATGATTGGATTATGAATGGTTAGGGTTAAAGAAGCTAACCCTAGATGGTCGGTGGATTAGGAATTTGTTAGCTATTTTTTTATAATTAACTTAGCTAAACTGTACAATTTACTAAAGGACTTTGACGCGAGACGAATATCTCGACGTCGTATTTGGACCAGATTGGACTTTACGATTGGAGGCGGGTACTTTGACTTTATGTCTTTTGATATGCATAATAATGTTTTTAACATATAGCAATGATTATGTTTCTCATTTGCTTCGGTTGATCACTACCCGACCTATTACATATTGTTTGTTTATTTTTATGCACATCATGTTAGTATTTACCTGATCATACATGCTTATAGAGGTAGTGACACAACCATATTGTATATTATATTCAGGACCTAGGGTTTTTGATACCTTATCTGATCTGTGTACCTTTGTTTTGATTTATTGTCCTGTGGTACACATTTTATAGTTATATATGGCTTGTTCAAGATATTGCCATGTTTAGTGGCATGCATCATATTGCATGATTGCATGCTATACGATAGTCTGCTCCATTATTGTCGAGTGCATCGCCAGTTACATGTTTATATACACACCACCACTCACGGGTTAGTGGTAGATCAGATAGGTGTGTGGCAGTTCTGCTATTTGGCTCCATTGGTATGGTGACTCAGCAAGGTAGCCGGCAGACGGTTCTGCTATGTTTGGCTCCGCTGGTTTAGTGTAGCAGCGCAGTAGCCGACAGGCGGTTGGACTCTGTTTGGTTCCGTTGGTCCGCTCAAGGGTAGTGTGACGCAGCGTGGTAGCCGGCAGAGATTCCTCTCCGTCATCGTGTACCGGGAGATGAGAGCATTAAGCTCCCCCATTTATGATTTGGGGTAGGAGGATAGGTGTACTCCGACAGCATCCCGTCCACTCGGTCACTCGTCAGGGGCAGTGATGGCAGAGTGCACGGTTGTCACAGTCCTACCCACTCGGTCTCACCATTGTGTGTGAGATGGTTGACTGACGTCAGGGGTGACTATGACATTTGCATCATATGCATGATGCATTTATTGCTTGTGTTTGCTGCATTTACTTGCTGCATTTATATGGATGCATATGATTGACATGCATATAGGATTTATGACACTCTCGGTCTGACGACCTATTGTCCTTATACCTTGGTCCTGGTTAGTACAGTTTTCTCCTACTTTATTCAGTTGCATTTATCCTTATTGTATCAGGAGATTGTACACATGATTAGTGTTGGTTGTTATTTTCTTTATTATGCATATCAGTTGATACTCGCTGAGTGTTGGACTCACACCCTCCTCCGTTGTTATTTCCAGGTTGATGCTGTCCGGAGGGTTCCAGTCGCTAGCCCCCTGCAGTCCATGAAGACGAGTGTTGCTCTTTTAGTTTTCTTGTTTTAGATTATGTTTGGACTTGTTTGTGTTGATACATTTGGATCTTGTATGGATTCTTATTGCCTATAAGTTTTATTGGATTTGTTTTACTCCACGCCTGCCTAGACGGCAGAAGAGGTAAGTTGATTTATCGTCAGATTTGAGCTTTATGAGTGTAGTAGAGTAGGACATCAGTTTTGTGCTTTATTGGTGTAGTTGAGTAGGGTTGTTTTTGAGTCTTATTATTACTGTGCTAGTTTGTTAACTATTAAACTGCGTGGATGTCTGTGTGTTGTGCTTATATTATTGTTATTGTTCCGGCCGTGTTGGCCGATGTATATGTGGCCCAAAGGGCATTGTAGAAAGTTTCAGATTGTCACCCATACAGGGGAGATGCTGTCAAAATTTCTTCGGACAGGGACTCCCCCGGGGCGTGACAAAAACATAATGCAAACTTTTCATGAATGAGCGCCATTTGAAATTTAATGTAAAATGATCAATATTTGCTCTTTTTATTTATTTTCATACCATTTAGACTTTGTTGATCAAACAATCTTACTACGACAAATACAAATGTTTTGATCATTTAATCTCAATAAATAATGACCATTTAATCTCAATAATAATCCCAACCCATCAAATCTGTACCAAAGAAAACTTGCATTAACCAAGACAATATGTCAAATTAAAAGATGCTTCATATGTCAATCTAGCAAAACTGGTTTAGTGAAATCATGTTAATTTCATGTAGCTAATTTTACAATTATATTTTAATTTCATCATTATTGTATGTCACTATTGATAAGATTGACAAAAAATTGATTAAATTTGGTCATGTTGTGAAAATTGGTGAGTTAAATCAGGTTAGGCTCTGTTCCTTAGGATTTTCCTATGAAACAAGTTGGACAAACCTTGTTGCCATGGATCCATACATCAAAATCGAAAAAAAATTAGATGACATTTTTTGTCAAATCAAACCTTGTGAAATTGTGAATGATCTTTGTTCACCTATTGTTGATCAACTAAGGAAGCACAATGATCTGAGTTTTGCATTTTCCTTGGATGAAGTACCATAAAGCTAGCAAACCTACTTTAAGATGTCTCTCCATGCAAACGGAGGTTGAAGATCATACCTTTTCAAGAAGAGGAGTGGGGAATGTTTGCTAGTGGGACGCCTTTCGAGGGGTAAGCTGCTAGGGCTTTTCGGGAAGGGGGAAAGAGTTCGCGAGTGGGGATGCCTTCGTGACAGGGAAGAAGCTGCTAGATTGCTGCAAGGAGGATCGCCGCAAGGAGGATCGCCGTCGCCCTAGGGTTTCTGTGAGGCAGGGAACACGCGAACACGGGATGAGTTTTAGTTTGGGTTTTCTAGCGTCGGTGGCAAATTGATATTTGATAAACTTGTAGGGTTATTTTTGTCACAATCGATAAAAATTGGAGGCTAATTTTGTCTAAAAAAAATTATTAACCCCGGAATCAAGAAAAACCTCGCTTTCCTGAGGTTTTCCGATTCCGGGTTGGATGCCCAAATTGCTAATGTGTCAGGCATGCATTATGACTTCGGAATCGTTGATTACCTAAACCAAACAAAGGTTTTGTTGATAACCTTGGATAGATAACCAAGGTTATCAAGGATAACCCCGAACCAAATGCACCCTTAGAGAGATTTTATTTCTCCAAATGGGATACAACATATTAAGCTTTTAAATTGATCAGCATAAATTAATTTTTTCAAATATATTCATATTCAAAAGATAATTATTCTTAATATATTAAGTCAAATTGACATTTGAGGACATGGATATTGATCCTGTCCGAATCGTTGAATCAACGGACGCTGGGTACGTGGCGCGCTCCGCGTTGCTGACGTAGATCCCCGACTAGACGTACGGGCCTCCGGTGAACCTGCAAAGAAATCGGGCCGGGAAGGGGTTCCCGACGACGATCCTCCGACGCTCAAGTCAGGTAAGTGGACAGCAAAAGGTGGCTCTGAATATCAAAGAACGCGTACCTCCGGTGATGTGTGAGGCCTCTTATATAGAGCTGGAAGGGGGTTCACGCACACATATCGAGGTGAATACGTGTCCTCAGCCCATACCTTAATATGGCCTTGTCAGAGAAGCTTACCTGACCCCTTACTGCTACAGTCCGAGCACGTCTCTGATGGGACAGCGGAACCCTGTCATAAGATCCTGCGTATGGTTCGCTTGTTGGTCATATCCGCTGTCAGAGGATGTTTCCTGGTCCTGTTCTCTTCTTACTCCATGCCGAGTGTCCGGCCGGTCGGTAGTCCCCTTGCGCCCAGCCGGTCACACGTGCTGGTCCACTTAGGATATTCACAGCATTGCTATCTTATGCCTTCGGCCGAGTGGGCCACCCGCTCGGCCGTACAATCCCGTTCAACGAGCGTCGGAACCCTGACTCCTCGCCGGGTGCCTTTGACTCCGATGGAACCCCGTTCGGCCGACCAGTCTCCCCTTCTCTGGTCGGCCATTCGGCCCTTTGACTTCCACGTGGCGCTGACTTCCCTCAGAGGGGGGTCCCTGTTCTTACCGCCGGATCACTTGCCTCCCCTTCAAGTCTAGTCGAAGGAGGCGATTAGTCCGACTGACTGGACCATCAGTTGGGCTGAGCGGCGTGCTGCAACTACCATCCGCCCGGAAACCAGGGGCAGCCAAAACGCCAGTCAACGCCACCGTTACTCAGCATCTCTTCGAATTTTCCGTCAATCTCCATCATTAAGGTCTAGCACGTGCTCATTAAATGCGTTCCAGTGGTTGAATGCCACGTGGCGATGCTGTCGTCGTCGTACAGCGGCGGCGTGGTGTTCTGATGGGATCGAGGCGGTTCGAAATGAACGGTGCGATGAGTGCTCTGATTCTCGTGACCTGGATCCAACGGTGGAGGCCGCTCGGGCTTCACCCTATAAAAAGCTCCGTTTTCTCCCTTCGCCGCACTCTTGCTCTTGCGTCCCTCCCAACTTCTCGCGTTCCAGCTTTCCGGCGATCTCCTTCCTCTGGTTTCGGCGATCTCCGGTGCTCTTTCTTCGATCCTCCTCTTTGTTACAAGGTTCTCTTTCTTTCCCTCTTTGTTTCCGGCATTTTCTTTGCATTTCTTTCCCAATTTTTCATCTTCGGGATACTGTTCCGTTGCCATCTTGCTTTTATCTTCTGCCTTCGTCTTTTTTGGTTTCGTCCGCTCGGATAATGGCCCAATCTTCTCAACCCGAAGACCAAACCCTCGGCCCATGGTACACTACCATAGAGTCGCGCTTCGACCGGCGCGACGCCGATCTTTTGATAGAAAACTTTGACATCCCTTCTGATTTCGAAGTCATTTTACCCGGTCCCTCCGCTCGGCCTCATAAACCGCCGCGCGGAGCCTTTTGTGTTTTCCGCGACCAGTTCACAGCCGGTCTGCGATTTCCCATTCATCCTTTCATCGTTGACGTCTGCGACTTTTTCGGCATTCCGCTCAGAAGCCTAGTCCCCAATACCTTCCGCCTTTTATGCGGCGTCGTTGTCCTGTTCAAAATCCACAATATCCCCCTCCGACCGGAGGTTTTCTATTATTTTTATTACCCTAAACAGTCCGAGCTGGGCACATATATGTTCCAGGCTCGGCCCGGCCTAGTTTTCTTCAATAAACTTCCTTCTTCCAATAAGCATTGGAAAGAATTTTATTTCTACCTCCGCATGCCCGAGCGAGCCCCCTTCCTGACGAAGTGGCAGATCGGACCACCAACCTCCCCAGAGCTCAAAAGATTCAAGACCCGGCCGGATTATCTACACGCTGCCAATATGCTTGCCGGTCTGCGATTCGACATCAACAAATTTCTCCCAGAAGGGGTTATGTACATATTTGCCTTGAGTCCGATCATAACCCCCCTCCCGAGCGACTTCGGTAAGAATTTTACTTGAACATTTGCCTTAATTGCTAACTGATTTCCTTCTTTTTCCTTTGCAGTGAATATTGTCATGGAGTCGGTCATGGTTGGTATTCTGAAGAGGAAGGCTGCGGCGCTCGAAGCCGCGGCAGCCAAAGAAATGGAGACGCTCGGCATCCAACTGGTCGGCTCGCATGAAGGGGAGAGCGGGACTCATGAAGAGTCGGCCGCTCAGGCCTCTCAGCAGAACGTGGCAAGCGGAGCCACCCCCAGCGGAGGACCAACTGTCCAAGAGGAAGGTTCCGCTCGGGAAGAGGAACAACCTGTCCAAAAGAGGTGCCGAGTGGAGACTCCACTCCGATCGGCTGCGTCCGCGGTCCAACCATCCGAGCGGGTTACTGCAACCGCTCGCGGCAAGGCTCCAGAGATCGAGGCTATTTCCTCCGACCGGACCCCTTCTCAGTTGGACGCGCCGGCGGACCCTCTCGAGGCCGTTCCAGTCAGCGTCCTTCCGCCTGCTCCTCGTCAAGTCCGACGTTCGACCATTTTATCCCAGTTTTCAGTGCCAGCTTCCGATCCTCTCCCATCATCCGCTCGGACGACCCCCGGTCATGGCCGCACTATCCGGGTTACACTTCACCTTTCGACTGAAGAATTGCTACCCGAGGTCGATCGCCCAACCGCGCCCGAGCACACGATCACCCTGAAAGGGCCCCTAGCCGAGATGTGGGCCGACGCTCGGGCGCGCGTCGCTATGATCCCCCTCCGTAATTTGGCTAACAGCCATATGCAAGAGGCCACGGGGATAAGTTCGTTTTCTTCCACATTTTGTATGCCTTCCTTCCGATCGACCACTACCAACTTCTACTTTCTTTTTCGTCAGAGATGGGTGGAGGAGATAGCTGTCTCCAACCGTCTAGCGATGGTGGACGAGGAATTGAGACAACTGAAGGCTGCAAGCGGTCCGTCCGGCTCTCAAGGCCCCTCGTATGCCGAGTTGCAGAAGGAGCTGAAGAAGGCTCAAGCTTTGCTGGTGGCCGAGCAGAAGAAGATGGCCGATCAGGCCCATACTTTGGGTGAGCTCGAGCGGCAAGTCAAGACGCTTGACCAAAAGATAACCTTGGCCACCACTCGGAAAAACACGGTCATCTCCGATCTGGAGAAAAAGAATGTCGAGGCCCGGGGGCTGGAGCATAAAGTGAAGGAGCTGATGGACCAACTGGCCAGAGAGAAGGTTGCCCGAACGGCCGAGGTGGCAAAGCTCGAGGCGGCTTTACAAGAACACAAGGCAGCCGCCGATGCTTCCTGAGCGGCCCTTAAAGAATACCAGGAGGCCGAACCAAGCCGGGTCGCTGCCCTGTAACAGAAATACATCCGTTCGGCCGAATTTTCGGAGAAGGTCTGCGAGCGGATGTACACTGCCTTCGACCTTGCTATGACCGCCACAACGACATATTTGAAGTCCAAGGGGCAACTTCCCGAGTCCGCAGTCATCCCGGCCGCAGATCAAGTGGCGCTCCTCGATAACATCCCGAAGGATCTTTACGATTATTTAGAGTAAAGCTTAAATGTAATCAAGCCACTCGGCGATAAACTATCACCTTTTGTAATCAGGCCGCTCGGCCTTAGTTTCTTTAATATAATCTCCTTTTGCTTGCTTTGTCCTTTTGCTAATCAATATGTGTACTGTCCGCACGCCTCTTATTATATCTCTCGCGTTCAGAAGGAATCGTCTCTCGATTTTGAGTAAGCATTCCGCTCAACTGAATATGTCCTGCTATGCCAGAAGATGTCGTTCGCGGATAGTGAAGTACCTTTGGGTACCGGGCCGGGCGGAACATAGAGGCGGTCGAACGATTATCGATGGCGAATACCTTTGGGTATTTGTTCACAAGTCTTTTTTATTGCCTTCTTCCGCTCGGAATATTTATAAACGCCGGCTCGTCTCTCGATTTTTAACGTCGGAGCTCGACGGTCTTCCGCTCGGATTGTTTATAGACGTCGGCTCGTCTCTCGATTTTTAACGTCGGAGCTCGACGGTCTTCCGCTCTGAGGGTTTATAGACGCCGGCTCGTCTCTCGATTTTTAACGTCGGAGCTCGACGGTCTTCCGCTCGGAGGGTTTATAGACGCCAGCTTGTCTCTTGATTTTTAACGTCGGAGCTCGACGACCTTCTGCTCGGAGGGTTTATAGACGCCGGCTCGTCTCTCGATTTTTAACGTCGGAGCTCGACGGCCTTCCGCTTGGAGGGTTTATAGACGTCGGCACGTCTCTCAATTTTTAACGTCGGAGCTCGACGGCCTTCCGCTCGGAGGGTTTATAGACGCCGGCTCGTCTCTCAATTTTTAACGTCGGAGCTCGACAGCCATTAAGGCTAATTTTGACACTGCCGTTTGGCGAAGCTATTTGCCATCCTTTAATTATTTCTGCTTCCTGCATTACAAGGACATAGGCGACCAAAACATATATAAAATTACATCAACGCACCTCTCACCCAGCTCGATACGGCTGGAGATGATTCGCTCTCCATGGTCGATCTAGCCGCCGACCGTCTTCATCCTCCAAATAATAAGCACCAGAGCGGAGCTTTTCAATGACTTTGAAGGGGCCCGCCCAAGGAGCCTCCAGCTTACCGACGTCGCCGACCGGCTTTACTTTTTTCCAGACGAGATCGCCGACTTGGAATGCTCTAGGGATCACGCGCTGGTTATAGTTCTGCTTCATTCTTTGCCTGTACGCCATCAGCCGGACGGATGCCTTGGCTCGCTCCTCGTCGACCAAATCCAGCTCCATGTTCCTCCGCTCGGCGTTGTCATTATCATAGTTCTGGATCCGGGCGGACTCGACACCCACTTCAACTGGAATCACTGCTTCACCCCCATAGACTAAGTGGAATGGCGTCACACCTGTTCCCTCCTTCGGGGTCGTTCGGATGGCCCATAGGACGCCCGACACTTCATCCACCCAGCTTCCTCCCAAATGGTCGAGCTGAGCGCGCAGAATGCGAAGAATTTCCCGGTTGGCTACTTCGGCTTGACCATTGCTTTGGGGATATGCGGGATATGCCACGGACGTGAAGTGTTGCTCGATGCCATAGCTTTTGCACCAATCTTCGAGCAACTTTCCTGTGAATTGTCGCCCGTTGTCGGAAACAAGTCGACGGGGGATGCCGAACCGGAAGATGATATGTTGCCAGATAAACTTCTTGACCATTTGCTCGGTGATCTTGGCTAGCGGCTCGGCCTCCACCCATTTGGAAAAATAATCGATTGCCACTAGTAGAAATTTCCGCTGCCCGGTCGTCATAGGAAACGAGCCTACAATATCCATTCCCCATTGGTCAAACGGACATGACACAGTAGCTGCTTTCATTTCCTCCGCCGGTCGGTGGGAGAAGTTATGGTACTTCTGGCAAGAAAGACACGTCACGAAGGTCCGAGCGGCATCCGCTTGCAGGGTTGGCCAAAATTATCCGGCCAGCAGGATCTTCTTAGTCAGCGATCGTCTGCCCGGATGCCCTCCGCACGATCCTTGGTGCACTTCTTGGAGGATGTACGCCCGTCTTCCGAGCTCATACATTTCAACAGCGGACGAGAGAAAGCCTTCTTGTAGAGTTGGTCTCCAATGAGTGTGAACTGACCGGCTCTCCTTCTTAATAGTTGGGCAGCATCCCGATCGGACGGTGTCGCGCCCGAGCGCAGAAACTCTATGATGGCTGTTCTCCAGTCGCTCGGAAACGCGAGGCCCTCCATCCGGTCGACATGTGCCACCAAAGATACTTGTTCAGTTGGTCGTTGGATGACGACCGACATTATTGAACTTGCTAGTTTGGCCAACTCATCTGCCGCTTGATTTTCCGCTCGGGGTATCTTCTGGATAATGACTTCTCTGTAATTGGCTTTAAGCTTTTCGAAGGCTTCAACGTAGAGTTTGAGCCGAGCGTTGTTAATCTCAAAAGTACCAGAGAGCTGTTGAGCGGCCAACTGAGAGTCTGAATGCAGCGTCACCCGTCCGTCCCCCACATGCCGGGCAGCCTGCAACCCGGCTATGAGGGCTTCATACTCTGCTTCGTTGTTTGTGGCTCTGTAATCCAGCCGAACAGACAGATGCATTCGTTCTTCTTGTGGAGAGAGCAACAATACCCCAATTCCGCTGCCAAGCCTAGTAGATGATTCATCCACAAATATCTTCCACATAGCTTCGGGCTCTGGCCTTTGCACTTCTGTGATAAAATCTGCCAAGGACTGCGCCTTTATCGCCGAGCGGGGTTGATAGTGAATATCAAATTCGCTCAACTCTGTTGTCCATTTGATGAGCCGTCCGGACGCTTCTGGATTCAACAGCACTCTCCCCAATGGGCTATTTGTCCGGACGATGATAGTGTGCACCAAGAAATAGGGACGGAGGCACCGAGCGGCGAGGACCAGAGCAAAAGTCAGCTTCTTGAGTCCAGTGTAGCGAGATTCAACATCTTTTAAAATATGGCTTAGAAAATATACATGTTCTTCTCCGCTCACCCTTACTAGTACCGAGCCGACTGCTTGCTCAGTTGAAGATAAATAGATACAAAGTGGCTCACCCATAGCTGGCTTGGCTAGCACAGGCAGAGAGTTCAAGTATGTTTTCAGATCTTCGAACGCCCGATCGCATTCTTTGTCCCAGTGAAACTTAGTGGCTTTGTGCAAGATTTTGAAAAAAGGTAGGCTCCGGTCGGCAGTCTTGGAGATGAATCTGGACAAAGCAGTTATCCGACCGGTCAAGCGCTGCACTTCCCTCAGATTTCTTGGGGGCGACATATCTTGTAGTGTTTTCACTTTGCTGGGATTTGCCTCGATGCCCCGCTCGGTCACTATGTAGCCCAAGAAACGTCCGCCCTTTGCTCCGAACAGATATTTCTGAGGGTTGAGCTTAACTCCATACCTCCTCAACGTTCGGAAAGTCTCCTCCATGTCTTTAAAGAGATCTGCCGATCGGACGGATTTAATGAGAATATCGTCCATGTATACTTCTAAATTGCGTCCGATCTGCTCCTTGAACACTTTGTTCATCAAGCGCTGGTAAGTTGCTCCAGCGTTCTTCAGTCCGAACGGCATCACATTGTAGCAGTAAGTACCGTCGGCTGTAACGAAGCTAACTTTCTCCTGATCTTCTCGGGCAAGCGGCACTTGATGATAACCTTGATAAGCGTCGAGCATACATATCAACTCGCAGCCAGCTGTGGAGTCCACCAGTTGATCGATCCGAGGCAGAGGATAAAAATCCTTCAGGCAAGCTTTGTTGAGATCCCGAAAATCTATGCACACTCTCCACTTGTTGCCCGGCTTGGAGACTAATAATATATTCGCCAGCCAGCTCGGGAACTGAACCTCGCGTATATGGCCGACCTCCAGGAGCTTCTCAACCCCCGCTCGGATGATGGCATTCTGTTCAGTGCTGAAATCCCTTTTTCTCTGCTTCACTGGCCGAGCGTCCGGTTGGACATGTAGCTCGTGCTGCGCTATGCTCGGCGAAATTCCGGGCAGCTCGTGCGTCGACCAGACGAAGACATCACAGTTTCTCTGGAGGCATTTGATCACTTCCTCTTTCTGGCTCGCCTCCAGATCGGCCGCAACGAACGTGGTGGCCTCCGGTCGGGTCGGGTGAATCTGCACTTCCTCTTTTTCTTCATACACCAAAGAGGGAGGTTTTTCAGTTATGGCGTTTACCTCAATCCGGGGCGCCTTCCGAGCAGAATTGGCTTCTGCTCGTACCATCTCGACGTAGCATCGCCGAGCTGCCAGTTGATCTCCTCGTACTTCTCCCACTTTGTCTTCGACTGGGAACTTGATCTTTTGGTGGAAAGTGGAAACGGCCGCTCGGAATTCACTGAGAGCCGGTCGTCCCAATATTACGTTGTATGCCGACGGAGAGTCCACCACGACGAAGTTTGCAGTCCGCGTCCTTCTGAGCGGCTCCTCTCCCAGCGAAATGGCCAACCGGATCTGTCCGACCGGCAGAACTTCGTTGCCCGTAAACCCATAGAGGGGGGTTGTCATGGGCAGCAGCTCGGCTCGATCAATTTGCAATTGGTCGAAGGCCTTTTTGAATATAATATTGACCGAGCTTCCTGTGTCAATGAAAACACGGTGAATAGTGTAGTTGGCTATTACCGCTTTGATGAGGAGAGCGTCGTCATGTGGCACTTCGACTCCCTCCAAATCCCGGGGCCCGAAGCTGATTTCGGGTCCGCTCGCCCTTTCTTGGCTGCAGCCAACCGCATGGATCTGGAGCTGCCTGACGCTAGCCTTCCTTGCTCGGTTAGAGTATCCTCCGGTCGGCCCACCAGCTATAATGTTGATTTCACCTCGGGAAGTGTTGTTTCTATTTTCTTCTTCCCGAGCGGTCGGTCTAGGCCGCTCTCTAGACATCCGGGGATTGTCTTCACGCCTCAGAGTATGATGCCGCTCGGGAGTCTGTCTTTCCCGCTTGTCAGGTATCGTCTGCTCGGCTTCACGAAGTCTATGTCGCTTATCGGATGATGGCCATCGACGGTCGCCACCCCGGGGAACGGGGTGGGCGATTAGAGGAAGACTCCGACAATCTCTGGTGTTATGCGTGTCCGTCCGGTGGAATGAGCAGAACATTGGGGTCCACTTCTTCTTTGGCTTGGGCCGCTCGGCAACTACCTCTTACACATGTGACCTAGTATGGGGGAGCGGATTGCTTCGGCCCTCGGTCCTCTGGGCGGGTGATGAGCGGTGTGAGGCTTCCGCTCGGCAGGAGTAGCCCACTCGGTTGGAATTTCCTTTCTTCGAGCCGCTTGGGCTTCCTCCACATTGATGTATTCGTTGGCCCGGTGTAGCATATGGTCGTAGTCTCGGGGCGGCTTTCGAATGAGCGATCGGAAGAAGTCCCCGCCCACGAGGCCTTGTGTGAAGGCATTCATCATGGTTTCTGAGGTGGCCGTAGGAATATCCATGGCCACCCTGTTGAACCGCTGGATATAGGCTTGGAGCGATTCGTGGGCTTCTTGTTTGATGGCAAACAGACTGACACTAGTCTTCTGATAACGCCGATTGCTTACAAAGTGGTGAAGGAAGGCAGTACGGAAGTCTTTAAAACTTGTGATGGATCTGTCCGGCAACCTCCGAAACCACCGTTGAGCCGATCCCGAGAGGGTGGTTAAAAAAACTCGACACTTCACTCCATCTGTGTATTGATGGAGGGTAGCCGTGTTATCGAACTTACCCAAATGATCGTCCGGGTCGGTGGTTCCATTGTATTCACCGATCGCCGGGGGCACATAGTGCTTCGGCAGAGGGTCCCGCAAGATGGCTTCCGAAAATTGACGGTTGATCTGCTCGGGAGAAGCGTCCGCTCGGGGGGCCTTGCCTTTTCTATTGTCTCATATTGGCACTTCGTCCGATGAAGATCCTCGATCACGATTAACTGCTGCTGCTTCCGGAGGCGTGCGTAATAGGGCCCGGTGAAACGGAACCGTGGCCTGAGGTGCTTCCACTCGGCCCCCTGATACTGATGTCGCTTGCTGCTCAATTCGCTCGGCTTGTGCCTTCTGCTTTTGCTCCACAAGCTTAGCTGCCCTCGACTCGATCAGAGCGTCGAGTTCCTCCGTGGAGAGCGTCACCGTATGCGGTCTTCCAGCTTCGTCCATTTCTTCCGATCGGATGCAGGAGCGTTCCCACAGACGACGCTAAATTGATCTTGTCCGAATCGCTGAATCAACGGATGCTGGGCACGTGGCGCGCTCCGCATTGCTAACGTAGATCCCCGACTAGACGTACGGGCCTCCGGCGAACCTGCAAAGAAATCGGGTCGGGAAGGGGTTCCCGGCGACGATCCTCCGACACTCAAGTCAGGTAAGTGGACAGCAAAAGGTGGCTCCGAATATCAAAGAACGCGTACCTCCGGTGATGTGTGAGGCCTCTTATATAGAGCTGGAAGGGGGCTCACACACACATATCGAGGTGAATACGTGTCCTCAGCCCATACCTCAATATGGGTTTGTTAGAGAAGCTTACCTGACCCCTTACTGCTACAGTCCGAGCACGTCTCTGATGGGACAACGGAACCCTGTCATAAGATCCTGCGTATGGTTCGCTTGTTGGCCATATCCGCTGTTAGAGGATGTTTCCTGGTCCTGTTCTCTTCTTACTCCATGCCGAGTGTCCGGCCGGTCGGCAGTCCCCTTGTGTCCGGCCGGTCACACGTGTTGGTCCACTTAGGATATTCCCGGTAGTGTGCTCTGTGGAGACTGTTCGCAGCATTGCTATCTTATGCCTTCGGCCGAGTGGGCCACCCGCTCGGCCGTACAATCCCGTTCAACAAGCGTCGGAACCCTGACTCCTCGCCGGGTGCCTTTGACTCCGATGGAACCCCATTCGGCCGACCGGTCTCCCCTTCTCCGGTCGGCCGTTCGACCCTTTGACTTCCACGTGACGTTGACTTCCCTCAGAGGGGGGTCCCTGTTCTTACCGCCGGATCAGATATAATCAATAGAGCTAGACAAACACATTGGAACTAATTTTATATCAATCCGAGGTCATTTGGTCCATCAGCTGATTTTGGACAAAATTGACTGATGGACCAAATGGTCTCAAATTGATATAAAACTAGTTCTTATGTATTCGTCTATCTCCCCTGATTATATTCATATCCTCAAATACCAATTCGACAAAATATATTATTGAAAGTAATGATTTTTTAACACAAATTAATTTTTTCAAATATATTCCTGTTCAAAAAATCACTAATTTTAATATATTGAGTCAAATTAACGTTTGAGAGTATAGATATAATCAAGAGAGGTAGATGAATACATAGGAACTAGTTTCATGTCAATCTGAGGTTGTTTGCTCCATAAGCGGATTTTGGGCAATGATTGTTTAAACACAAATATGTTTGAAAAATTCAATTCATGTTCAAAAAATCATTACTCTCAATATATTTGGTCAAATTGATATTTGAAAGCATATATATAATAAGGAAAGGTAGATGAATATATACGAACTAGTTTCATGTCAATCTGAGATCGTTTGGACAAAACTGGCTGACAGATCAAACGATCTCACATTCATAGGAAATTAGATCCTATATGTTCGACTAGTTCTCTTTATTATATCTATACCCTCAAACATCAATTTTACCCAATATATTGAAAGCAATAATTTTTTGAATACGAATTAAATTTTTTAAATATTTTTATATTTAAAAAATAATTACTCTCAACAAGGTCAAATTGACATTTGAGGACATGAATATAATCAGGAGAGGTAGACGAACACATATGAACTAGTTTTATGTCAATTTGAGATCATTTGGTCTATCAGTCGATTTTATAGAAATTCAGTCGATGAACTAAATGACATCGGATTGATATGAAACTAGCTCTTATATATTCATCTACCTCTCTTGATTATATATATGTTTTCAAATACTAATTTGATCTAATATATTGAGAGCAATGATTTTTTGAATATGAATTAATTTTTTTCAAACATATTCATGTTTAAAAAATCACTGCTATTAATATATTGAGTTAAATTGATGTTTGAGAGCATTGATATAATTAGGAGAGATAGTCAAACACATAAGAACTAGTTTCAGTTAATCCGAAGTCATTTGGTTCATCAATCGATTTAACCTAAAATCGACTTTGATAAAAAAAACATAAAGCAAATCAGTCGACTCACTAAAAAATCAGTTGACTGATTTGCTTTAAATTTTGATGTTTCGGTACAAAATAAAATCGATTTGACTAATAAAAAAAGCAATCGGCTGATAGGGGTAAAAAGAGAAATGGGTACATGATTTGGTAATTTTGAAACTATCCTATGCAATTTGATAATTTCATAAATTTACTTAAGTAGTTTGGTAAAAAGCCAAAACTTATTTTATAATTTTTAAATTTAAATAAATTTTAAAATATAGTTCAAAAAAATTAAATAGATTTTAAAACAATCGCTAAATAGTTATGATTATTTATTTATTTATGACTATAGTAAAAGGAACATTGTATTATTTTATGTGTTGGCGCGTGGGATGTTGGGCTTTTAGGTCGTTTGTTATTAGCGCTTTTTGATTTATCTGAGGGCTGATAGAAAATTTTTGTGGGATTGAATTAGCCATCCTTAATTCAATGTTACCTTAGTTTAATATTTTTTAAATTTGTATTGTTTTATTTTTTTAATTTGTATTATTTTATGTGAAGGTCACTTATACTAATATAAGATCTTATTGTTTTAGTCCCAAAATGAAAATGCAATTGAAAACTAATGGAAGTTCAATTAGGTCAAAGATTGGATATTTGATAAAAGAAAGTCCAAATGCATTGATAATCGAATGTTTAGCATGTAGAAATTCAAGTAGAACGAGAATAAGATACTTACAAGGGGAAAGCCAAATACATCGATGACATAATACAAAGGTCAAGAAGTATCAGATTGGATGCTAGGTAAGACAATGAAGTTTTGGAAGCAAGCATTGTAGGCATGGAAGACCCCCTTCTTAGCACATTGAAATCCTAGAAGGTGGAACCTTTTGGCACGAAGGTAAACTCCTATGAAGGGACTAATATTAGAAGTGATCAAGGTTAAATGTACAATCGATTGAAATTATATTTCAATTGGTTGGTACTTGGACGGACTAGGTAGTTGACTTGGGTTTGGTGTCAACTGACTAGTTAATTGTCTAATGCCTAATCAATCGACAAGAGGTCCAGTAACTAATAAAAAAAAAGGAAAATATAGAAGGGAGTTATTGATTTCACATCAACCTATTGTAATATTAAATATGTAGTAGCTATTATTCAATAGTCAAATAATACCTTAGAGCAATGATACTGATCCGGCGATAAGGCTGGGAGGTCCTCATGGGCAAAGGGTCAACGACACGTAGGGGTCAGGAGTCAAGAGGGGTCAACCCCGTGGGCTCGTCGAGCGGGCACCCTATGCCGATTGCCCGGCCAGGCCCTCCAGCCGAAGGAACTGTAACCAGACCATGAGCTCGGGTTTCAGACGCCAAGGTAAAAAGGCTATATGGCCGAGCGGGGGTCCGCTCGGCCGTGGCCCAAGGCAAGGGTACAAGGCCGAGCGGCCTGTCCGCTCGGCCAAGGCGTCAGACAACAAGACCAGAGTGTTCGTCCGAGCAGGGGACCATGAATCTCCCCCGGACGGACCAACATCCACGACGGGTTGAAGGTAAGGAGCCGCCGAGCAACCGGACGCTTGGCTCGAGAGGATGAAACCAAAAGACACGGGGCAGTAAGGACGTCATCCTAATAACCCCTGTCGCTGACAACAGACATGTTCGATGACCAGACCATACGCAGAATCGTACGATGGAAGGTTCTTTTGTCCCATCAAGGAGGTGCGCGGACTGTAGCAGCATGGCGTCAGGCACGCTCTTCTGACAAGCCCATACTGAAGTATGGTGCAAGACACGTGTACGCCTCGATGTGTGTGCGCCAGGCTTACCATAGCTCTATATGAGAGCCCTCAGACTTCGCCGGAGGTATGCAATCTTCCATCTTTGGAGCCACCTCTTTGTTTCCCCTTTGCCTGACTTAAGCGTCGGAGGGTCGTCGCCGGGAACCCCTTCCCGGCTGGACTTCTTTGCAGGTTCACCGGAGCTCCATACGGTCGGTTAGAGAGCCACGTCATCGGTTCGGAGAGCGCCACGTGCCCAGCGTCCATCGATTCAGCGTTCGAACAGGATCAAATATCGAGAGTCAGACCGGCGACTATAAACCCCCCAGACGGAAGACCGTCGAGCTCCGACGTTAAATATCAAGAGTCGGTCCGGCGACTATAAACCCCCCGGACGGAAAACCGTCGAGCTCCAACATTAAATATCGAGAGTTGGACCGGCGACTATAAACCCCTCGGACGAAAGACGATCGACAAGAATAAAAGGTGAGATCTAGTGGACGAGCGCTGTTCGCGTTCCGAATGGCCACATGGTCGAATTAAGACGTATTTTACGGATAATCGACTCAAACTCAAGATAGAAATATGGAGGTGTTAGGCTGAGCGGCCGAGTTATAAACAGTACTTGCGCGAAATTAAGGGGATGAGTATTGGTCGAGCAACAAATGGCAAACAAAAACAAAATTCATTACATAAAGAGTTTACGCCGAACGGCGACCAAACAAAAAGTGGCAAAATATACTTAAAGGAGATCTCAAAGACTCCTCACTCACTATCCTCGAAATTAAAAAGAGCATCCGGGATCTCGCCCATCAAGGCAGCCAGTTCTTCAGGGGGAATGGATAGCTCGGCGGGAATATGGCCCGTCGTCTTCAAATGAGCAACAACAACCTTCATGGCTTCCTCAAACGTTAGGGCCAACTTGTTGCTGAACTTATCGCCGAACTCATCTGAGCGGACGAAGGCTTGCCGCGTCGTGGCCAAACGGCTCGATTCTCCATCCTTATATTCTTTCAAAGCAGTGCGGGAGGCTTCTACAGAGTCTTGGAGACCTTTTAGATCGCCCTCAAATTTGGTGCGCTCAGCCGAGCATCCATCCCGTTCGGAGGACAAGAGGGCGTCTAACTCTTTGACGCGTTGATCCAATCCCCGATTCTCCACTTTCATAATATCCAGGTCTGAGATGGCCTGAAGCTTCCGGTTGGTCGCAAGCTTTATATCGTGGTCGCGCTTCTTGACCACAGCTTCAAGCCGAGTCACCTCCGCCGTCAGCTCGGAGGACTTTTGCCGCTCGGATTCCAAAAGCTTTTTTGTTTTCTCCAGCTCGGCGGATGACTGCCCCTGACTTTCCCCCGAGAGTTTGAGTTTTTTCAGCTCGTTTTCCAGCTCAGCCAGGCGATTGCTAATTGCAATCTGTTCTACCCAGGTCTGCGCAGAAGAAGGGATGTCAAAGGTTGATTAAAAAGGAACACCAGGGGAGAAAGAACATACCCCGGTGGCCTGCTATAGATTGCTGTCTCCCAACTGACTAGGAGTCATGAGTGCAACGCGAATCCGGGAATCCTCCCAAACTTTGGCAAGAGGCCCTGTTAGGGTGATTTGCTGCTCGGGGCTCGCAGGCCGATCGGCCGCCAAAAGATATTCCTCTGAGGGAAAGCGCAGAATGGTCTTGATCACCCGAAGGCCGCTCGGATCATCCTGGGTCTCAGCTGCCTGAGCGGAAGGCCCCCCAATAGTAGAAAGTTCACCCAAGCGCCTAAGGCGACGGCGGGTGCGGGGGAGGGAATCAGTAGGTTCCACTCCGGGGAGCGCCGCGGGGAAGCCAAGCTGGGAGAGTGTTCGATCTGAAGAAAGCGCCTCAACGGACACCGGAGCTCCTTCTTCCCGCTCGGGAGGAATACCACTTCGCTCAGAAAGCTGTTCACCAGAAGGGACCGATGGTGGCGTTGGGTCCGTCCGACGCTTCTTCCGGGTCCTCAATTCAACGTCGTCAATAGGAAGAGTCTCCTCCCCGACCGGGGCAGATGAAGTAGCGTCACCCATGGCTTCGTGCACGGGGGCCCGAGCGGCTGATACTTCAGGGGCGGACTGTGTCCCTTCAACCCCCGAGCTGGCTGGGACAAGCCCCCGCGCAGCGACCTCCTTTTCCGTAGCCGCCTCAATCTCAGCAGCTCTCAACTTAAGGCGCTCGGTAGCTTTAGCACGCCACATGATCTCGACTGCAGAAAAGAAAAATAAATCAGTTAGAGCAAAGGAGAAAGTTAAAGAGTAATCCTTACCCATGCTGCAAGGAATGCCAGCCCGAACGGGAGATAAGCCGAACAAGTACATTACTCCCTTAAGTAGCAACTTATCAATGTTGTATCGTTGGCCGACCAGGCGGTTAACTGCATGGAGGTAGGCCGGATCGCTCTTGTATTTGCCGAGCTCTGGTTGGGTTGGCACCGCAGTCTACCACTTGGTTCGGAAAGGTGGCGGCTCGGGGAAACGCATATAGAAAAAGTATTCCTTCCAATGCTTGTTGGAGCTCGGCATATTGCTAAAAAGAACAAAACCAATCCTAGTTTGGAAAATGAAGGTGCCCCACTCGGATTGTTTTGGATAGTAGAAGTAATGGAAGATTTTGGGGTCCAGAGGGATGTCGTTCAGCTTGAAAAGAATCACCACCCCGCACAGCAGCCTAATAGAGTTCAGAACGAGTTGGCCGAGCGGGAGGCGGAAGTAATTACATACTTGCAAGATGAAGTGATGTAGAGGAAACCGCAGGCCAGCCAAAAATTGATCCCAGAAAAAGCAAACAGTGTCGGACGGTGGGTTATTGGGCCGGTCAGAAGGAGTGGCTAATATTACTTCAAGGTTAGTGGGGAACTCGTAAGTACGAACGCGGCGTAGGGCATCTTCCTCATCAAACCGGCTCTCCGTGGCCATATACCAAAGACCAGGGGCGGAGGTAAGCAGTTGTGAAGTGCTTGCCATGGTCGGAAGAGTAAGAGAAATAAAAGACGGAGAGAAGCGAGGAAACAGCGGCGAATATTTGAAATAAAGCAGAAGGAGGAACAACTAAGGAAAGACGCGGAGGAATGACAGAATAACAGGAGAGTAGAGCTTACAGGGGAGATGACGATCGGGAAAGTGGGCCGCGAGGGCGCTAGAGATCGTCAGGAGATAGAAAAACAAGGTCGCCGGAGGAAGGAGGGCTGTGGAACACACGAAGGTAGAAATGCGGCGGGGGGAGAAGGAGAAGACTTTATAGGGACAGACCTGAATGGCCTAAGCCATTGGATGCAGGTCACGCGAATCAATGCCCGCATCTAACCGTCCATTTCAAACATCGGCTGTCCCATCGGAGGTAACGCCGCCGTCGTACGCTGACGGCATCAGAAACACCACGTGGCGCTATCGCCTGAGGCACATTTAATGAGCACCATTACCGCGCGCGTGCTCGGCTTTAATGGGAAGGATTCAGCACGCATTCCGAGGGGATCCCAAAGGCATCAGAGTTGACCGTCCCTCCGTTAACAGCGCCGAACGGGCGTGGGGGAGAATGTAAGCCGAACGGACGAGCATTCCACGGGTCGTCCGAACGCCGTTACACAGTCAGACCGGAAGTCCAGTCAGTCGGACTTAGCGCCTCCTTCGACTAGACTTGAAGGGAAGGCAAGTGATCCGGCGATAAGGCTGGGGGGCCCTCATGGGCAAAGGGTCAACGACACGTAGGGGTCAGGAGTCAAGAGGGGTCAACCCCGTGGGCTCGTCGAGCGGGCACCCTATGCCGATCGCCCGGCCAGGCCCTCCAGCCGAAGGAACTGTAACCAGACCATGAGCCCGGGTTTCAGACGCCAAGGTAAAAAGGCTATATGGCCGAGCGGGGGGCCGCTCGGCCGTGGCCCAAGGCAAGGGTATAAGGCCGAGCGGCCTGTCCGCTCAGCCAAGGCGTCAGGCAACAAGACCAGAGTGTTCGTCCGAGCAGGGGACCATGAATCTCCCCCAGACGGACCAACATCCACGACGGGTTGAAGGTAAGGAGCCGCCGAGCAGCCGGGCGCTTGGCTCGAGAGGATGAAACCAAAAGACACTGGGCAGTAAGGACGTCATCCTAATAACCCCTGTCGCTGACAACATGCATGTTCGATGACCAGGCCATACGCAGAATCGTATGATGGAAGGTTCTTCTGTCCCATCAAGGAGGTGCGCGGACTGTAGCAGCATGGCGTCAGGCACGCTCTTCTGACAAGCCCATACTGAAGTATGGTGCAAAACACGTGTACGCCTTGATGTGTGCGCGCTAGGCTTACCATAGCTCTATATAAGAGCCCTCAGACTTCGCTGGAGGTATGCAATCTTCGATCTTTGGAGCCACCTCTTTGTTTCCCCTTTGCCTGACTTGAGCGTCGGAGGGTCGTCACCGGGAACCCCTTCCCGGCCTGACTTCTTTGCAGGTTCACCGGAGCTCCATACGGTCGGTTAGAGAGCCACGTCATTGGTTCGGAGAGCGCCACGTGCCCAGCGTCCATCGATTCAACGTTCGGACAGGATCAGATACAATAGTTAAATTCTCCCATGGATAATGGGAGATTTGAGTCTAGCTACACCATATTATAGGAATTTTTCTCTGATAAGAAGTAAGCCTAAGAATATTAAATATTTGGATGAACCTTTATTAGTATTTTCCAATTTAACTTGATTGTTGATGGAAAATTTCTATGAAGTCGGGTCAGTCATCTCCAAGATTAGTCGGTTCAAATAAGTGGATATTTGGATTACCAAAAAAAATAAACAACAACAACAACAACTAAGCCGTATCCCACTAAGTGGGGTCAGCTATATGCATTCTTTTATACCATTGACTCTATTTCCTAGTATATCATCATTTATACTTACATAAATTTTATCTTATTTTATTATTACTAACTAAGTCTTTTTTAGCATTCCTCTTGTTCGTTTAATATGTGTGTTTATCATAGTTTCATATCACCTAATTAGAGTATTTATTGGTCATCTAAATACATACCCGTACCATCTTAAATGTGTCTCTTGGAGTTTTTCTCAATAGATGCAACTTCGACTTTCCCTCTAATGCTCTCATTTCTTATTCTATCTATTCTTGTATGTCTACACTTCCACCTTAACATCTTCATCTCTACAACTCTCATCTTTTGTTCATGTGCTAATTTTTCAAAAATTCTAAGTTGAATAAATTCTAAGTTAGAGAATTTGCAATAATTTTCAGCAAAAAAATATTCTAAGTTAAACAATTTCTAAGAAAAATTTTTAAGGAAAAACTCTAAGTATAAAAAAAATTCTATGTAGAGCTTTAAGTAAAAAAATCCTGACTTGGGAAATTTTGCAATAATATTTTTTTTTGAAAAAAATTTTCTAAGTAAAGATTTTAAGCAGAAATTTTTAATTTTAGAAAAACTTTTAAGTAAGAGTTTTACGCACACAAAAAAATTTCTAAAAAGAATTTTAATTTTTTTTTAAAAAAAAATGTTTAAAAGACTTTTTAAAGCATTATTAAATTTCCACCTTAATGCTTTATCAGAAAGTTAATTAAATATTTTATTTCAATATTTTGGCTTCCAGGTCGTGGCGAGGCACTAGGCCTTCTTGATTATTAGAGCAACAACCACTTCCTTAGACAAAGCCTCATAAAGAAATTTTAATGTCTAATTTTCTCGCTGAAAGCTCTAAATCTAATTAGTTCAAGTTCAAGTCAGACAAGACTTTGGAACCCAATATAAGTTCCAGCATACTGGATTGACTAAAAATTTCTTAGGGACATACTTTCTTGAAATATTCCTAATTTATCCTTGGTGATATCTAAAATACCAATTTAAATTATTAAATCTTCTAAAATTTCTTTTAGATGAGCATGCACGATTTTTCAAGTTTTCTACTTGAATTTTCAGATTTATATTTTCTGATATCAATTTTTCATTTTCTAATCTTGATTTGTCTAAATCTTCTAGAGGGCAAGATTTAACTAGTATTACTTTTAAATTTTTATTTTCTTTTTCTAATTTGCAGCAATCTTTTGTTAACAACTTAACAAATTTAAAGAGTTTATCGGGAGGAAGAGATCGTACCTAACTTACCTTGTCGATTTCGTTATCCATGTCTCCCCCTGAACTGCTACTTTCTTCCGACGTAACTCCCCCTTCATCGATGCTCTCGATGCTCATTTCGGAAGAGCTTGAATCGCAGTCGTTGTCTTGATGACTCGCCATTAATGCGAGCCCGGAGAACGCCTCGACTTCCGATTCGGATGACGTATCGTCCCACGTTGCCTTTAGGACCTTGCGCTTTTGGACATGCTTCTTACCTTTATCCTTGCCCTTGTTCTTTAGCTTGGGCAGTTGTCCTTGACGTGCCCTTCTTCGTCGCAGTGGTAGCAGCGAATCATCCTTTTCTTTTTACCCTACGGATGGTTAGAGGTTCTAGATTTACAAAGTTTTTAAAACCGTCTTACCATCATTACCATTTCCTCGTCGTCAAGAGAAGACTCCAACTCAGGTTCGTCTCTCGATGCTTTGAGGGTGACGTTGTGTTTGGGCTCCTTCAAACCTACACATCTTGATTCGTGCACTTTAATTGTCGAGACTAATTCTTTTAATGTAATTTTTTCTAAATCTTTTGAAATATAAATGACATCTACTAGTGATGCCTATTTTGAATTTCTCAAAAAAGAATTTAACGCTACCTAGCGAATCTCGGTTACTTACCTTTTCTCTGAGATTCGACAGTCCGGTGATGATTTCTTTAATTCTTAAGTGCAGATGCGCAACTGTCTCGTCTTCCCTAAGTCGCAGGCTGGTGAGTTGATTATGAAGTAGATCCCGTCTAGCGAGCTTGGTGCAACTCAAGGAACGTAACTTCTCCCACAGCTCCTTTGCTGAGTTGTAGTTCCCGATCCGGTTGACTTCTTGTGGCGGGAGAACGCTTAGCAGATGGTACTATGCTTTGCCATTCGCCACGTAGTCGGCCTACTCCTTTTTCATCCATTGATATTTTTCTTTGCCCTCTGGAGCTACAAAATCAAATTCCATTATTAGAATTACCTCAAAATCTGTTGTAAAGAATACCTGCATTCATTTTTTCTAGGTAGCGAAATTTCCTTCGAACTTCGGCGGGTAGATGCTCGGTCCGGCCATCGTCTTTACTTCAATTGGCGGTTAGTCCTCCTGAAGCGTCTTGGCTCTGATACCACTTTGTTGGATCGATGGGCCGGCTAAAAGGGGGGTTGAATAACCTGCAAAAATAAAAGCACAACCCTTCTCGATCTTTCAACAAAACACTTGCATAAATTAAAACTTAAATAGAAAAATAGAAAAGACGTGGCACACCAGGATTTACTTGGTTACAACCGGGGAGGTTGTTAATCCAAGGAAAATATAGTACTAAAAACTCCTTCAGGCGGAGAAGCCTCGTACAACGTTGAAGCGTAAAATAGAGAAGCTAATCTAGAAATTGAACGTACAAGTGTTGGAATTACAATTCTTGAGTTGATGAAAAGCTTCTGGACTAAGGCTATATTTATAGCCTTGGTCGGGGCGCCCCGAAGGGGTTCTGAGCGCCCTGGGGGATAAAACTTTGTCCCCCAACATTCAGATTGTGATTGACGTGATCCGGTCAAAAGTCCACTTCTGGGCGCTAGGATGGTCCGGGCGCCTGGAATGGATCCGGGCGCCCTGACCACTTAAGTCAACCAGGTTGACTTTCTGGTCCGGGCCTTCTGCTTCGGTGCTGCTCGTCTCGGTCCGGGTCTTCTACTCCGGCTCTGCTTGCTTGGGTGATCTCTGCCATCCGAAATAGAGCTCACTCAAACCCAACTTCCGGTCTTCTCGAGTGGGCTTCCACTCCAGCTTCTCGTCTCTCGGAATTGTCGCGTGCTTCCTTCTCGTCCGCTAGCATACTCATCCACAGTCTTCATCCCTCGGTCGCACCCCGTGCCAACCTTCTCTCTAGCTGCGTCTCTTGCTCCCCGAGCATTCTTCCGCTCCGGCTTCTCGTCCCTCGGAACCACCTCATGCTTCCTTCTCGTCCGCCGATGTACTCTTCCGCAGCGCCTCGTCCCTTGGATGCACCGCGTGTCGTCCTTCTCGCTAGCTGCGTCTTCCGCTCGACTACCTGTGCTCCTAACCTTCTGCACACTTAGACACAAGGTTAAAAATACACAAGACCTAACTTAACTTGTTGATCACACCAAAACAACCTTGGGGTTCCAATAGAGATTACCTTTATTTCATCTCACAAGGACTTACATCATAGATGTGAGATGATAGGATGATTATCACAATTACTTGTATTTATGACATTTTGATGAATTATGAAATGTGTCAAAATAGTGATCATAGGCCAACTATGGGGAAATTAAATAGTTGGATATTTTAAATATTTTTAAAATTATTCTATTTTATTTACTGTAGTATAGCTATTTTGAAATATATGATTACAAAATTAGGTTTCATATTGATACACAATTGCATGCTTTCAACGTTTTTGAGTTTTGGTCAAAACCTCAAAATACTTTGAATTTTCATAAATACATATTTTTCCTAGTTAGAGGACATTAAAAGAAATATATTTTCAAAATTTTATGATTTTTTTTAATTTATAGATTTTTTTTGCATTTCTAAAGTTGGCTTCAGAAGGCTGAAATTCGGATTGGCACGTGCCAGTCGACTGCAATAGTTTGTAGTCGACTGGTACCTATTTTTCAGCACCTTCAAAAGCTAGTTTTGGGTATTTTTAAGTCAACATTGATACCATAGTGTACTTGGAAGAAAGGTGCAATATTTTTGATGGTGTCAAAGGGGGAGAAAATGGGAAAGTTTAAAAATGGGAAAGTTTAAGTCAGAAAATTATTTCTGCAAAACATGAAAATTAAGGGGTAGAGTATATGTTAATGGGGAGCTTGGGTTTTATGCTTTATGTGTATGCCATGATTGTAATTTTCATGTTGTTATTTATGTCTAACTTAAACATATTCACACATCAAAAAGGGGGAGATTGTTAGTGCAATGACCTAGATTTGATTATTACGATCATGGTTTTGATGTGTGTGTGAAAGAGTTTAAGTTAGACTTTCATATTAGTTTGATATGTGTCTTTGAGTCATGTAGGATTTGGTGAAACACACATGAGGAGCTTGTTGCGGCTAAGTTTGGGAAGCTCATGTAAAATACCAAAAAGGACGAATAACCATTTAGAAATTTTAAGAAATTTTTTTAGAATTATTCGGAGCTCGTATGACAAGTTTACGGGGACGAATTTATAGGCTTGGGAAAAGTTTGTTTGGAATACCCAATAAGTGAGAGTTAATTGAGGAATCAACCTAGGCTTTAATTGATTAAGTCTAAGTTTAAATTATAATATATATATATATATATATATATATATATATATATATATATATATATATATATATATATATATATATATATATATATATATATATATATATATATATATATATATATAATATAAATTATATAACCTCTCCACCTTCTTCTCTGCCCTCTCCCTCCGCCATCTTTGTCTCATCTCGACTCTCTCCTGTAACTTATCTAGTTCTCTTTCCTCTCCTTCCCCGACTCCTTCTTCTCTATTCCTCGTGTTTTCTTTTCCTTGCGATCGACGATTCTCCTTTCCTCTTCTTGGTGTCACCGGCACAAATCTGGTTTTAGAGTGTGGAGGAGGGGAGCTAGCTACAACGATCTTTCGAGTATCTGGCCTCCTTCTTTTCTCTGGCCTCTACAAGTGGCAGCGTCTCCACCTCCTTGCCATCGCCGCACCTTTTCCTTGTGCCGGAGAGAATCACGGTCACTGACATCAAATCCGTCCAATGCCGGCTGGTTGGGTGAGGTGACAACCATTGTCCTCTCTATTCCATCCCCCAATCTTTCTCTCTGGTTGACGGTGAGAGCACGATGTCGCCCTAGCGGTGATCTTGGAGGTAGGTGTTCTGCCCTAGTTTGTGATTTAGGTATCTGATCTTTAAGTGGTGTTGATCTGGGTGTTCTGGTTTCAAAGGTAGAGGATTTGCTTGATTTCGACCACCACATCACTGTTAGCTAGAAGTCAGCATCACCGGATCCTTGGTCACCACAGACAATTGGAGAGGAAGAGGTAATGTGAACAGTTTATTACTGGAATTAGGTTGTTAATAGATTGTCTTGTTGATTTCATGATCTTTCTTCTTGATCCAATCAGTGTAAGTGGTTTCTAACAAGTGTAGTTGGGTCCTGTGGATCTGGAATTGTTAATAATGTTAGCAAGAACTGTTAATTGAGGTAAATGTATTGAATTAAGTATGAATTGGATTACACGGTTGGATGATAGATTCATATTTGGGTGAGTTTAGGTTGATTTATGTATAGATTTAAATCTAATTGAATAGTGGAATGATTAGGGTTAATAGAGCTAACCCTAGTTGACCGATGGATTATGTTTAGTGAGGTTAATCAATAGTTAGGGTTAATGATTATATTGATTAAGGTTTTCCCTAACTAGTTTTGGAGATTTTATTTAGCTATTTAATTTATATGAATCTAGCTAAATAAAATATATATATTGATTGATGCAGGACTTTGATTCAAGACGAACGTCTCGACGTCGGATTGGTTTGATACGACCTTCTTTTTGAGGCGCGTACTTTTGACTTATCTCTTTTGATATTATCATTATGATATGCGTAGTAATTTATAGCTAGTAGTAATGGTTATGTTTTTTAGCTATTATTGGTATGTCACTACTTGATATCTATAGCATGCCTTTGTTTGTTATTATCTATTATTTATTTAGACTTATATTCTTTTGTTCTTGCCATGTGTACTTATGATCATATAAGTAGTGGCATACATTGCCTTACTGTGTACATGACTAGTTACTAGACATATCTGACATATGTACCTCGTTTCATGATATTTAGATTCTTATTGGATTTCTTTACCTTTTGATATATATTATGGAGGTGTCAGGATTTACATGCTATAGTGTCATGCACCATCTTGCATGATTGCATGCTGAGCGATTGTCGACTCCATTATTGTTGAGCACATCGCCAGTTACATGATTTACACACACAACAACTCATGGGTTAGTGGTATATCAGGCAGGGTGTGTGCAGTTTGCTCTGTCAAGGCTCCGCTAGTCCGCTCATGGGTAGCGATGACTGTAGCGTGTAGCAAGCAGGGATCCCTCCCCTTGACGATGATACAGGGAGATGAGAGTTTAGGCTCCCCCACTATGTTTGGGTAGGAGGATAGGTGTACTCCGACAGCATCTTGTCCACTCGGTCACTCAGGAGTAGTGATGGCAGAGTGCACAGTTGTCATAGTCCTACCCACTCGATCTTACCATCGCGTGTAAGATGGCTGACTGGCGTTAGGGGTGACCATGTCATTTGCATCATATGCATGGATTGTATTTATTATTTATGATTGCTACATTTTGTATGTTGCATTTTTTATGGTTGCATATGATTTACATGCATACAGGAGACATTTTGTGTTAGGTCTGACGACCCTTATATCCTGATAGGAGATCCTGGTGAGTACAGTTTCTTTAGACTTTTTAGTTCACATTTCCTATTATTGTTCAGGAACTGTACCGCATGATTATTACTATTGGTTATATTTTACTATGCATGTTAGCTTGATACTCGTTGAGTCGTTGAACTCACATTGTTGCTTTATTTTCCTATTTCAGGTTGAGACCGTCAAGAAGTTCCAGTTGCTAGTCCCCTTGTCACAAGGATTTTCATTTTGGCCTTTTGGTTTCCTGTTTATTTGCTTAGAAGCTATGTTATAGACTTGTATTGGGTTTTCACCTTGGATTTTGTATGTTTTTTCTTAAGGCATTGGATTGGTTAGACTTTCTGCTTGCTCGGTGGGTTTTTATTTAGTATGTTTTGCTACGTGCGTGTCGGACGACAGAAGAGGTAAGTTTGGATGTTTGTTTTCGATTTTTCATATTGTGATGATAGCCGGAGGCTGTACTATATAAACTGTGGATGTTTGTTATTTTATTGTATATGTTCCGACTGTGTTGGCCAAGGATTGAGGGGCCCTGAGGGCTTTGTAGATAAGTTTCAAATTGTCACCTGTACAGGGGAGATGTTGCCGAAATTTCCTCTAGCAGGGACTCCCTTAGGGCGTGACAGCTCATCCTAGGGCTTATGTCCATGAGACGGTGAAGGATGATATAGAAGGCATTCGAGGGATCGTCGGTTGAGGAGCAATGGAGTGGAGCCGAGGCAAGCGGAGTTCAAGGCAACATGAAGGATGCATGAAGAGGAGTTGCGGGCATGGGTGCATCAGAGGACGAAGGCTGAGGAAGAGGGCTTCAAAGGGTGACTCCGGAAAGGATGAATGTAAGTGTGTAACTAGGACCAGTTGATTGATGGAAGTGACAGTCGACTGGTCCAGTCGACTGAGCAATCTGATGAGAGCGAATAGAAGCATTCTGTTCGCTTAGCCAATAGATACCAGTCGACTGGTACTTTCACCAATCAACTGGTAAATGGTCGTTGGTGACCATTAACAGAAACCCTCATTCTGCCAAGTAGCCATTGGTTGTGTCTAACGGTTGCACCAGTCGACTGATGGAAGTGTTAGTCAACTGGTACGTAGAAAATGAGTTGTCTAGTGATCAACTTTTTCCTCTCTATATATTGGAAGCTTGGGGCATTGAAGGAGGTTTCTAATCTTATTGATAAACTCCTAGTCTTAGCCTCCAAGTTTACAAAAACCTAACACTCTTCTTCCAACTTTTATTCTCAATCTTGTAAAGAAGAAGAGTGCCTTGTGAAAGGTTTGCTCCACCAAGAAGGAGAAAGCTTTAGCTAGAGATTGCCGGGGACTAATCCACCGATGGATTAAGGGATCATCCACCTCAAGGACAAGCCGTGAAGTAGGAGCAAGCAATCTCTGAACCACGTTACATCGAGTTTATTAGCGTTTGTGTTCTTATTTACTTTCATTATTTTAGTTTTATTCCGCTACGTAACAAACCTTGTAGAAAGAAGAATGAATTGGGGGTGACGTCTATTTAAACCCCCTTCTAGCCGGCCATCCAATTTCCAATAACTATGAGGTCTGAAATGAAATCCATGTTCACTAACCAAGTATGGACTTTGGTTGATCTACCTGAAAGGATCACACCCATTGGGTGTAAGTGGTAACATGGATAGTCATACGCATACCTATAGGGGTCGATTGGTAGCTAAAGAATTCAAGCAGATTCATGGTATAGACTATGATGAAACATTTTCACTAGTTGTGATGCTTAATGCTATTCGAATCATGCTTGCTATTGCAACTTACCATGATTATGAGATCTGATAGATGGATGTTAAGCTATATTTCTGAATGGAAATCTACTCGAGGATGTGTATATGACACAATTTGAGAGTTTTGTAAATCCAAAGGATGTTGGAAAGATATGTAAACTGCAAAGGTCTATTTATGGTTTAAAGAAACCTTTTAGAAGATGGAATCCTTGATTTGATGATGCAATAAACATGTTTGGTTTCATAAAGAACGAAGATGAACCTTGTGTCTACAAAAGGGTTAGTGGGAGTTCAATCATCTTTCTCATCTTATATGTAAATGACATACTTCTCATTGGGAATTGTTCCTTAATGAAAGACTTAAGTAAAACAGTCTACATTTTAGGCATCAAGATTTATAGAGATAGATCTAATAGATTGCTTGGTTTAAGTCAGAGTACATATATTGACAATGTGCTAAATCGTTTTGCAATGCAAAATTCCAAAAAGGGATTCCTGTAGATGTCACATCGTGTGAGACTTTTGAAGGCTCAATCCCTCTTTTCTAGGGAAGAAAGGGACCACATGGATCATGTTCCTTATGCATCTGCTATATGATCTATTATGTACGCTATACTTGGTACTCGCCCTGATGTCTTGTATGCCTTAAGTATGAAGAATAGTTACCAGTCATATCCAGATGAAAGTCACTGAATAACAATCAAGAATATTCTTCAATACTTGAGAAGAACGAAAGAATATTTATTAATATTTGGAGGTGATGAGGAGCTCGTTGTTGTTGGGATTGCAAGGTTGCAAATATAGTCCCATATTGAAAACACATGGGAAATATCATAGGTTTATAAGAAAAAGATATCTCTATTAGCATAAGACCTTTTAGGGAGATCCCAAGAGCAAAACCATGAGAGCTTAGATCCAAAGTGGACAATATCATATCATTATGGAGGTATTTAAATTCTTTTTGATCCTACAATTGTATCAGAGCGAGGTTACTTTTCACCGGACTAACCGCTAGAAGAAGCATAAGCTAGAGATATGATCAAAGATTGAACCATGTGAGTGAAACCTTGATAAAAATAGGGGAGGCCCTAAGCAGGTCAAGGTGCCCGATACTTAAGAGGAGGCCCTGAGCAAGTCAAGAGTGACCCGATACTTGAGGGGGACCCTATAATCCTTTGTTTGAGAGGGGGAATTGTTGAGGTTGTAAGGTTGCAAACATAGTCCCACATTGAAAACACATGGAAAAGATCATGAGTTTATAAGAAAAAGATATTTCCATTGGTATGAGACATTTTAGGAAAAGTCCAAGAGCAAAATCATGAAGACTTAGGCCCAAAGTAGACAATATCATATCATTGTAGAGGTATCTAAATTCTTTTCGATCCTACAGCTATAAAGAGTCACAACGATACAAGCTTCCAAACTGACAAGGATGATTCCATATTACAGTCAGGGTATGTATTTTACTTAAATGATGGTGTTGGGTATTAGATATTATGGCGGTTCCATCTCATTCGAAAGATCATAATAGAGGAGATATGAGACTATACAGAATATCAATCGATGCTAAGATTACAAATCTTTTTACCAAGACTTTTGTATAAAGGAAGTATGATGATTACACTAGGTTATTGGATATTAGATATTTCAGTGATTGACGCTAGTGACCTAAGGAGATTGTTAGTATTAGCTCTAAAAATCAATTATGAGATGATTGACAATGGAACTTATGTATCATATTCCATTAATAAAAGACAATAATTATTATATTTACCTTATATTTGTGCTAGATTAATAAGTATAATAATATCCTAGGCTAGTAGGTTCTAATCTATAGCATATCAATTGGTTGAATTGATAGTGGGAGGTTGTAGATATATATAGAACATTACTCTTAATTATTTCTAGTTAAGCATTAATATACAAGGACAATATTAATGCGTTGAGACTAGTATGTAGGTCAATATATGACTTTATCTCACAAGTCATGGATCTAAGATATCAAATTAACACATGGATATAAATTAGAGAATATGTACTGAATTGACCCATCATGAGAATGTTTCATGGATCGTTAAATGAGTATCATAAAAATTCTCATAGTGACTATTGGTATTAATAATCGTTAGACCTGAAGTTAATACGATTCTCTACATAAGGAGTTGTGTACTTTGGTATCGACAAACGTCACCTGTAATAAGGTGGACTATAAAGTTGATCACTAGATATGCAATAAGTTATACAGAGCGATGTGAGTGATGTAGATGAGACCTATCCCTTACATATGACAGAAGTGATATCTGTAGACCCTTTGATTAAGTAGGACACAAGAATATATGACCATGTTCTAATTAGTCAATATAAGATATTGAGATTATTTGATTGAGTGTATCTACTTAGAGATTAAGAAACACAAAGATTGATAAGAGGATGACACAGTCTATGCCATATCGATCAATCTAGATATCAAGAATAGAAGGACTAAATTATACAAGATATAGACATGGAGAGGTTAGGATATATCTTGATATTCTTATTACTTGGGTAGCAATGGTGCATGCTAGATGTCACTCATTGCTTAGGTATCTAAAGTAATTTTAGATATATTGTCAATGTTACGAGAACCTATTGGGTCACATACAAAGAACATGTTGTTTTAGAAATGAGTTTATTTTAGTTTGACTAAAATACTAAGGACCTTAAGAATAATGGGTTAATCTAAAGTATTAGTATCATCTTTATAATGATTGACACTAGTGCTAGTGAGATATTGTTAGTATTAACTCTAAGAGCCAATTATAAGATGATTAAGCATATTAGGTTAATGAATATAGATTGACTTATTGGATAATGGTTAATCCAATATGCTAAAATCCAACCTTTTAAAGATAATTAATGGAGATTAATTATGCATTGAAGAGGAAGACCAAACACAAAACCCTTGGTATTCATTGGATGGATAGAAAAAGCTTTTGGCACATTAAATATAATTAATGGAGATTAATTATGCATTGAAGAGGAAAACCAAAGGGCAAAACCCCTTGATATTTATTGGATGAATATAAAAGGTTTTTACATTACATTTTGGAATAGATTCATCTTTTTCGTTCTCCTCCTCTTCTTCTTCCTCCTCCTCTTTTTCTTCATGGTCAAACCTCCTAAAGTGGCTAGTACCACGAAGGTGGTTTTTCTTCGAATCTGAGTTCGTGTGACAAACAAAAAATATGTTCATGTGGATACCATAGAGGCACAGGTGTTCTGATCACGCTGAGATATACATCCGAATCAAAGTTGCTATTATGAGTACCAATCGAGCAACAAAGGTGGTACTGGTAGAGTAGTAAGAACGAGTATCGTATTCGTAAGGATCTCTGGAGGGATCTTTTTTCCGCTGCATTATGTATTATTTTATGCATAAGATCCCAACAGAAAAGTGAGATTTGGGCGGAGGGATGCTACGATGAGTGATTGTTTGTAGCACAAGAAGAGAGACACATCTAAAGAATTTTATTTTGATTGGTCAAATTATGATTATTTAATATTATCTTTTTTTTAAGTAAATTTTAATAGTCAAAATTTGACTAATAAGAATATATAAAGTATTTTATTATTACATATCATTTTAATTAATATACGTCAATTAAAAAATATAAATATAAAAAATTTCATTCCTACTGATCAAATTTTAACTATTTAGTATGTCCTTTGTTTTTTTTTTTTTTACCATAACGATCTCTTTTTAATTTTTACTGTTTTTTCCTCCGAAATCAAAATAAAGGGATTGAATCTAGAAGAGAACAAGTGGCTGAATTTGGGCCGACCAACCGCTTCTCGTCCTCTGAACCGAGTCGCATACAAATACCCGTGCGGCCTGAACAGATATTCGATGAGTAAGACGTCGAGAAGCTTCCACGACTCGCAAAATAATTTTTTAGGGCTCGCTTGGCCGCCGCCATTTCAATCATCTTTTTGGTTATCGTCGGAAGGTCGGAAAGAGTCGGAAAGAGTAGCTAGCTATTCGTCGAACATGTCCGACGACGGCGTAGTCATGGTCTACGGCAACGGCGCTGCCCTCGAACCCAAGAAGTCCTCCACCTTCTCTGTCAAGGTGGGGCTAGCGCAGATGCTGCGCGGCGGCGTCATCATGGACGTCGTCACCCCCGACCAGGCCCGCATCGCCGAGGAGGCTGGAGCCTGCGCCGTCATGGCACTGGAGCGCGTCCCCGCCGACATCCGCTCCCAGGGCGGCGTCGCCCGTATGTCCGACCCCGGCCTCATCAAGGAGATCAAGCGCGCCGTCACCATCCCTGTCATGGCCAAGGCACGCATCGGACACTTTGTCGAGGCACAGATCCTGGAAGCCATCGGCGTCGACTATGTGGACGAGAGCGAGGTGCTGACCCCTGCCGATGACCAGAACCACATCAACAAGCACAACTTCCGCGTGCCCTTCGTGTGTGGCTGCCGCGACCTCGGCGAGGCCCTCCGCCGCATCCGCGAGGGCGCCGCCATGATACGCACCAAGGGCGAGGCTGGCACCGGCAACATCATCGAGGCCGTTCGCCACGTCCGTTCCGTCATGGGCGACATTCGCGCCCTGCGCAACATGGACGACGACGAGGTCTTCACCTTCGCCAAGCGCATCGCCGCCCCTTACGACCTTGTCATGCAGACCAAACAGCTGGGGAGGCTCCCCGTCGTCCACTTCGCTGCCGGCGGAGTGGCCACCCCGGCCGACGCCGCCCTTATGATGCAGCTCGGATGTGACGGCGTGTTCGTTGGCTCTGGCATCTTCAAGAGTGGCGATCCAGCGCAAAGGGCGAGAGCCATCGTGCAGGCGGTAACCCATTACAGCGACCCAGAGATCCTTGCGGAAGTGAGCTCCGGCCTTGGGGAGGCCATGGTGGGGATTAATCTCAGCGACGCCAAGGTCGAGAGATTTGCAAGCCGGTCGGAGTAGAAGGCAAGCTTCAAAAATCGCTCTTTTACCCTGCTTTCGTAGATGGATCGTTTCTTTACTGAACCAACATAGTTTCTTTTAAATTGCCTGCCTTCTTGCCTAGCCCCCTGTATGCCTTATGTTCTAGAGGATCTATCTATCTGATTCCTATCTGGCGAATAATTAGGCTCAAATGTCTACATCTCTTATCAGAACTCCATGATCAAGTGAATGCCTATGCTTGTTTTACAAAGATGTTTGCTTTATCTAACAACTCTTTCACTGGATAAATAATGAGTGTTTATTGGCTTTTGCATGCAGATCTTGAGTATTTACTGTTATATGGATTTCGTTCTTTCTTCTAGTGTTATGATTGTGATTGGTTTCTTGTTCTCTTGCTCCGAGTCCGACCTCTGTTTTCTGAAACCTGCTTCATGTTCTTACTCATTGAATCCCTAAACTTTCAATGTCTCTCGAGAGAATGTTCCAGTGACACATGTTGGTTGATCAGGTGAGAGTGTTCTGACCTCTGAGTATGTTGTACTGAAAATATGAACTTGTCAAGCGACCTGTGAATTTATGGTTGGCATTCCCTGTAAGGATAGCAAATTAGGAATGAGTTTATCTCTTGTGATTTATTTGTTGGACAATTGTGATTCATTGGAGATGAACTTTGTCTTTTGATTTCCTTCCTAATCAATTGCTACCTGGGGATTTCACTTGCCATAAGCATCATTTGGAACTCGTTTGTTGCTCTTGAAGGAAAATTTTTGAAATCAGAAAAAACTCAATTTCAACGTGATTGTCAAGACCAAGCTCAAGCTCTAACTAATGCTCCAAACAATATGAGCACTATTCGTATGAACACTAGGTTTAAAGGGCTGTTCCCAATTCAACCTTATTTCTGAGGGAGCAACCAAACCCCTTTGGCTGAAACCCCTCCCCTTTTAAACTTACTTCTCTATCCCTATAAAACAAATCATATTCTCTTGTCTTCTCTGAGGCTCCCTTTGGTATGCATGATAGGATAGGATTATGTTGATTAGGATAAGGTATGCATGATAGGATAGGATTATGTTGATTAGGATAGAATTAAAGATAGGACAAATAATTCCTCTTGAGATCAAGGGATTATGAATTCTATCCTTAATCATCTATAATCTTATTCCTAATCAATTCTACCAAACGTTTGATTAATTTTTTTAAAAAAATATAATCTTATCCTATTATACTTATTAAACGGAGCCTAAGAGTTTTAAGGTGTTTAAAAAAATATAATCTTATCCTATTATACTTATTAAACGGAGCCTAAGAGTTTTAAGGTGTTTAAAGTTTGTTGTGTCATGAAATTTACTGGCTCTTATTTCAAAATAAATATCTTAAGAAAGGCTTGTTAACAACTGTAAGAAATTTAGCGGAATAATATCATCTTAAATAGAGTCCAACTATCACCTTAACCTTACAACCTAATCCTAAAAGATATGTCAACTACTTGAAAGGGTGCATCAATTATAAAGTTCGACAATTAGTCATTCGAGATGACTAACCGAGAGGGGTACATCTTGACGACTTATTAAAAACTCATATTTAACATAGTTATTCTAACCATTCTGTGTCGCGGTCGGTGTCCAAGGAGTCCCCGGACTTTGACCACAAGCAGATGTGACTTGGACAAGAAAACACAGTCCAACTCCTCATGGACTCTGAAGGTCAAAAATTAAGAACAATCCTTTTAGATATCTCTCCGGAAAGTCCCAAGTCCTCGTAGACCCTTAAGATGAGAGATTGAGAATAACTTTACTAGGTACATCTCTATAAAATCTAAGTCTTCACGGATTTACTTCGTCTTCACGGATTTCAGAAGTAAAGGATTATGAATATTGGGATTCAATTAAAGTTTTATATTAAAAAATTTAAAAAAGATCATGAGTTTAAAATGATGTATGATATTTTCATTAACATGATGTCTTTTGGCTAGAGCTTAAGAGCAACGCCATAAAAAACTAGGTCCAAAATGGATAATGTCATACCATTATGAAGATATATGAACATCCTTTGGGCACAATAAATGATATCAAAGTCATGATCCAAACCAAATGTCATGTGGGATGGTCTTGAACGAACTTATGGGGAGGCTCAGAGCAGGTCAGGATTGTTGGTCCCTTTGAAGGTCGGCAAGAGAGGAGGGGTGAATTGCACTGCACTAAAAAAATAACCTTTCTCGAACTTTTAAAGAAACACTTGCATAAATTATAAAAGCAATAAATTAAAAAGAAGAGGCAAAGGAGTTTACCTAGTTACAACTAAGGAGGTTGTTAATCCAAATAATGAAACACACACTAAAGATCTCCTTCAGACAGAGAAGTCTCTTACAACAATGACGTATAACAAATAAAAGCTAAACTAAACAAGAGGAGCGCACAAGTGTTGAATATGCAATTGCTTGTTGTGTGTTTAGCTTTTTGGATCAAAGTTATATTTATAGCCTTGGTCGAGGCGTCTGAAAAAGTTCCAGGCGTCTGGGAGGGGATAAAACTTTATCCCTTTTCACATATATCGCGTTTGACCGCGATCAGGATAAAATCCAGATCCAGGCACCTAGAAGGGTTCCGAGCGCCCGGACTGGTCAGAGCGCCCGGACTGGTCCAGGCGCTCGGACCAAGAAAGTCGACAGTGTTGACTTTTTCAGTCTGGGCCCTCTGCTCTGGTTCAGCTCGCCTCGATCCGGATCTTTCACTCCGGCTCAACTTGCTTGGGTAATCTCGGCCATCTGGAATAGGGCTCACCCGAACCCAAGTTCCGGCCTTCTCCTCGAGTAGCATTCCTCCCCGATTTCTCGTCCCTCGAACGTCGCATACGTTCTTCTCGTCCACCGGTGTACTCTTCCGCGGTACCTCGTCCTTCGGACGCACCAAGCCCGTCAGCTCTCTCCTCGTGTCGTCTTTCTCGCTAGCCGCGTCTTTCACTCGACTTCCTATGCTCCTAAACTCCTGCACACTTAGACACAAGGGTTGAACCAAACAAGACCTAACTTAACTTGTTTGATCACATCAAAACAATCTTGGGGTTCCAACAAGGGTGATCGAATATTCGCAAAGAGGTCCGGGTGAACGGATCCAAATGCTTGTGGAGATACCCGGAACATGTCAAGAGTGGTTGGATGCTCGAGGGGAGGCACAATAGCGAACAACCTTGTTAGGTATATTCCCAAAACAATCTAATGATAAGGGTACCCCCTTAGGTAGACCCCTACAAATCTTCACACTTTATAGTTAATGGGTGGCACGGAAGCATCTTTACTAGGGAACGTCCGAAGCTTGTTACCTAGGCCAGCGGAACATCCCTAATAGGAATATCGCCTTTGGGTTCCTCCCCTCCGATTACCCTCTCTCCAACGGTTCCTTGCTTGCAAACAGTCCATCAAGGGACCAGTCAAGCTAACCACAAGAGCAATCCGAGGGGTGTTTCCTCCCACGCCCTCTAGTACCCTCCATTGCGTTGTCTCCCTTGCCTCCCGTGAAAGTTGTGATAGTCAACTGAATCGAAGGTCAAACTTGGAAAGACATTCTCCAATTCAAGAAGTATCCCACATGAAAAGGTAGGCCACCATTTGGCATCTAGGGATTAATTCCTACTTGTTCGTGATAAGAAGGAAGTCGGGCATGTCAGGATATGTCTTTGACACCCAAGCATGTTTGTCTGACATTGGAATGGTTTCTGGCTCTTACCGCATAAAGGTGAGATGATAGGAGCGAGGGGACATTATGAACTAGGTTTTATTTCTATAAGGAGTATTTCTATAAGGAGTGACTGAAGCCCAAATGGAATGAGCTTCTTCTTGACTCCTCCCCGTCTCTCTTCTCCAATTCTAATTGAAATCTTTCCTCTAATGGAAGGCCCATAGTGAAGGAAGGCCTTTCCTCATCGAAGGCCCATCTTTTATAGATTAAGCCCTCTCCTCAAGGGAGACACTTATTTCATTCATCTCATTGCTGGCTTAAGCATTGGAGGGGTAAAGTCGACAATGCCAACCCCCGCTCACTGGTGTTCGATTTGTTATCCAGGCCAGCAGTTTGGAGGTGCGCCAAGTTGCAGATAGAGATAGTGAAACTCTAAAGATCGAAGGAGAAGGAAAAGCTACAGACAAGAAAGTTGCAGGGGAATAGCGGGGTCGTCAGAAGCGGATGCTCTATCAGTGTAAACCCTTAGTGAAGTGTTGTGATAGAAAGGGAGCTCTGGAGAAGTGGAGGAGGAGGTTCTGACTGTATCATTTCTGATGCCATCTGTGGAAAAATTGCACTAAGGTGTGAGGATGGTGAACACCAGAAACGTAAGGGATGATTCATGAAGAGAAATATCTGAGGAGCTAAGGCCATCAGCTCCCCTAGCAGTGGAGGAGACAATAGGAGGCCCTATCTCATGGGGCAGCTAGTGCAGTTCATCCAAGCTCAAGTTAACAAGCACTCTATCATGGCCTAGCCGTGCCTCCCCCTAAAGAAGAAGGAAAGTCGGCGGGGACGATTCCAATAGTTGAGCCTATGGTGCAAAGCTCGAGAGGTGTGGCATCCATATCCCGCCCTTGACGAAGGTTAGCTAGCTCAGTCAAACAGATTAGTCAAGCTCCACCAGTAAGCTCGATCCAGTGGCTAGTAGGGAGAGCGGCGACCCGATAGATACCTTTCTCGACTGCCATCTAGAGGAATCGTTGTCGGCCAATTTCAAACCTCTGCAGCTACGTGAATACAATGACACCAACCATTTTGAAAACACAACCCTCCACCAACTTCCTGATGATGTGAAGTGTAGGATTTTCTTCACAACCCTTATAGGGTCGACGTAGCAATGATTTGCCACTCTACACCAATGCTCCATTTAGTCGTTTGATGATTTTGCAACTTTGTTTCTAAGGCACTTCTCAAGCTCTAAAAGATATCCCCCAACGCCTCTAAGTCTCTTCAACTTCAAATAAAAGTAGCAAGAATTCCTTCGAGAGTTCATACAGAAGTTCAATGAAGTCGCGCTGGAAGTACCTGTAGCAGTGCCTGATATCTTGACCGAAGTCTTTGCTCAAGGACTTCGAGATGACGATTTCTTCTGCTCCTCGACCAAGAAACCACTCTGTGACTTTGAAGAGTTGTTGGCTCAAGCGGAGAGATACATTACATAGAGGAGGCATAGAAAGCTAGGCAAGATGTGGGCTCATGTTACTAAAGAAGGAAGTGGAGGTGATCGTCATCTAGAACCTAAGTTTTCAACACCGCATGTTCCATGCCCGCCATAAGTCCCCACGGCTCAGTGCATCCCCCCGATGTTGCCTTCACCACCGCTTCGCTCCGGCCACCCACACAACCCAGACCTCCAACACATCCCACGCGTTGTCGGTGACCACGGAGCAGGCAATGCAGGTATGTGAGGAGTATTAGGTTCTAAGGAGGTTGTATGGATACGAGTGGAGGCCACACCGACCTCAGGTAGCTATTTTCTATGCCTTTCATCGGGAAGTATGGACATGACACTGATAACTATATCAAATTATCAATGGAAATTGAAAGAATCATGGGCATCCACCCCCAGGTTCGAGCCTTGCTGATGGCCTCCATGTATATCAGCTCCACCCCCACCTCGGGCTCTAGTGCCAACCCCGCATGCGGCCAACCAACTGGGACAACAAGAACCACGGATGAGAGGAAACCATCAAAGTGTTGGACTACCATCCTGGGAGAAGATTCACATGATCTTGGGCGGTGCCATAGACGAGGACTTTAACAATGCTAGAAGGAAACATGACAAAGCATATTCCATGGATGTGAAGAACTTGCATCCTTGTTCGGGACCCACCATCGAGTTTAGCCCTCAAGATCTAGAGGGACTAACAGTGCCCCACAACGATGTCCTAGTAATATTGATCACGACGACCAATTACGAAGTATCCCAAGTCTTTGTAGACTCTAGGAGTCTTTTAATATCTTTTATCTATCTGTGCCAGAGAGAATGGGGATGCCGGTGGAAGATTTACAAGTAATGACAACACCTCTCTATGGCTTTTTGGAATATTCAATGCAGTCATTGGGGCAAATCAAGCTACTTCTCTCTCTCAACCAGGAACCCAAGCGAAGGACGATCTTGGCTGACTTCACTGTGGTGGACAGGCCTTCATCCTACAACATTCTCCTTGAGAGACTTTCGGTGCTTTTGAAGTCGTAGCATACACATACCATCAGAAGCTCAAGTTCCCCTTTGGGGCCGAGGTAGGAGAAATCTATGGAGACCAACATACCACTAGGAAATGCTATGTAGAGGCCATCTATACGGATTAGAAAAAGGCTCGCATTGAAGGTCCAGAGATTCGAGTTGGAGCAGTATCAGAGGTTGTGTGCATGGTTCATGAAGAAGTTCAGGATGGATTTTGATTGGAGGAGACGGAGATGGTGGAAGTTGTACCTATCTGCCCTGAGAAAGTTACACAAGTATCCAAAGAGTTGAGTCCAAGGCTAAAGAAAAGTGTGGTGGGTCGTTTAGTCAAAAATCAAAGATGTCTTTGCCTAGTCCCTCACCTAGTCCCCCAATGACCTCATAGGATCCACCGGAGCACCCAACCGCACCTCCTTTCTGTCACCTGACCCGTTAAACAAAAACGAAGACACTTTGAACTAGAAAGGGACCAGGTCATCCGAGAAGAAGTTCAGAGATTGTTAAAAGCTAGCCATACCAAGCAGTAATGTTCATTTCATGGCTCTCCAATATGGTGTCGGTGTCAAAATCCCCTAGAAAATGATAAGTCTGTATTGACTTCACCTTGTCATGGATAGTGGACTCCACTATTGGCCACCAACGTATCTCGATTCTAGATACCTACTAAAGATATCATCAAATCACTCCTATCAAAGTGGACCAAGACAAGGTCAGTTTTTCTAAGTGACTGACCCTTAGTGACAAGGCAGCCAACCCCTCGTGCAGCGATGGGAAAACTAAAAATTAATCATTAATCGAAATGCCAGGCTTGCTACTGGAACAAGTTCAATAGACAACAATCAGCCAGGTCAGGAAAGACTGCTTCAAACTCCAGATATTAAGAAGCAAGAAGATGCTCTCATTCAAAAATTAGCCATACGCTGTTAAACAGATGGGAAATGCGGCATCGACGAGAAGAGGAAAAGTCTATTCGCTAAACCGAGTTCGAATTTTCCTCGAACAAGAACAAATACATATGCTAATCATGCAGCCTTGGGCTTGATTCTCTTCACCCTCGAGTAGAGGAAAACTCCAGCAAGGGCAATGCCAGTACCTGAAATAGACAGGTTTCTTGATTAAGGAACAGGGAGGTTTCTTGAATAAGGAACAGGGAAGAAGACGGGGTGTTCGGTTTTAACATGTAACCATTTTGGCTTTAGCTAGATGCACAAAGTCTTACCGAGCGAATTGATGGGCGAAACTGGAGTCCTAAAGAAGAGGACAGAAGTGACAATCACAACGACCCGCTTTACACAGTTGCCGACTGAGTGGGTTACTGGTGTTACTCTTGCAAGTATCATGTATGAAACCTAACAAACCAGATTCAATCGATGAGTTAGACCTCATGTATAGTTTTTCAACATCAATTTTATAAATAATATTTTATGCTAGTATGGATGTTGTCTTGTGCCATGCCGATTACTCTGTTGAAACCTTAAACATGATTTTACTCTAATATATATATGAATGAATATAAAAGATCGTACCTGCTGATAAGCATGGAAGCACAATGCAGAAAGAAGTGATCTCAGATATATCTGCTTAAGATCCAAGCCCTGAAATATCAAGCCAAACAAGAACAACAACGTTAGATGTTTAGGAAAAATCATTCAATTGATCAAAGATTTCTAATGCAACGGGATGTAACTTCAGATTATCTTAATGCTCTACATAAGAATAAACCTCCAGGACACACTTACAGCGGACAGCATGTATGAAGGAGTAACTCTGATACCGTCCACAAATAAAGTTATAGGAGCAAGAAGGAAAAATGACATAATAGTTATTATGGAGAAGAGGTTTATGTTGTCCAATGATTCCTGCAAGGGGTAAACAAAGTACAAGAAGACAATTGGTTTCCAGAAATAACATTCCTTGGGGAAAACAAAAAAAGATATACCTCTTTCTTAACCATCACTTTCTTGCTAAGCACATTGCGAGATTGGAAGGTTACATTGGAAGCCATTGCACTCCAGAATCCAGCCCTAATTAGAGTCAAAGGCGAATAATTAGAGGAAAGATAGATCTATGCATATTTGAGTAGAAGAGAATAGAGAAAAAAAAAATTGCAACTGCCTAATGCAAGCAATAGAAGGTTCAATATTTAGAAAAAAACATTATCCCTACCAGTTGAAAGAAGCTTCAGTGAGAGAGGCCAAAGCAACACCACCAACAATAGGCATAAGAGATAATACAACCCATATGGTAGGCATCTGGATGGACATCAATTCAAGAACAAAAAACAAACAAAGGTAAAAAAAATATTAAAGCTATAAATAACTTGCTAGTTTTAATCTGCCACCATGAAGAAGATTGAATCATGAATTAATCTAATTGTTTTATCCAATCTCGAATATATGAGATCCTGATCAAGAGAAGTAAAAGAATTACCTCTCCCAGAAATAAGGCAGATAAAAGGACTGAGAAAAAGGGCTCCATAGCTTTGATTGTATGTGTGAATGAAACAGCGACCTTCCCTAGACTCATATTTGTAAACAGGTTGCCCATTGTGTGAACTGCAGCCAATGGTAAGATGGCAACAAGCTGAAGAGAACATATAGTGAGATAAAGGTCATCATCAATCTACACTTTGCATCACACGAAATACTACCTGAGAAGCAGAAATCTTAGGCCGCTTGTATAAATTGGTGGCCCACATGAATAAGACAAGAACAGTTCCAACAGCAAATTGAACCGTCGTGACAGTAAGCGGAAATGGAAAGACCTTCAGAACCTGTGGCATAAAATGGTAACTATCATGCAATGTATGGAAAATAACAGTAGAGAAAAAATAACCTTAAAGATATGCATAAGAAGGGGATCTTTTTTAAAAAAAAATCACAAACAGAAACTATACAAATGTGCAAGAGAAGGAATTTCTTTCTTTCTGTCACTTTTAAAAGAAAAAAAAAACACAACACCTTTGAGAGCAAAAGTGGTGTTTCAACCATGTTCACAACAAGATAGATGCTTGAAGACTATTTTATCAAAATCTGATGCAATCACTGGATAATAACAGATATAACCCAAGAGTAAAGCAGAATTACGATATTTTCCTCACTTTTTTAGTTGAAGTTGACCTATTAACCCCCCTCCTCATGTTACATAGCCCCTATCCAACTTACATTAGAATTAAATATTTCGTTTGTAAAGCTAAACAAATCATTCACTAATTTACTTGATGACTGCACATTTGCAAACCAATCATCCTTCCTACTTGCCCCATCCAAAATATTCTTATATAACTTAAATATAATGCAATCTTGCTAGTAATAATGTCACCATCCAACCCTTCATAATCTTCTCTTCATCAATCAAGCACATATCTTCTCCCAGTCCACATCTTAAACAAATCTTTGTCACTACATTTCACCCCCAACACAAAGAACTCTCATTCACTCACCATTAATGATGTTGCAGCCAAGGTTTGAGATATCATTCAAAGCCCAAGTTTTGGTTCCTAGCTAGAATGAGACATATCAAGCATGTCAGGTATTAGTGTTGGTGGGTGTGACAAATAGAAAATGGGAAAAGCAGGAGAGAAAGGAAGAAATTGTTGAAAGGTATGTCAAAGAAAGAAAACGTGTACAATTCCATGGAAGGAAGACTTGCCTTGGTTTGATTAGATGTCGAAAGCTTGCCTGGTGTTCAATCTGAAGCTGCCTCATGTTCAATTCCACATTAGAAGGCTCACCTTGTGTTCAATTTGACACCAAAAGGTCTGTCTTGTGTTCAATTCAACATCATCTCAACATCATCTCGTGTTTGATTAGGTGCTAGAGAAAGCAATTGTGATTCCATGGGGGAACGCTCACCTCACGTTTAATTGGTTGTTGGCAGGCTTGTCTCATGTTCCATTTAGTGCCAAAGAAGGAAAACACATGGGATTCCACAAGGAGGCTTACCTAGAGGAAGGCTAGTATTGAGTTGTTTTATGTTGAATAATCAAAGCATGCGCACTTTCGTAGAGGGAAGGCTAGTATTGAGTTGTTTCACCATGTTGATTAGACCTGACCATAGGCCGGGTTTGAACCAAACCCGACCATGGGTTGAGTTTGAACTAGACCTAGCTCGGAACCTTAACTGGGTCAAATGGTCGCCAGTTACCCGTTAACTAGTTAGACAGTCCAGAATCATAACTGGCTCGTCTATAGACGGTTCAGTTAAGGTTCCGGCTTTAAATTAACCATGGATTGACAATTTGAACTGCCATTTCAACTCGCCTATTCACATAATTTTTTTTTGAAAGTTGTTGGTCCCTTTGGCGACCGGCTAGATGGGGGTGAATAGCCTGCACAACAAGAATACAAAAATACCTTTCTCGACCTTATAGTTTAACAATAATCAACACTTGCATAAAAGAAATAAGAAACTAAAAAGCAAGAGGCACAACGAAATTTACTTGGTTACAACCGGAAAAATTGTTAATCCAAGGAAGTTAAAAGCTTACTAAACTCTCTTTCAGGTGAAAAAGTCTCTTTACAGCAATTAAAGCACTAGATCAGAAATCTAAATCGAAAGAGAAATGATTATAAGTGTTTTGTCTAAGCTTTTGGGACCAGAACTGTATTTATAGCCTTGGTCGGGACGACTGGAAGGGTTCCAGGTGCTTGGGGGATAAACTTTTATCCCCGTCGCAACGGAGCGCACCACGTCCCGTTCCGGGTAAAAACTTGCTCTGGGCGCCCGGACCAGGTCTAGGCGCTCGGATTCGGAAAGTCAACATTCTATTGACTTTATGTCCAGTCTTTTGCTCCGATTCCGCTCGCATTGGTCTGGGTCTTCCGCTCCGGCTCCGCTCGCTTGGGTGATTTCGGCAATTCGGAATAGGACTCACCTGAACCCATTTTTCGGCCTTCGAGCAATCTTCCGCTTCGGCTTATCGTCCCTCGGAAATGCCGCACGCCTCCTTCTCGTCCACCAGCGTACTCTTCCGCAGCACCTCGTCCTTCCGATACACCGACCCCGTCGGCTCTCTCCCATAACGTCCTTCTCGCTAGCTGCGTCTTTCGCTAGACTTTATGTGCTCCTAAGTTCCTGCACACTTAGACACAAGGGTTAAATACCAACAAGACCTAACTTTACTTGGTTGATTACATCAACACTACCACGTGGTACTTACAATCTCTTCCTTTTTGATATGAGCAAACCCCAAGTTAAGTTAGGGTAAAACCACAAAAAAAAAAGTTATAAAATAAGATTTTTACGAGTACAAAAATTAAAAAATGTACTACCCTCCCCCAGACTTAATCTTTATTACTCCCCCTTTTGATCACATTAAAAATGGGGTACATTTAAAAATTCTACTTAACAACAATAAAAAGTCTAAGGGATAATTAAAAAATATTAAAGTTTAAGCTTCGATTTTTTTTAAACATATTTAAGGCAAAAAAAAATCATATAAAGTTAAAATTATCATTAAAAAAAATTTCTAAAAATTTTAACATTCAGAAAATTTTAACATCTGGAAATTTTTTTACAGTTAAGTGATAAAGTTCTCGAAAAAATTAACTTTCAAATATTTTCTAACAAAATTTTTGACAAACAATTGAAAGCATTTTTATAACAACTAACTACTGTTAGTTAATTAAATACTTATTTAAATAATCGGCTTCCAGGTTGTGGCGAGACACTAGACCTTCTTGGATATTAGAGCAACAACCACTTTTTAGACAAAGCCTTTTAAAAAAATTAAATATTTAACTTTCTGTCTAAAAGTAAAAAAAAATAATTAATCTAAATATGATTTTGGAACCCAAAATAAGTTCCTACAGGATTAATAAAAAATTTTTTAGGAATGTATTTATGTGATATTTTTCTAATTTAACCCTTATGGTATTTAAAGTGTAAATACCATGGCGAGAGCTTCATGTACCGGGCTGCCCTTTTTTTTATGGTATTTAAAATGTCAATTTAATCTATTATATTTTCTAACATGTTGACTATATGAGCATGCATGATTTTTTAATTCTTCTATTTCTGCTTTCAGGTTTTTATTTTCCATTTTTATTTTATTGAAATCTTCTAGTCGACAAGATGTTGCTAAAATTCCTTTTAGTTCATCATTTTCCTTTTTGAGTTTGTCGAAATATTCTTGTAATTTCTTATTCTCAATTTCTAATTTATAAGACGTTTTACTCAGAAACTTTATAAATTTAAATAGCTTATTAGGCGATAAGGATCATACCTACCTTGTTGATTTCATCATCTGAGACTCCCCTTGTAGAGTTGCTCTCTTTTAATGTTGCTTCCCCTTCATCAATGCTCTCGATGCTCATTGCGGAAGAGCTTGCTTTGCCCTCTTCTTCTTGGTGACATGCCATTGGTGCGATTCCGGCGTAGGCCTCGATTTCTGATTTTGATGAGGTATCGTCCCATGTTGTTTTTAGGTTCTTGTGCCTTTTCTGGGTTGGTCTCTTGTCCGTGCTTATGTCCTTATTCTTATCCTTGCTTTTTAGTTTTGGACAGTTGTCTTTTACGTGCCCTTCTTCATTACAGTGGTAGCATTTTACCTTTCTTTTTCTTCTCTTACCCTGCACTTGATTAAACTTATTGGATTTAAATAATTTTTAAAATCTCCTTACCATTAACGTCGTTTTGTCATCGTCAAGTGATGTCTCAGAATCTGGTTCGTCTATTTTAGCTTTTAAGGCAATATTTTACCTTGATTCCTTCTTTAGACTTGCACATCTTGACTTATGAATTCCAAAAGTTGAAAAAAGTTCTTCTAAAGTGCTTACCTCTAAATCCTTAGAGATGAAATACACATCTACTAAGGTCGACCATTCTGGAGTCCTAGGAAATGCGTTAAGTGCATACTTTAGCGAATCTCGGTTGATTACCTTTTCTCCGAGATTCGTGAGTCCGATGATGAACTCCTTGATTCTTGAGTGGAGATGTGCGACGGTTTCGCCTTCTTCTAACTGGAGGTTGCTGATTTGGTTCCGGAGCAGGTCCCGTCTTGCTAGTTTTGCCTCCGAGGTCCCTTCGTGTAGTTCCAGGAATTTCTCCCAGAGCTCCTTAGCTGACTCGTAGGCTCCGATACGGTTGATTTCTTGAGGTGGTAAAACACTAAGCAGATGAAACTCTGCATTGCCATTTGCCACAAAGTCGGCTTGCTTCTTCGTCCACTGATATTCTTCTTTTTCTTTGGGGGCTACAAAACCATATTTCATAATGATTAATAATTCAAAATATGTTTTAAAAAATACCTCTATATTTTTCTTCTAGCTCGTGAATTCCCCCTCGAATTTCGATGGGTAGATGCTTGGTCCGACCATCTCGTGTGCTTCGTTCAGCGATTAGTCCTCTTGAAGCAAACCCGCTCTGATACCAATTGTTAGTCCCTTTGGCGACCGACTAGAGGGGGTGAATAACTTGCACAACAAGAACACAAAATATCTTTCTCGACTTTATAGTTTAACAATAATCAACACTTGCATAAAAGAAATAAGAAACTAAAAAGGAAGAGGCACAATAGGGTTTACTTCGTTACAACTGGGGAGATTGCTAATTCAAGGAAGTTGAAAGCTCACTAAACTCTCCTTCAGGCGGAGAAGCCTCTTTACAGCAATTAAAGCACTAGATCAGAAAGCTAAATCGAAAGAGAAATGATCACAAGTGTTCTGTCTAAGCTTCTGGGACCAGGGCTATATTTATAGCCCTGGTCGGGGTGCTTGGAAGAGTTTCAGGCGCCTGGGGGATAAACTTTTATCCTCGTCGTAACGGAACATGTCACGTCGCGTTCCAGATAAAAACATGCTCCGGGCACCCAGACCAGCTCCGGGCGCCCGGATTCGGAAAGTCAACATTATGTTGGCTTTCCATCCCGGTCTTTCGCTTCGGTTCCGCTTGCATTGGTCTGGGACTTTTGCTTCGGCTCCGCTCTCTTGGGTGATTTTGACTATTCGGAATAGGGCTCACCCGAACCCATTTTCCAGCCTTCGAGCGATCTTCCGCTTCGCTTCTTGTCCATCGGAAATGCCACGCGCCTCCTCTTTCGCCAGCGTACTCTTCCGCAGCACCTCGTCCTTCAGATGCACCAAGCCCGTCGGCTCTCTCCCGTGTCGCCTTTTTCACTAGCTGCGTTTTTCGTTCGACTTCCTGTGCTCCTAAGTTCCTGCACACTTAGACACAAGGGTTAAATACCAATAGGACCTAACTTTATTTGGTTGATCACATTAAAACTACCACGGGGTACTTACAAAAGTGACACTTAGAATCGACAGTTAACCGATGGTTCCGGACGTTGGATGAAGTTTTTTTTCCTTTTGAATGGACCATATAATTTGACTGTTCAAACTCTATAAATAAGTTACTTCATTTCATTATTTTTACATAAACTCCTGTACTCTTATCTTTCAATTCTCAAACCTCAATTATTTTCAACTTTAAGCCTTACAATTCAAATGGAAGAAAGTTAATCTGGATCCTAGAAGGGCAAGAAAATAGCAATTTCAAATTTGGATCTTGATGATATTGAATTTATTGATAATGAACTAGGGTCATTTTCCTAATAATCGATGCACAAGAAAGTGATGAAATTTTCAAGGTTAGAGATATTCCATTTCTAATCATCTAATTTTACTAAATATTTTGAAAAATCACTCTTTAATTTTGAAAAATACAGACAAAATGTAAGTAATTCAACGCATTTTACAAATTTCAATTGGGTTATAGTTATGAGTCATTGAACGACATGTTGAAACTAAGTAATCGATTGAGTTTTGAGTCGATCGTTCATAAACACAATTATCCAAAATTTTCAATTAGTGGAGGTGTTGATTCTAATTTATTTTCAATCTACTATCGGCGGTTTATATTTTCTTATTCAATGTGTATATCATTTTTAAATATCTATGCAAGATAGATTAAAAATGTTAGAAAATCAAATTAGACCAATCAAAGTCATTATTTCTTATTTATGATCACATTCTAATACAATGAAACAATTGGGTACATTTTTGTAAAATTAATGAAATGAAAATTAAAAAAAATACATGATGTGCCAATACGTTAAGATTCAACGTATAAATTATTATAAGATTTATTTCAATATAGACAATTATTATGTTAATATTTTGCACAAAATGCTAATAATATTAATACATACTTATTTTTTTCGCATCAATGGAGCATATGTAGTAGCATTTGTGAAATTTAAAAATATTTAATGATCCAACCGAACAATATATGATGTTTTATTATCCTACTACTTATTTTAGTTATAACAAATTTTTGTAATGAATATAACACTAATGAAATTTTATTTTCTTGCTTGTTAATGATAAAAACAAAATGAGAGAAATATTTTTATTATATCCCTAATATTTATTTATTTGTATTTGTTTTAAATCATAGATTTAAATTAAATATTTTACATGAAATATTAGTTATGTATTATGATGCTTGAATACCATTTAAAAATTCTTCTTCTCCTAATTCTGCTTTTATTGTACAAAATACTAGAACCAATTTATATAATATTTACAAAGATTATAGTTTAAAATATGAGAAAATTTGCATGCAGTCCCAATCACAAATAAAACTTTGCGTGCAGTCCTCATTAGCAAAAATCTTTGTTTACACTCCCTAGTCAAATATAATGGACACTAATTTACCTAATTGCCCTTGATATCTTTAGGTATAAAAAGTTCAAAAAAGAATATAACTCCTCTTAAATTTAGTACATTAAATTAGAATCTAGTATATTTTCTATCAAATTGAGCACGACTCTTTTTCCACTTCAATTTGAAGGAAAATATATTAGATTTTCTTTAAATGGTACCCAATTAAATAAAAAAATATACTAGATTTTTTTAAAATGGTGCTGAAGTTAGGAGGAATTATATTAAGCAGGAAAAAAATCATGCTCAATTTGATAAAAAATACATTCGATTCTAGTTTAAAGTGCTAAATTTAACAGGAATTATACTCATTTTTAGACTTTTTTTATTTAAAAAATATAATGGACAATTTTGATAGAAAATATACTCGATTCTAGTTTAAAGTGCTGAATTCAAGAGGAATTATACTCATTTTTAGACTTTTGTACCTAAAAAATCTGAGGGGCAATTAGGTAACGATATTTGCATGAGTGAGTTGAAGCAAATAAAACTTTGCATGCAGGGAGTGGAAACAAAGTTTTTTGGACATGGAGACTGCATGCAAAGTTAAAGTTGTGATTGGAGATTTTTCTCTAATTTACCGTTAAAATATAGATTAGAATGTAATACAGCTAAAATATAAAATACTAGTAGTGGTAGTAGTAGTTTAAACCTCATGAAAGCACCACTTTTATTACGAGAATATACGAAACATCCAAGACAATCCACAAATTCTAGAAAGAAACTTGAGAATTATTTTACAATTTCTTTTGATTTTAATGAAACAGATAGCAAGCTGGATTTTGATATTTTATGATCGTGGTTGTAGAAGACCCAAAGCTATCTCATTTTTTCTATCATACCAAAGAACTTATCCGGTGTCAACCGTTGCTATAGAACAAACATTTATTTCTAGAGGTAAAATCTTTGGATGAATGACGATCTACTTTGTCGACTCTTTAGAAGCTCAACTGTTACTTGATGATTGGACTAGAACTATAAAAAGAAAATAAGCAATGCAACTTGCACAAGATAAGATAAGGTAGAAGATTTTGATACTGCAGGAACTATTACTATGGGAACCAAAAATGTGAGTAAACAACATCACTAATTAAGGTAATAAGGATAAAAAAAGTAAGCGACTTGCATGGATTTTAATTCCCTTATACCCCGAGCGAATACGTAAACAACTTAAATAAATTTAAATTTTTTTAGTTTTCCAAATTTATAATTTTTTTTTTTAAAAAAATATAATAATTTTGAACCAGCAGTGAACTGTCACCCAAACGTAACCGAATGACAAATCAAGAATTTTTGAACGGTTGACCGACACTTTCGAACCATCGACCAAGTGATTTCAAACCGTCAAACCGATAGTTCTAAATCGTCGAATCGACAGTTCTAAAGCACGGCAAGGTCTAATATTTATTATCCAATTGAACAAGATTTTGTTAATGGTCGTTGCCCCATTCTTGATCAACCTTGATAGTTCATCATATTCTCTCCATGCATGGATGCATCAAGCACACATCTCTCCTAAGCAACAACTTAAATGAATCTTCCTCACTTGATCTTACCCCACATAAAGAACTCTCCTTTATAACAGAATAACTATTGGCCGCAGGAATAAAACTATAACAATAACAACTATTGCTGACGAATAAAACTGAAAACCGTAGGAATCGGAAAAGAAATTAGCACATAAACACTTTGATTAAATATAGAAAAAAAGCTAGATCAGCAGGAATCCTGGATCATTAGATCTGAATATCCAAACAAAAAGACGAAAGGTTTTACCCAGGCTATATAACAGAATAACTATTGGCCGCAGCAATATCACATTAAGGAAGCATAGGAAGACAGTAAGAAACAAGAAGGGGAGGACGTACCTGCTTGTTGTAGATGTTGAAGTAGATATTGAAGAGATACCAGAGGCCGAACAGAGAGCCAAGTTGCAGCGTCTGCAGCATCCCATCGGACTTGGAAGCACCATCACCATCGCTGGGAGAGGCGCTCTCAGGGACGGAGGTTGCTCGGAGCACGAGAGCGTCCTTGGGCCTCCGATCTGAGAGGGAAGGGAGGGAGACTAAGGGGCGGGGGCCAGGGAGGCCATGGAAGGACGAGGAGGAGGTGACGGCGGAGGATGAGGCGGCGGCTAGGGGCCGGAGGCGGAGGAAGGGCTGTTTCATGGCGAGGGGATCGTGGGATTTCCGGAGGAGTGGGGTGAAGGAAGGCGATAGAACGGCAGTCTGCATCGCTGATTAATTAGAGAATAGCGAACGGCGAGGTGGGAGAAGGGTGCTGTCGCTGTCGGCGGCGGAGAAAGAGAGGAGCAAGCTCGCGCGGCTGTTAGCAGTGGCCGGGCGCGCCAGTTGAGGTTGCAGGCTGCCCTCGGAATTGACCGTCCAGGCGTCCACCGTCCTCGGTTTTGTCAAGCAGAGCAGATTTGCAGGAAGCTAAAAATTCCTCCTTTTTTATTCGGCATTTTATCGAACGCACCCAACTCTCGGCAATCACATTTTTAAATTTATTAATTCACACGGCATATTCTCGTGATATCCTTGATGTAGTCCTCGCATATACTAGATTATTTTTCATACTTCAGCTTTTTCTTGATTATCAAGTATTTTATTAGAATAGTGACTTAGATTCTAGAAACTAAAAGCCTAATTGGCTACCGATGCTATGGCCTGTATTCTCCTAATCTTATTCCGGACGATACGATGATTAAAATATGTTTTTTCTATATTGATTTAGAAATAGATTGATGGAGATACCGGGATGAACTAATCACCTCTCGCCACACGTATTCTCCCAAACTTCTTACTTCAATTGTTCCGTAATCGACTTTATACGGACATTACAACTTTCGTCCTCTCAACATTCTTCCTTCCACTGTAGCTTTCATCTTCAGAATCATTGTCTTACTAGATATCACAAAGTTGATGATCAGACTCTACATCTTCTCCATAGGCGATTTATTTAAGATCAAATCATTATATTGTGAGTCTGTCACTCTCCTCCTTATTCCCAATACATTCTCATCATCATTGAAATATCGGCGGAAAGCCAGTAATGAACATAGAGTTTCTTTGTTTGAGTCTTATCATCCACGATTCCTTTCATCTCAACCTCCTCATCCTCTGCAAAACTTAGTTACCTGTGATTTACATCTCATTGCCCATAAGTGATTATTGGCTAAAAGTCACTCATGGCCGGCCCTAGTCATCTCAAAATGAACACAAATTTTTTTATGTGTCCATGCCCTCAAATCTAATTTCCAGAGCCTAGATTGCATGCTGAGTTTTTGAAATAAGGAATTGGAATCATCATATACACTCTAAAACACTACCAATGGATTCCTCTAAACTTCTTGAGTCTACGCGTGCTAAACATATTTTTATCGGCAATTTACTAAATGGTGCATCTAAGTTTTTGAATTAATCAAATGACGCATCTAATTTCCATAGCCTAATCACTATTTTAAGTGTATTTACTGTTCTATCTTCCTGACAAATCTAACTTTTTCTACGTTTTTTTTTCTCAATCATTTTTCTCTCTTTTCTCTTTTCTTTTTTCTATGCATGCAACTTCGCGTTTATTTTTTCTTTCTTCCCTCTTTGCATAAATGAATAACTTATGGATAATATTTTATAAGGTTTAATTAATTTTTTATAACATTTAAATATATTTAGAGAGACCATATCAAGCCCACGTTGGGCCTGATATGATTCCATATCAGGCCCACCGTAGAGAATTTTAGTGATTCTTTCTTATTATATTTTAACATATCTGAGAAGTCAAAATAAACAATGGATAGCATATTTGAACTCCTTGCAACCCTAGAAATCTACAAGAATTGAAATGGGTGCAATCGGAACTCTCTAGGTCCATCAATGAATTTTGATTAAAACTCACTGATGGACTTAGAGAGCTCCGATTGCACTCATTTCAGTTTCTGTGGATTTCTAGGGTTACAAGGATTTCAAATATGCTATTCATTATTTATTTTAGCTTCTCGGATGTGTTAAAATGTAATAAAAAATAATCATCAAAATTCTCAACATTGGACCTAATATGAAATCATATCAGGCTCAATTCTATATCAGACCCACTTTAGGCCTGATATGGTTCCATATCAGGCCAAAAATTCACAAGAACTGAAATGGGTGCAATCGGAGCTCTCTAGGTCTATCAATGGATTTTGGTCAAAACCCACTAATGGACCTAGAGAGCTTCGATTGCACCTATTTTAGTTTTTGTGGATTTCTAGGGTTGCAAGGAGTTCAAATATGCTATTTGATCATGTCCGAACGCTGAATCAATGGACGCTGGGAACGTGGCGCTCTCCGAACTGATGACGTGGATCTCCGACCGAACGTAGGGACCTTCGGCGAACCTGCAAGGAAGTCGGGCCGGAAAGGGGTTCCCGGCGACGACCCTCCGACGCTCAAGTCAGGCAAGAGGAAACTAGGAAGTGGCTTCTAATCTCAGAGAATGCGTGATTGCGTACCTCCGGCGAAGTGTGAGGACCCTTATATAGAACTGTGAAGAGGCTTGTGCGCACATACCGAGGTGAATACGTGTCCCCTTACCATACCTCAGTATGGGCTTGTCAGAGGAGCTTGCCTGACACTATACCGCTACAGTCCGAGCACCTCTCTGATGGGACGGCAGAACCTTCTGTCGTAAGGTTCAGCGTATGACTTGGTCGTGGGACATGCCTGTTGTCAGAGGATGCTTCCCGATGTTCTTTTGTCCCTTCTGTTCCCATGCCGAGCGTCCGACCGCTCGGCAGTCCCATCACGTCCGACCGGACTTAGGTACTGATCCGGTCGGGAGATTCCAGGTCGTGTGCTCGGATGAAACTGTTCTCAGCATTACTGCTTTATGCCTAGGCCGAGCGGGCTACTCGCTTGGCCCGGCGACCCTGTTCACCATGAGCGTCGGAAACCCGGCTCCCTGCCGGGTTGTCTTTGATTCTGTTCTGACCCGTCTGGCCGGTTGATCCGACACTTACCCGATCGGCCGAACCTTATCTTGCCCTTAGGCTTTTGACTTCCACGTGGCGTTGACTTCCCTCAAAGGGGGTCCCCCGTTTTTACTGCCGGATCACTTGCCTCCCCTTCAAGTCTAGTCGAAGGAGGCGATTAGTCCGACTGACTGGACCATCAGTTGCGCCGAGCGGCGTCCATACGCCACTATCCTCCGCTCGACCCCCACGGGGGCAGCTGCGGCGTTCAGTCAACGGCCACATTCCTAGGATCCCATCGGAATTTGCGCCAATCTTCGACATTAAGGGTAAGCACGCGCTCTGTGCCTCGATAAGGCGCTTATTAAATGTTCTCCCGTGGTGGAATGCCACGTGGCATTGCTGTCGTCATCGTACGACGGCGGCGCTGCGGGTGATGAGACCGAGGCGGTTTGAAATGGATGGCGTGATGCGTGCTCCGGTTCTCGCGACCTGAATCCGACGGCGGAGGCCGCTCGGGCTCCACCCTATAAAGGCTTCGCTTCCTTCCTTCGCCGCATTTATGCTCTCGCGTGCTCCAGAGATTCTCGCTCTCAACACTCCGGCGACCCTGTTCTTCTGTTTTCCGACGGTCTCCGACGTTCTTCCCTCGATCCTCATTCTCCTCTGTAAGGCTCTTCCGCTGCTCTATCTTTGGTTCTTGTGGTTCTTGTGTTTTCTTTCCCGAGTTTTGGTTCTTGGGGCACTGTTTCGTTTGCCATCTTCTTTCTTTTATCCTCTGCCGTTTGTCTTTTTTGGTTTCGTCCGCTCGGACAATGGCTAGCTCCTCCCAACCTCAAGACCAAGCCCTCGGCCCATGGTATACTACCATGGAGTCGCGCTTCGATCGGCGCGACGTCGATATTCTGATCACGCATTCTCTGAGATTCGAAGCCACTTCCTAGTTTCCTCTTGCTTGACTTGAGCGTCGGAGGGTCGTCGCCGGGAACCCCTTCCCGGCCCGACTTCCTTGCAGGTTCGTCGGAGGTCACTACGTTCGGTCGGAGATCCACGTCATCAGTTCGGAGAGCGCCACGTGCCCAGCGTCCATTGATTCAGCGTTCGGACAGGATCACTATTCATTATTTATTTCAGCTTCTCCAAATGTTTTTAAATGTTATAAAAAAAATCAATTAAATCTTATAAAATATTATTTATACGTTATTCATATATGCAAAGAGGGAAGAAAGAAAAGAGAGAAAAAAATAAGCGAGAAGTTGCATGCATAGAAGAGAGAAAAGAGAAGAGAGAGAGAAAAAAATGATTAAGAAAAAAATACGGAAATAAATGTTAGATTTGTCAGGAGGGTAGAATTGGAAGTGCACTTTAAAAGTACTCCTTTTGGTAAATACCAAATGTTGGAACCCCAAGGTTGTTTTGGTGTGATCAACAAGTTAAGTTAGGTCCTGCGTTGTATTTAACCTTGTGTCTAAGTGTGCAGGAGCTTAGGAGCACAGGTACTCGAGCGGAAGACGCAGCTAGCGAGAAGGACGGCACGCGGTGCGTCCGAGGGACGAGGTGCTGCGGAAGAGTACACCGGCGGACGAGAAGGAAGTGCGTGCGGTGGTTCCGAGGTACGAAAGCCGGAGCAGAAGATTGCTCGGGGAGCAAGAGACGCAGCTAGCGCGAAGGTCGGCACGGGGTGCGACCGAGGGACGAAGTCTGCGGATGAGTACGCTGGTGGACGAGAAGGGACACGCGGTAATTCCGAGGGACGAGAAGCCGGAGGGAAGCACTGTAACGCCCGAAAATTCTCAAAACTGTTTTAGAAATATAGTATGATTTTTTCTGGAATTTTTAGATATTTTTCCGGAATTTTCCGAGTAGCGGAAGTAGCAAAAATAAATATAAACGAAAACGGCCTAAGCGGGAATCGAACCCGAGACCTATGGTTTAGGGGATAATGCTAGTAACCAGTGAACCCAGCAGGGCCGTGCTGAAAGGAAAGGGAGACAACTTAATTTATATTAGAGTTGGTTCGGGTTAACCACTTAATATAAATAGAGGGTTTAAGTGGGGTTTGGTTTATTTTGGTTCGGCAGCCCTTCCTCACAAAAACCTCACGCAACTCTCCCTCTCCAAACCCTCAACGCCGAACACCCCTCTTCCTCCTCCTCTCTCGGCGCCCAAGCCCCAAGGGCTCTCGGATCACTTTCCGGCGAGGACTCCAACACGAAAAAGGTTCATCTCAGCGAGAGGAACGCGAAGACGTGAACGGATCGTCGAGAGGATCAGTTTTCCTGAAAACCTAGCGGATAGAATCGTAAGAAAACCTTACGATTGAAGTAAGAAACCCCTCACCTGCAGTATAATAGCTCCGTTTGGTTTTCTACGCATTAGTTTGGCTATATGCAGTTTTTTCCGACACATAGGGTGGGTTTAAACCCTCCTCGAGGATTAGGGATCTAGTTGAGCACCTCTAGATGGGCCGGACGCGTTGGTCTCCTTTAGTTGGAGATTTTAGACGTTGTCGGGTGCCTAGAGGTGATCTCCCTATTAGAGGAGAGAGTTGGAGCACCCCAAGTGTTCGGTAAAATGTTAGTATAGCTAGAATACCACCTCAGTATGTTTAATAGCTCAGTTAAATGCATTAGGAGCATTTAAAACAGCACTTTAGTTTTAGTTCCGTTTATTACAGCTTATATGGATCAGATATCCAATGGGTGGGCTCCCACAGTCGCCTCTAGGTTCAGATAACCTAGAAACAGCATGTTATATCAGTTAGCTATAGATATCAGTATTTTATTTTCAGTGGCACTGTACCGGATCAGATATCCATTGGGTTGGACTCCCACAGTCGTCCCTAGGTTTAGATAACCTAGTTAACCCTACTAAATTCGGGACTTGCAAACCCGGGTCTAGTTAGGGATGCGCGCACAGCAAGTACAGTTGCCGGGCCCAACAGCATGTTTATTATTTTCACTTACTATGTACTAGTTTTCAAAACTCAAAACAGTTATATCAGTTGAGTTGATTGCAGATTTGTTTTAGTTCAGCTTAGCTCAGCATTATGCTTCAGTTTAGTTTTCCATGTTAGCTCTATGTTCAGCTTATGTTATGCCATGCTTTGTATGATACCATGCCATGCCATGTTTGCATATTCAGTATGTTTTTGAAATAACATGATTTAAAATCATATTCGCATCGTATGCATGATTTAGTGAGGTAGATGGTTTCTTACTAAGCTTTAAGCTTACAGATACTATTTTCCTTATACTGCAGATACAGGTAAAAGGAAAGTGGACTAGTGGAGGCTGGAGGGCGATGCTACGACGATGTGTGTGTGCAAGGGGTCTGGAATAAAGATCCTTGGGATCTAAACACTTTTGTTTCAGTTTTAGCACTTAATATGTCTAGTTTTACTTTTAGACTTGTTACTAATTGTTCTAGCTGAGTAACTATGTCTTGTTTAGCTTAACATGCTTAGAACATTAGTACTTTCATGCTAGAATGTTATTACATGTTGTTAGAATAGTTTATGATGCATTAGTTAGGTGTTATGTGGAATTTTGGCACGCCAAAGTGCTGAAATCAGAATTCTCGAGTGAAATCAGACACTGATCGGTCTCCAGACCGATCAGAGTCTGAGCTGTTCCACTGGATCGGTCAGCCGACCGATCCAGCGAGATACAGTAGCCTCGAAGAGATTTCCAGGTGCCTGGGTCGGTCAGCCGACCGATCCAGCCATTCCTGGATCGGTCTGCCGACCGATCCAGCACGGGACAGTAGCGAACCCAGGATTCTACAGGTTCCTGGATCGGTCAGCCGACCGATCCAGGCATACCTGGATCGGTCTGCCGGCCGATCCAGCCACTCCTGGATCGGTCTGCCGACCGATCCAGCAGCGTACAGAGTCGCAGTATAGCTTGGGGATCGGTCGATGGAACGATCCAGCCCTGAACAGAAGTTGAGCTTTGTGGATCGGTCAGCCGACCGTTCCAGAACCCTTCTTCCGTGCCGGTAGTAAGCTGGAATGATCCTTGGATCGTTTCGATAGCCCAATCGACCCACGGGTCGATTGAAATGTCTGATTACAGTTAGTAGAATATCCGAGAGGCATAGATTGTCTTTCCTAGCACGGGTACAGTAATTAGTTAGCAAAATTTTAATTAGCCCAGCTTTCCGCATAGTATAGTTTCAGTAGTTAATGTAGCAATCCGGCTCACAGATTAGTACCCAGGAGTTGGGTCGTTAGAGAGTGGTATCAGAGCAGTGTTCCTTACTTCCTACACACACATCAGCATCGTGCCTACAGCTTCCAAGTAAGAATACCTCTACTCTCTTAATTGTTCTTGTTTATAGTTACAGTTCATGTTATATGCTTATTGCCGGTTAGTACATGATAGTTTAAACAGGATGTCAGAAATTATATAACTGTGATAGTATTAGTTATACATATGTTCTCTATGTCATTAGAAATGGCACGAGGACGCCCTGACTAGAAGGGCACTAGCTCACGAGCCCAAAGAAGAGGCGATTCGGTGCCTCCTCCGGACCTTCTGACATTAGTGGCTCGATTCTGACTAGGTGAACAGGAGATAGCCACCTTAAAGGCTAATCGGCAAAGTACCCCCACACCCCGGAACCGAATTTGACAACTCCGGTAGTCTTAGAGGTTCCACCCGCTCAGCCTACACGGTCCCAGCAGCTGAGCCAAGGAAGGAAGCCTATCTAATCCAGTGGCAGAGTCAAGCCGGAGAACTTCTCGGGCACTAGTGAACCATGGGATGCTCAAGCCCGGTTCAAAACATTGGAGAGCACGATGGAGCTTCTGCGGAGCACGAGAAGGTGAAGTGTGCCTCCTACTGGAGATGCACGCATGTGGTGGGAAAGGATCGAACGAAGCGCCCGTGAACGGATGTCATGGGGACTTGAGAGGAATTCTTGAGGAGTTCTTTCACATGCGGGTTACAAACCGCCACTACGACGAGTTCACGGAGTTTCGTCAGGGCTTTCATTGGAGGAAGCCGTGAAGAAATTCAACAGTTGGCTCGTCATGTCCGAGTTAGTCGGCAGAAGGAACGAGTCGGTTGATGCTCAAGATCTTGAGGCCCGAGATCGCGGTGAGCGTGGCGGTGGCATTCATAGGCCATGACCACGGAGGAGCTAGTGAGCGGTGCCTTGACCACGAGCATTACGAGCGGCATGACAGCGAAGCAAGTCTCCTCGAGTCCAAAGGCCAAGGAAGCTCTCACACTCGAAAGCAGCGGGGCCACGGCTCAGTGGAAAGGGAACTCAACAGGCGCAAATCGGGAGTGACCCAAGAGGAGGCCATCTAGCAAGCGACCCGTTATCCAAAGTGTGCTACTTGTGGGAAATTCCACCGGGGTTTGTCGCAGGGGCGCACGAGGCTTTGAATGTGGACAAGAAGGGCACATGGCCAGCGGTGCCGAACAAGGCGGTCTTCCTCGACCACAGATTGATTATGCGAGCCAGCCAGCTCGTTATATCGATGCAGCCGCTCTAGAAGGCCCACATATCAGCCGGGCAGATTAGAAGCCCCCGGCTATGGCGAATGCGAGGATCTACTCACTCACGAGAGAGGACGTAGCAAATGCCTCGACAGTCGTCACAGGTCAGAGCATTTTTCGTATATGCTACTGTTCTATTTGATACTGGGGCAACCCATTCATATATAGCCAGGATGTTCTCCGAAAAATTAGAGGTACCCCCAGAGATACTCAGCGGTCAGTTTTTGACGGCGCTACCTTCAGGAGAGATCATGGCGTCCACGCACTGGCTCAGAGCAGTGCCGGTCATTATAGCAGACAGGGAGCTCTTTTGCGATCTGATAGTGCTAGAAATGACCGACTATGACATTATCTTCGGAATGGACTTTTTGGTCAAATACGGTGCCTCTATCGAGTGCCGTAAACAGAAAGTCACGTTCCAACCTGAAGCGGAAGCACAGTTCGAATTCGTCGGGGAACCAAGGAGAAAGGCCAAGAGGTTTCTCTCAGCTATGAAGGCACAGAAGTTACTGGATTCAGGATGCACGGGATTCTTAGCACACGTAGTCAGCACCAGTCAGGACAGGGACCAACAGCTAGCAGAGGTTCGAGTCGTTTGCGACTACCCAGCAGTCTTCCCTGAGGAGCTACCAGGCTTAGCACCAGACAGGGAGATTGAATTTGAGATAGAGCTCATCCCCGGCACAAATCCAATTTCCAAGGCACCGTACCGCATGGCTCCAGCAGAACTGAAGGAACTTCAGAAGCAACTACAGGAGCTTCTTGACAAAGGTTTCATACGCCCGAGTCACTCACCATGGGGAGCGCCTGTGTTGTTCGTGAAGAAGAAGGATGGAAGCATGCGACTGTGCATAGACTACAGATCACTGAACCAGGTCACAATCAAAAATCCTCTTCCCGAATAGATGACCTATTCGATCAACTGAAGGGGCATCGGTGTTCTCTAAGGTAGATCTCGGATCAGGTTATCATCGGTAAAGGTTAAAGAAGGATATCAAGCGGCATTGAACCGGATCGGACACTACGAGTTCGTGGTCATGCCCTTTGGCGTGACTAATGCTCCACTACATTCATGGATCTCATGAGCAGTATTCGGGGAGTATTTAGATAAGTTTGTTATTGTGTTTATCGATGACATTCTTATCTACTCGGAACTCAGGAAGAACATGCAGAGCACTGAAACTAGTATTGCAGACACTTCAGCAGAACCAGCTATGCCAAGTTCACGAAATGCTAATTTTGGCTAGATCAGGTGTCCTTCTGGGTCACATCATCTCAAAGGATGGTATTATGGTGGATCCCAACAAGATAGAAGCATGAAGTAATGGAAGCGACCAAGAACGCCAGTGAAATCGGGAGCTCGGGATTAGCAGGATATTACAGGAAGTTTGTAGAGGATTTCTCAGGTAGCCTCCCCACTGACGCTCTTACCAGAAAGAACAGGAAATTCCAGTGGACGAGGACTGTGAGAACAGCTTCAGCGAGCTAAAAGGAGATTGACCAGTGCTCCTATTTTGGCTCTACCAGACGACATCTATAGTGATGCCTCTAAGTTGGGACTAGGAGCAGTCTTGATGCAAAACGGCAAGGTGATCGCCTATGCCTCGAGACAACTCAAGGATTATGAGAAGAATTACCCTACTCATGACCTTGAGCTTGCAGCAATCGTCTTCTCTCTCAAAATTTGGAGACATTACTTATATGGAGCTCGGTGCAGAGTGTTCACTCAGAAGGATCTGAATATGCGACAGCGCAGATGGCTTGAGCTGGTCAAGGACTACGATATAGACATCCTCTACCATCCAGGGAAAGCCAATAAGGTAGCAGATGCACTTAGCAGGAAATCCAGTGCTACCTTATTGTCTCTTACAGCCATGTCGCCGCCCCTACAGAAGGAGATCGTGGATTTCGGTCTCGAGCTCATCGTGGGACAGCTCTCTACTATGACCTTAGAGTCTACCTTGCTTGGTGATATTCAGTCAGCTCAGGATCAGGATCCTGAAATTCAGAAAATCAAGCAAGGGCTAGCAGAATCAGAAAGTGGAGAATTCAGAGTGTCCGACAGCGGGGTGTTGTATTTTGGCGACAGACTCTGTGTTCCAGATCGGGAGGAGCTACGGAGACAGATTTTAGATGAGGCTCACAGGACTCCCTATGCGATGCATCCAGGCTCCACCAAAATGTATCAAGACCTGAAGAAACGCTTTTGATGGCCCGGGATGAAGCGAGACATCGCCAGATATGTTAGCATCTGCCTCACCTGTCAGAGGGTCAAGGCAGAACATCAGCGACCAGGAGGAGTTCTGCAGCCTATACAGATTCCAGAATGGAAGTGGGAGGATATCTCGATGGACTTCATAGTGGGGCTACCCAGAACCACAAATGGTTTTGATGCCATCTGGGTAATAGTTGACAGGTTGACTAAATCAGCCCACTTCCTAGCTATCAAGATATCCTACTCCATGGAGAAGCTAGCTCAGTTGTATCTCCAGGAGATCGTCAGACTACATGGAGTCCCACGAACCATCATTTCAGACAGAGACAGCAGATTTACATCACACTTCTGGAAGTGTGTTCAGTCAGCTATGGGCACCCAGTTAAAATTCAGCACAGCCTTCCATCCTCAGACAGATGGTCAGACGGAGCGGGTAAACCAGGTACTTGAGGATATGCTCCGAGCTTGTGCCCTAGATTTCAAGGGAAGTTGGTGCAAATATCTGAGTCTAGCAGAATTTGCATACAACAACAGTTATCAGGCCACTATCGGCATGGCTCCTTATGAGGCACTCTATGGGCGGAGGTGCAGATCACCAATCTGCTGGTATGAGAGTGGTGAACAGAAGGAACTAGAGCTTGAGGCAGATCTAGTAGCAGATACCACATGACCAGATTCGCGGAGGATAGAGGCGACAGAGCCGGAAGAGCTATCTTGATACAGCGAGACCCTAGAGTTTTCAGTTGGGGATACAGTTTTCTTCGAGTAGCTCCCATGAAGGGAGTCATGCGTTTTGGGAAAAAGGGCAAACTAGCTCCCGGATATGTGGGACCATACCTTATCATGAAGAGTGGGCAAGGTAGCATATGAGCTAGAGCTACCTCGGGAGATGTCACCGTCCACAACGTATTTCATGTCTCCATGTCAAGAAGCATATCCCGACGCCACCGGTGATTGAGCCCCGGTTAGTGACAGTCCGTGATGATCTCGGCTATGATCGGCCTATTCGGATAATAGACCGAGCAGAAATTACAGAACAAGGAGGTACCATTAGTCAAAGTCGGCTGGCAAACACAGCAGCAGAGGTGACTTGGGAGACAGAGGCCAGCATGGAAGTATCCAGAGTTGTTTTAAGTTAGGGGACGAACTTTTATAAGGTATGGGTGATCCCGAAAATTCTCAAAGCTGTTTTAGAAATATAGTATGATTTTTGGAATTTTTAGATATTTTCCGAAATTTTCCGTAGCGGAGTAGCAAAAATAAATATAAACGGCCTAAGCGGGAATCGAACGAGACCTATGGTTTAGGGGATAATGCTAGTAACCAGTGAACCCAGCAGGGCCGTGCTGAAAGGAAAGGGAGACAACTTAATTTATATTAGAGTTGGTTCGGGTTAACCACTTAATATAAATAGAGGGTTTAAGTGGGGTTTGGTTTATTTTGGTTCGGCAGCCCTTCCTCACAAAAACCTCACGCAACTCTCCCTCTCCAAACCCTCAACGCCGAACACCCCTCTTCCTCCTCCTCTCTCGGCGCCAAGCCCCAAGGGCTCTCGGATCACTTTCCGGCGAGGACTCCAACACGAAAAAGGTTCATCTCAGCGAGAGGAACGCGAAGACGTGAACGGATCGTCGAGAGGATCAGTTTTCCGGAAAACCTAGCGGATAGAATCGTAAGAAAACCTTACGATTGAAGTAAGAAACCCCTCACCTGCAGTATAATAGCTCCGTTTGGTTTTCTACGCATTAGTTTGGCTATATGCAGTTTTTTTCCGACACATAGGGTGGGTTTAAACCCTCCTCGAGGATTAGGGATCTAGTTGAGCACCTCTAGATGGGCCGGACGCGTTGGTCTCCTTTAGTTGGAGATTCTAGACGTTGTCGGGTGCCTAGAGGTGATCTCCCTATTAGAGGAGAGAGTTGGAGCACCCCAAGTGTTCGGTAAAATGTTAGTATAGCTAGAATACCACCTCAGTATGTTTAATAGCTCAGTTAAATGCATTAGGAGCATTTAAAACAGCACTTTAGTTTTAGTTCCGTTTATTACAGCTTATATGGATCAGATATCCAATGGGTGGGCTCCCACAGTCGCCTCTAGGTTCAGACAACCTAGCTCTAGGTTCAGATAACCTAGAAACAGCATGTTATATCAGTTAGCTATAGATATCAGTATTTTATTTTCAGTGGCACTGTACTGGATCAGATTGGGTTGGACTCCCACAGTCGTCCCTAGGTTTAGATAACCTAGTTAACCCTACTAAATTCGGGACTTGCAAACCCGGTCTAGTTAGGGATGTGCGCACACCCAACAGCATGTTTATTATTTTCACTTACTATGTACTAGTTTTCAAAACTCAAAACAGTTATATCAGTTGAGTTGATTGCAGATTTGTTTTAGTTCAGCTTAGCTCAGCATTATGCTTCAGTTTAGTTTTCCATGTTAGCTCTATGTTCAGCTTATGTTATGCCATGCTTTGTATGATACCATGCCATGCCATGTTTGCATATTCAGTATGTTTTTGAAATAACATGATTTAAAATCATATTCGCATCGTATGCATGATTTAGTGAGGTAGATGGTTTCTTACTAAGCTTTAAGCTTACAGATACTATTTTCCTTATACTGCAGATACAGGTAAAAGGAAAGTGGACTAGTGGAGGCTGGAGGGCGATGCTACGACGATGTGTGTGTGCAAGGGGTCTGGAATAAAGATCCTTGGGATCTAAACACTTTTGTTTCAGTTTTAGCACTTAATATGTCTAGTTTTACTTTTAGACTTGTTACTAATTGTTCTAGCTGAGTAACTATGTCTTGTTTAGCTTAACATGCTTAGAACATTAGTACTTTCATGCTAGAATGTTATTACATGTTGTTAGAATAGTTTATGATGCATTAGTTAGGTGTTATGTGGAATTTTGGCACGCCAAAGTGCTGAAATCAGAATTCTCGAGTGAAATCAGACACTGATCGGTCTCCGGACCGATCAGTCATCAATCTGATCGGTCCCGAGACCGGTCAGTATCGATACAGTAGCATACTGAGTATTCGCAGTATGCTACCGAGTTCTCACTGATCGGTCGACGGACCGATCAGTAACAACCCAGTATTCTACTGAGTGTTTACTGATCGGTCGACCGATCCAGGCATACCTGGATCGGTCTGCCGACCGATCCAGCCACTCTGGATCGGTCTGCCGACCGATCCAGAGCGTCAGAGTCGCAGTATAGCTTGGGGATCGGTCGATGGAACGATCCAACAGAAGTTGAGCTTTGTGGATCGGTCAGCCGACCGTTCCAGAACCCTTCTTCCGTGCCGGTAGTAAGCTGGAATGATCCTTGGATCGTTTCGATAGCCCAATCGACCCACGGGTCGATTGAAATGTCTGATTACAGTTAGTAGAATATCCGAGAGGCATAGATTGTCTTTCCTAGCACGGGTACAGTAATTAGTTAGCAAAATTTTAATTAGCCCAGCTTTCCACATAGTATAGTTTCAGTAGTTAATGTAGCAATCCGGCTCACAGATTAGTACCCAGGAGTTGGGTCGTTAGAAGCACGCCCGAGAAGACTGGAAGATGGGTTCGGGTGAGCCCTATTCCGGATGTCAGAGATCACCCAAGCAAGCGGAGCCGGAGCAGAAAGACCCGGACCAGAGGCGAGCTGAACCAGAGAAGAGAGCACGGACCAAAAGTCAACTGGGTTGACTTTTGGCTCCGGGGCGCCCGGAACTATCCGGGGCGCCCGGAGCTGTCCGGGGCGCCCGGAACCATCCGGGGCGCCCGGAAGGGACTTTTTCACAGGATCGAGCTTTGACTCGATCCAACCGTTGGGGGATAAATTTTATCTCCCCCAGGGCGCTCGGAACCCATTCAGGCGCCCCGACCAAGGCTATAAATATAGCCTTGGTCCAGAAGCTTTTCAACAATCACGATCATTCTATTTCCAAACACTTGTATGCTTTAGTTGTAGTTAAGCTTCTGTTTTCTGTGCCTAAACGCTGTAAGAGGCTTCTCCGCCTGAAGGAGTTTTTGTGCTTAAGCTTCCTTGGATTAACAACCACATCAGTTGTAACCAAGTAAATATCTGGTGCCTCATCTTTTCTTTTATGCTTTTATTTATCTGCTTAATTCATTTTACAAGTGTTAGCTTAATCGTTCGAGGAAGGGTTGTTTGTTTTTAATTGACAGGTTATTTACCAACCCTTCTAGCCCAACGGTCCTACACCAAAGTGACATGCGTTTTTTGATCAATTCAGAAACTTAGATGTACCATTTGGTAAATTGCCATTTTTTATTCTAGACACTATAAGCTAGTTAATTTTGACCAAAACTTATTGATAATCTAGACACATTAGAACCGATAGAAACTAGGACCAGTGACTTCCTTGCATCCCCTAATCTCACCATGCCCTTAAACCTAAATTCCAAAACCTATATTGCAACTTGTGAGTCTTTGAAATTTGCACAACTTTTAGTAAATTTGACACACTAAGACACCATTAATAGATTCCTCTGAGTTTTGATCAAAACTTATTGATGGCCCTTAGATACATCAGAACCGACCAAAACCAAGACCAGTGACTTCACTACTGTTGGTGCAATATCCCTCAGGTCAAGGTTGACCTGGGTAACCAAGTTGAGTCTTGGTTTGGGTTTAGATGTTTGACAATAAGATATTGATTGAAGAAGAGTCAAGTAGGTCAAGGTTGACCGGATACTTGACTGGGAAGTCCTAACTGGGATGTTAGGCAAAATGAAAGACCTAGTGAGTGAAGCTAGGCAGTATGAAAGTCCTGGTGAGTGAAGCCAGGCAGAAGGAAAGTCCTGGTAAGTGAAGCCAGGCAGAAGAAAAGTCCTGGTGAGTGAAGCCAGGCAGAAGGAAGTCCTAGTGAGTGAAGCTAGGCAGATGGAAAATCCTGGTGAGTGAAGCCAGGCAGAAGGAAGTCCTAGTGAGTGAAGCTAGGCAGATGGAAATCCTGGTGAGTGAAGCCAGGTGAAAGTCCTAGTGAGTGAAGCTAGGCAGATGGAAAACCCTAGTGAGTGAAGCTAGGTGAAAGTCCTGGTGAGTGAAGCCAGGCAAGGGAAAATCCAGATGGATCAAGGATGATTGGACATCTGGTGTTGGGAAGTCCAAGTAGGTCAAAGGATTGACTGGATACTTGGCATGAAAGAAAAGTCCAAGTAGGTCAAAGGGATTGACCGGATACTTGGCACAGATAAAAGTCCAAGTGGGTCAAAGGGATTGACCGGACACTTGGTAAGGGAGTCCTAGCAGGTCAAGGAAGTGACTAGATGCTAGGCATGACATACCAACAGGTCAAGATTGACCGGATGTTGGTTTGGGAGGTTTGGGACTTGGTTTTGGACAAAAATCAAGTGCTGGATCGATCGATGGATCGATCAGGATCGATCGGTGGATCGATCCGACTGGACCCCCGGGCGCTCACCGGATCGATCCGTGGATCGATTCAGAGGTCCCAATCGATCGGATCGATTGGGACGGCTTTCGCGCGATAAGCGCCGGATCGATCCGTGGATCGATCCGCCGATCCGATAGGCGCTGGATCGATCCGTGGATCGATCCAAAGCCTCCCGATCGATTGGGAATATTCGAATCGATCGGGATCCGACCGTTGGCGTCGTTTATAGCTGCAGGCGTGTGATGGCTGCGACATCTCTTCTCCGATTCACTCCAGATTTCTCGCCAGCTCCTCCACAGCACTCACAAAGCTCAGATCGCCAGTTCTTGAAGGATCTTGGAAGTTTTCCAAGTCAAGAGGCGGATCAAAGCCAAGAAGAGAAGCTAGGGTTAGGGTTTATACTCATTGTAAGCTTGTAAGCTTGTATTTCTTGTATCCTTTCCCTCTCTTCTTGTATTGAGTCTTGTAGGGCTTCTCCGCCCTTGGTAGTTACCATAAAGGAGAGTTTTATTTAGTGGAGGGTGTGTGTGTTGGTGTGGATCCTTGGATTAGTCACCTCTTGTGAGGTGGATACCAAGTAAACCAACCGTGTTAGCGTGGTTGTATTTGTTTCTGTATTTTCCGCTGCATATTCTTGAAGAAACAAGCAGCGCCAAGCACCGAGCGAACGCGACGAGCTATTCACCCCCCCCCCCCTCTAGCTACTTTTGGTCCTAACAAGTGGTATCAGAGCAAGGCCGCTCTTCACCGGAATCATCGCCGGAAGGGTCAAGTATAACAAGAAAAGCTAGAGGGTGAAGAAGTTGGAGCAAATTCTTCAAGTTCAAGATTTTATCAAGCTCAACTTCAAGATGCAATTCCAAGATGGGCTTGGATTTGACACAAGGGTGGCTCCACCATACACTTCTACGAGTTTCGATTCTTGGAAATCAAGAATCGAAAATTTTCTTATGATGGAGATAGAGCAATGGTTTGCTCTCATGGAAGGTTTTGAAGCTCCCACAAATTCCAAGGGCAAAGTACTCAAAAGGAGCAAGTGGAGCAAAGACCAAATCCAAAGATGTGAGGCCAATGACAAAGTGACCAAGCTTTTGGTCAATTTATTGCCAAGAAACATCTTGGAACAAATTGGAGAGTTTGAAGATGCCAAGGAGCTTTGGAGCAAATTGGCAAGAATTCATGAGATCCCCTCCACTGTACCAGATCAAGGAGAATCCAAAGAGGGCGACTCATTGGATCAAGACCAAGAGGAGGACTCCGAGGTTGAGAGATGCTCAACCTCCGAAGAAGAAGTTCAAGAAGAAGCTTCATCTTCAAGGGAATGCAACGAAGGGAACAAGGAGGGAGCATACTCCTTGTTTCATATTCAAGATGATGAAGCCTCCACCTCTAGGATTGAGGGGGAGCAATCCTTGGTGACACCGGATCAAGAAGAAGGAGAAGCTTCTACATCCGGGTCAAGAGATGAAGAGATTGAAGAAGCTTCTACCTCCACGAGTCAAGAAAAATCAAATGGAGGAGAATCAAGATCGGATCAAGAGGAAGCTTCTACCTCCGGATCCAAAGGAAAAGATGCCACCCCTACAAGCAAAGGTATAAATATTTCAATTAAAAATAAAAATCATATTATATGCTTTGAGTGTAGGGAACATAGGCACTACAAGAGCAAGTGCCCTAAATTGGCCAAGAAGAAGGGCCAAGTGGCACAAAAGGGCAAGGCGAAGCCCAAGGAGATCATCCCCAACACAAAGAAGAGCAAGGAGCATATTATATGCTTCTCTTGCAATCAAAAGGGGCATTACCGAAGTCAATGCCCCAAGGGGAAGAAGGTGGTCAAGGCTCAAGGAGGCACTAGTCAAGGGGGAGCCTCCAAGGTAAAGAAGAAGGTAACATTTATTGAGCCTACCCCTTTACATTATGGTAAAAAGCATGATAGTTCTAACTTATATCATTTTAATGCTATTTACCATGAAAATAGAAAGCATGATAGCGTTAAAGAAAAACATATAGCTTTTCATGCTAAAACCACTACACCTAAGGCTAGGAATGTAGGTAAAAGTCTGGGCAATAACTCTAAAGATTTTAGATACAAGCCCAAGAACAAATATGCTCATGAATCAAATGAAAAATCTAAAACTAAGGACTTAGTGTTAGAAAATCAAGTCTTGAGATCAAGGCTTGATAAAATGGAAAAGACCCTAAAAAGGATGGAAAATATCCTATTAGGGCAAAATGAGCATAACCTAGGGTTAGGGGTACAAAAGCCATCCAATGGCCATAGAGGTTTGGGATACAAACCAAAGGCTAAGAAGGATGTGCCCTCTTACCATAGAGTTCCATATAGTTATGAAACAAACCCTAGGTCTAGTGGTCAAGCCAAAAATACTAGGGAAGTCATCCCTAAGAGTATTTTTGCAATAAATGTGACTAAGACTTCTAAGAAGTCTAAGAAAGTCACAAACAAGGTCACAAGGGAGGTTATCCCTAGAGTTGACCTAGAAAATGTGACCAAGGCTTCTAAGAAGCCCAACAAGGTCACTAGGAAGGTATCTAGGGAAGTTATCCCTAGTGAGTACCTAGAGCATCCAAGGAGCACCAATAGGTGTTGGGTTCCTAGGAGCATCTTCTCTACCCCATAGATGGGTTAGAGAGTGTCAACTCCGATTAGAAGGGTAGTTAACCCAACTTTGAGAAAATTGACACTCAAGGAGCATTTTCAAGGTTTTAGTTAACCTTTGAAAATGAAATGGAATTATTGATTACTCCTTGAAAGAGTAAAATGTGCCAAATGGTGAAAAATTATTTTTATCTTAAAATGACACAAATTGGGAAAACCTTGAGAAATACCAAGTTGGGATTTTGGTATGTTCTTAGGCAATTTAAGGCAATCCGGGCCTTAATTTAAAAGTGCTACTCTTGAGGAAAAATGGAATATGCCAACATTTGAGGACATGTTTATTTTCAATTGGCATACATTAAATCAAGGAAATTAGAAATGCCAAATTTAGGCTTTGGCATTCTCTTGTAGCACTTTAGGGCAATCTAGGTTTAAGGTGTAAGTTTAGCTAAGACTTTAAGGATACTTAGATAGTTAATCTAGGTATATTTTATTTATGCTAAATCTTGCCATGATTGTTTGCCCATCATATGCCATGACATCATGTCTAGTTTTTGCATTCATGTTTTATTATGGAAAATCCAAAAAAATACCATGTCATGACATTCATACATCATGTAGTAATAGGATATTTTCTTTTGAAAATTATTTTCTTTTGATGTATGCCATAACATAATCATGCATTAAGTTTAATTCCTTATAATTAAGGACAAATGGCATTTAACGACACTTATTGACAAGTGACATCCTAGGTGAATGTCTAATATTTCTAAAATGCCTAGATAGATATGCATGATCCCTAGATTAGGGCAAAAACCAAAATCTACATCTCACAAAGACTATAAGGTGACTTGTATGTGATTAGTGCACATTAGATATAAGTGAGATGTTAGGAAGATGAACAAAACTCAAGATGTTGATTTAGTGCATTCTTTTGAGTTTTAGGTTCATCAAAACACATAGTTATATGTTTTTCCATCATTGGGAAAGCTAATGTACAAGTCATGTGCATTATGCCCAAGGAACATGATGGGATATTGGTTTTGAAAATGTTTTTAAAATGTTTTTGGAAAATCTTGGTGAAGGCTATCTTTTGATAGTAATCACCATTGAATAGTTAGACACAAACTTGAAGAAAAACACTAAAGTTTTGCAAGTTTTCAAGTTTGTGTCAATCTTTGAAAATATGATGTATTTTCATAGAAAGCTATTTTTCCATGATTAAGTATGCCCTAAATAATGTCTACACGAAATTTCATGATTTTTGGATTTTTGTAGAATTTTCTAGGGGTTTCTGAAGTTGACTGAAATGGAATTTCAGCAACTATCAGAGCTCCGATCGATCCATGGATCGATTGGAGTGCCCGAATCGATCCGTGGATCGATTCAAACGACAATTCCCGCGAGCAGAAGCTCGCTGGATCGATCAGCCGATCGATCCAGGGAGTCTGAATCGATCAGTGGATCGATTCAGCAAGGTTCAATCGATTGGAACCCAACTTCAATCGATCCAAGTTGCTGGTTTTGGCTGGGAAGGCCTGATTTCAGCATCTTTGAACCTATTTTAGTCTAGGTAACCATTCCAAACCCCTAAAATACATTTGTATCCATAAAAAGGGTGTTTTCATATGAAAACAAGGATGGGTTGGTTAAGGAAGGCTAAGTTGAAGTTTAGGTTGAGGTGTGTTTCAAATTTTGAATATTTGAACCTCAAAACTTCTAAATTTGGGTTTCCTAATGTTTTAGGGATTCCAAGTCATTGTTGGTGCAATGACAGAAGTTACCACCATGTCTTTAGGGGGAGGGACTCTTTAAAGACATGAAAATTATTTTTTCATGAACCTTGGAAGGTGGTTAACCTTCTATTGTGAACTTGCTCAAGGTTGAGCATTTAAACTTGAAATGGGGAGAAATGGGGAGTGGATATCCTCATTATTTCAAGTGGAAACTCAAGTGGTTGAAAATGCTCAAGGTTGGGTATTTGTCAACATTGAGGGAGAAGTTAAGGTGATAATGACGGGTATGGGATCTCATTATCGTGTGATCACAATGAGTGAAGTTGTGATCACGATGAGCAACTCTTCAGGGGGAGAGTCTTCAACAAATGGATTTGTTGAAGTGTGCCCAGAATTGGAGCATAGGTTGATGTGTGTCCAACGATGGGTTGATGTGTGCCAATAGGGGGAGAATGTATGGTTAAGTTTAGGCCTTCATTACCTATGGGAAGGTCATAGGGGGAGAATGAAAGGACTCATGAAAGGGAGTAAGTTAGGCTTTCATTACCTAGAGGGAGTTTGCCCTCTTAGGGGGAGAATGAAGAGCTTAATTTATGCTTTCATTACCTAGTGGCATGAAGAAGGAGGCTATGGGATTAGCCTAACTTACATATGGGATTGTAAGTGTTATTGTGGTATTGTCAAACATCAAAAAGGGGGAGATTGTTGGTGCAATATCCCTCAGGTCAAGGTTGACCTGGGTAACCAAGCTGAGTTTTGGTTTGGGTTTAGATGTTTGACAATAAGATATTGATTGAAGAAGAGTCAAGTAGGTCAAGGTTGACCGGATACTTGATGGAAGTCCTAACGGGATGTTAGGCAAAATGAAAGACCTAGTGAGTGAAGCTAGGCGATGAAAGTCCCGGTGAGTGAAGCGAAGGAAAGTCCCGTAAGTGAAGCCAGTGTAAGAAAAGTCCGTGAGTGAAGCGGTGTAAGGAAGTCCTAGTGAGTGAAGCTAGGCGGATGGAAAATCCGGTGAGTGAAGCCAGGTAGGAAGTCCTAGTGAGTGAAGCTAGGCGGATGGAAACTGGTGAGTGAAGCCGGTGAAAGTCCTAGTGAGTGAAGCTAGGCGGATGGAAAACCCTAGTGAGTGAAGCTAGGTGAAAGTCCCGGTGAGTGAAGCAAGGGAAAATCCAGATGGATCAAGGATGATTGGACATCTGGTGTTGGGAAGTCCAAGTAGGTCAAAGGATTGACTGGATACTTGGCATGAAAGAAAAGTCCAAGTAGGTCAAAGGGATTGACCGGATACTTGGCACAGATAAAAGTCCAAGTGGGTCAAAGGGATTGACCGGACACTTGGTAAGGGAGTCCTAGCAGGTCAAGGGAGTGACTAGATGCTAGGCATGACATACCAACAGGTCAAGGTTGACCGGATGTTGGTTTGGGAGGTTTGGGACTTGGTTTTGGACAAAAATCAAGTTCTGGATCGATCAATGGATCGATCCAGGCTCTGGATCGATCAGTGGATCGATCCAGACCTGTCCCAGCGAACAGAGAGCCTCTGGATCGATCCGTGGATCGATCCAGAGGTCCCAATCGATCAGTGGATCGATTGGGACGCGGCTGCTTCGCGTGGATCGATCCAGGCGCTTTTCCAGAGCACAGATGCGCTCTGGATCGATCCGTGGATCGATCCAAAGCCTCCCCGATCGATTGGGAATATTCGAATCGATCGGGATCCGACCGTTGGCGTCGTTTATAGCTGCAGGCGTGTGATGGCTACGGCATCTCTTCTCCGATTCACTCCAGATTTCTCGCCAGCTCCTCCACAGCACTCACAAAGCTCAGATCGCCAGTTCTTGAAGGATCTTGGAAGTTTTCCAAGTCAAGAGGCGGATCAAAGCCAAGAAGAGAAGCTAGGGTTAGGGTTTACACTCATTGTAAGCTTGTAAGCTTGTATTTCTTGTATCCTTTCCCTCTCTTCTTGTATTGAGTCTTGTAGGGCTTCTCCGCCCTTGGTAGTTACCATAAAGGAGAGTTTTATTTAGTGGAGGGTGTGTGTGTTGGTGTGGATCCTTGGATTAGTCACCTCTTGTGAGGTGGATACCAAGTAAACCAACCGTGTTAGCGTGGTTGTATTTGTTTCTGTATTTTCCGCTGCATATTCTTGAAGAAACAAGCAACGCCAAGCACCGAGCGAACGCGACGAGCTATTCACCCCCTCTCTAGCTACTTTTGGTCCTAACAACTACATCCCCTGAATCTCACTATACCCTCAAACCTAAATTCCTAAACCTAGATTGTAACATGTGAGTTTTTGAAATTCTGCACAAAGTTTAATTAATTTGGCACTAATTCACTTAGGGATTTGAGATCATGATACTCACACTAAAACACAACTAATGGATATCTGTGAGCCTTCTGAGTCTGCACATATCCAATATTCTTGATTCTAGATACTATATGACCATAAGTTAGTTTTGGTTAAAACTCACTAATGGCCCTAGCTACATAAGAACCGACCGAACCACCACTAGTGAGTTCTTTGACTAGCGCATGAGGTATTGCCACCATGAGGTATGGGTTTGAATCTTGATAAAGTCGAGATAAATGTCTCCCTTATGTGTTAGTCACTATTCCAAAGACTAGTAACCGCTCGTGATTTACCTTCTCTGTGTTATCCCTGGGACAGGTTGGCAGGGGCACTAGGGGCGAGCGTATTCGCTTTTGCCACCATTTGAACCCTGAGTCTTCCCATACCCAACATTCTTGATTATGAACATTATAAGGTTATTTGTGAATTTTAATTAAAACTCGTTAATACCCTTAGACACATTAGAATCTATCGAAACCACCACCACTGAGTTCTTTGCACCTTCTAGAGTCTCATTATACCTACTAATCTTAATTGTAGATCCATTTCACCATCCTAATTCATAAATTTATCAAGGCTAATTGTAGTTTTTTTATGGTAGGATATTAAACCATCACCTTTTGCAATGAGGATTTAAATATTATATTAAAATATAGAAGAAATTATCTTAGATGAGTATTTTGAGACATTTCATAAGATTTTTTTTTTATCTTCCTCTATATATATATATATAAAATCACTATATTTTTTTCCCAAAAGTACACACATTCCAAGGTTTATTAAATTTTATTTTCGTTATGTGGGCTCACATGCGATTTGTGACATACAGATTTATGTCATTAAGGATCCAAACCCCTTGAGTGATCTAACTTTAGTTAATATAGGTTTTGGCTATTGGATATGGATTTATATGTGTAGAACCCCATCCATCATTAATGATGGACTGATAATGAACGTGAATCCTCTATATAAGAGTTTGATCTTCATTGGATTAGGGATTTGACATAACTCCTCGTTTCCCATTGACGAGAGTTTTTGACTCTGTCGCCCTAACTCCTTTGGAGGACCACTCCTTCTTCCATTGGATTTCAAGATCAAGAAGACAACACATGAGACAATGATAACTTCACTGCATTCAGGTGCATTTTTTCTATTTTTTTGCATTTATTTGTTGTGCTATAGTGGTTATTGAAACTAGATCTCATGGATAGGATTGTTTTCTCTATTCAAGTTCTTTTTTGTTCCTAGAATTCATGTGGTTAGGAGAAAACTATGATTTTAACAAGTAGTATTAGAGTCTAGCTATTTTGTCAATTTCTATAGCTATAAAGTAATTCTCGTCGATTATGATGTTTTATGCTAGACTAGGATTTCTTAGTATAAAATGATCATTGTTTGATGAAGAAACTAGAAAAGAAAACTTAGGATAGACTTGTTTTTCCAAGTTTTTTACATTTTCACTAAGAACACAAAGAATAGTGGTGATCATCGTCGCCATCTTTGAGAAGAACCATCGCGATTTGAACCATTTAGGTCAAACTTGTGATAGAGCAATTGATTACCTTGGTAGGGCAATCGATTACCAAGCCAAATTTGTGAACAAAATTGACTGGGAATCTGTTAAGTACCCTAGGTTGATTTTGATGTGATCAATTGAGTTAAGTTAGGTTATGTGTCTTATTGATGTCTTGTGTCTAAGTGCATAGGAACTTACGAACACAAGAAGTCGAGCAGAAGATGTGAGGAGTGAGAAGAGTGGCACGGGAAAGGGGTTGATGGGTTTGATGCATCCGAGGGACGAAAAGCTACAGAAGAATACCCTGGTGGACGAGAAGGATGTGCATGGTGCATTCGAGGGACGAGAAGCTGGGAGGAACCTTGCTCGAGGAGAAGATTGGAGTTGGGTTCGAATGAGCTCAAATTTGGATGATTGGAGCATCACCCAAGCGATTGGAGTTGTTCATTCTTGGATGAACAATGCTCAATGTGCCTTGGAGCTCTCTTGGAGGCACCCTCACACCTCTCTTAGAGTTGTCCTAAAGCTCCCTTAGAGGCACCCTCGTACCTCTCTTGTGTTGGTTGATATTCAGAATATCGTACCGGTTCCCCTGTACAAAAATTTTGTACAAGTCCTGAACCTTTCCTAACAACCTGTTTTTAGAAATTAAATTAGGAATCGCAAACGGAACTTAACATTATTGATTCCAAATTTAACTTATCTGTTCTTAGAGGTTTAGACTTGGATCGCAAACGACGCTTAACATTATTAATCCAAGTTCACCCATGTTACAAAGTTGATTAAATATTTATTTCTAAAATTGGCTTCCAGGTTAAACATGGCGAGGCACTAGGCCTTCTTGGTTATGGGATCATCCACCATTTCCTTGGCAAAGCCTTTTAAAGAAATTCAATATTCAATCTCCTTATAGTAACCCTAGGTTTAACCAAAAAGAACAATCGAATCACAAGTTCGAAAAAACAAAAAAAACACAAACTCGAATCATAAATTCGAAACCTAGAATCATATGCCTCTTGTGTTTGGTATTTCAAAATATATACAAAGAAAACTAGTATGATGCGGAACAGAATTACTAGTTATACATTTCTTTGTAAGAACAACCTCTTGATTTTCTATCGTATTTCTCTTCTTATCTTGGACGTCGTGTGGGCGACGATCTAACAAGACGAGAACCACCACCACCTTCCTCCTTGCAAGTTTCGGCCACCAACCTTCAAGCTCCAAGGGATGCTAGAACAAAACCTCCTTTCTCTCCTTCTTCTCCAAGCAAAATCCGACCACCACAAGAGCTCCAAGAGAGGGTGCCACCGGCCACTAAAGAAGAAGAGAAATGAGACTAGGGGCCGGCCACACCAAGGAAGAGAAGAGAGGGAATAATAGATGTTTAGTTATGAGGTGAGACACCTCTACCCTCTCTTTTATATTCCTTGGTCTTGACATATAAGGAAAGTTTTAATAAAACTTCCTTATTCTCCTTGCCAATAAAAGGAAAATTTAAACAACAATTCCCTTTTAAATTTTAATGGTCGACCACCACCTTGAGCTCCAAACAAGGAAAGTTTTAAATACAAAATTAAAACTTCCTAATTTGTTTTCGGAAATTTTTAAAATAAAATTTCTCTTTAAAAATTCCCTTCCTGATTGGTTATAAAAGGAAACTTTTATAAATTAAAATCTCTCTATTAAAACATGTGGATGATTACAAAAAGGAAAGTTTTCTCCAAAATTAAAATCTTTCTTTCAATCTACAAATAAGGAAAGATATCAAATCTTTCTCTTAATCTTTTGTAGAAAGCTATAAAAGGAAAGATTTATAATTTTTAAAACTTTCTTTTAAATCATGAGCATGGTTAAAAAAGAAAAGTTTTATCAAAAATTAAAATCTTCCTTTTAACTACAAATAAGGAAAGATATCAAACCTTTCTCTTAATCCTTTGTAAAAAACTATAAAAGGAAACATTTAAATTTTAAACTATCTTTTAAAACATGTTTCCACATAAGAAAAGATTTTAAAATAAAATCCTCTTATTTTTAATTGTGGCCGAGCACCACCTTAGCTTGGGTTCAAGCTAAGGCCGGCCACCTAAGCAAACCAACTCACCTTGGTTTGGCCGACCCTAGCTTGGGCTCCAAGCTAGGCTTGGCCGACCACCTTAAGGTGGGTAAGAAGGTGGGTGTAGGTGGGTATAATACTTTATAAATAAGAGGCTACGATAGAGACCGATAGGAGGAATTGGTTTTGGTCTCCCGATGAAATTAAGCTTCCCGTGTTCGCCCCGAACACCCAACTTAATTTCATCAATAATAATTCATACCACTAAAGAATTATTATTGAACTACCGCACCAATCCCAAATTATATTTTGGGCTCCTTCTTATCATGAGTGTGTTAATCTCCCTGTGTTTAAGATATAGATGCCCACTAATTAAATGAGTTATTGACAACTCACTTAATTAATATCTAGCTCCAAGAATAGTACCACTCAACCTTATCGTCATATCGGACTAAGTCCACCTGCAGGGTTTACATGACAATCCTTATGAGCTCCTCTTGGGGGCATCATCAACCTAGATTACTAGGACACAGTTTCCTTCTATAATCAATAACACACACTATAAATAATATCATTTCTCAACTTATCGAGCCTCTTGATTTATCGAACTAAATCTCACTCATTGATAAGTCAAAGAAATAAATACTAGATATATGTGCTTGTTATTATATCAGGATTAAAAGAACACACTTCCACAATAACAAAGGTCTTGTTCTTTTATTCAGTCAGTATAAAAAGAATTTACCTTAAATGGTCCAGCTCAATACACTCTGAGTCTACTAGTGTAATTTTATAGTCAAGATAAACTAATACCAAATTACACTACGACTATTCCAATGGTTTGTTCCTATCCATCTTAGTCGTGAGCAACTATTTATAATTTATAAAGAACTGATAACATTATCTTCTGTGTGTGACACCACACACCATGTTATCTACAATATAAATTAATTGAACAACTACACTTAGCATATAAATGTAGACATTTGACCAATGTGATTCTTTATTTCAAAAATAAATGTTTACAAAAAGCTAGGCTTTTAGTATACACTCTAACAATCTCCCACTTATACTAAAAGATTATGCTATCATAAACGCTGCCATACATCTTATTCTCATTCCTTCAACATGCCGATCAAAAGCTTTCGCCGGAAGGGCCTTAGTGAAAGGATCTACCAGGTTATCTGCTGATGCAATCTTGGCGACAACAACTTCTCCTCACTTTACGATGTTTCATATCAGGTGGTACTTACGCTCTATGTGTTTACTCACCTTATGGGCTCGTGGTTCTTTCGAGTTTGCTACTGCACCACTATTATCACAATAAATTATGATGATTTTGGGCAAATCAGGAATCACATCTAAGTCCATTAGGAAGTTCCTGAGCCATACTGCTTCTTTTGCTGCCACAGAGGCTGCCACATACTCAGCTTCCATGATTGAGTCAGAAACATATTTCCGCTTAACACTCCTTCATGCAATGGCTCTGTTAGAGTATATACTAAAAGTCTAGTTTTTGTATAAACATTTATTTAAAAATAAGAATCACATTGGTCAAGTATCTACATTTATATATACTAAGTGTAGTCATTCAATTAATTTATATTGTAGATAACACGGTGTGTGGTGTCACACACAGGAGATCGTGTTATCGGTTCTTTATAAATTATAAACAGTAGCTCACGACTAAGATGGAAAGGAACAAACCATTGAAATAGTCGTAGTGTAATTAGGTATTAGTTTATCTTGACTAATAAATTACACTAGTACACTCTAAGTGTATTGAGCAGGACCATTTAAGGAAAGTTCTTTTTATACTGACTTAATAAAAGAACAAGTCCTTAGTTATTATGGAAGTGTGTGCTCTTAATCCTAATATAATAACAAACACATATATTTAATATTTATTTCTTTAACTTATCAAAGGGTGAGATTTAGCTTGATAAATCAATAAGCCCGATAAGTTGGGAAATGATATTACTTATAGTGTGTGTTGTTGATTATAGAAGGAAACTGTGTCCTAGTAATCTAGGTCGATAATGTCCCCAAGAGGAGCTCAAAAGGTTTGTCATGTTAAACCCTGCAAGTGGACCTAGTTCAACATGACGATAAGGTTGAGTGGTACTACTCCTGGACTGAGATATTAATTAAAATGAGTTGTCAGTAACTCAATTAATTAGTGGACATCCGACATCTTAAACACAGGGAGACTAACGCACTCATAATAAGAAGGAGTCCAAAATGTAATTTGGGATTGGTGCGGTAGTTTAATAATAATTCTTTAGTGGTATGAATTATTATTGATGAAGTTAAGTTGTGTGTTCAGGGTGAACACGGGAAGCTTAATTTCATCGGGAGGCCAAAACCAATTCCTCCTCTCGGTCCCTATCGTAGCCTCTTGTATATATAGAATTATACCCACCTATACCCACCTTCTTACCCATCCTAATGGGGTCGGCCAAGCTAGCTTGAAACCCAAGCTAAGGTCGGCCAAGATCAAAGGATTGGGCCAAGTTAATTGGTCGGCCATGGCTTGGAGCCCAAGCTTGATTGGTCGGCCATATTAAAAGGGATTTTATTTTTATTTAAATTTTTTTCTTAATGTGGATATCATGATTTTAAGAGAGAGTTTAAAATTTAAATCTTTCCTTTTATAGCTTTCTACAAAAGATTTGAAATCTTTCCTTATTTGTAAATTGAAAGGTCGATTTTAATTTTAAGAAAACTTTCCTTTTTTAACCATGTTCATGATTTAAAAGAGAGTTTAAAAAATTAAATATTCCCTTTTATAAGTTTCTACAAAAGATTAAGAAAAGATTTGATATCTTTCCTTATTTGTACATTGAAAGGAGATTTTAATTTTTAGAGATAACTTTCTTTTTTGGAAATCATCCACATGTTTAAAAGAAAGATTTTAATTTATAAAATTTCCTTTTTACAAACCACCATGAAGGGAAAAATTATTGGAGAAATTTTTTATAAATTTTCGGAAACAAATTAGGAAGTTTTAATTCTTGTGTTAATTAAAACTCTCCTTGTTTTGGAGTTTAAAGTGGCCGGCCATGATATGTGAGAAAAGGAATTTAATTTAATTAATTAAATTTTCTTTTTCATGGCAAAAGAATTAAGGAAGTTTTTATTTAAATTTCCTTATTTGCCAAGACCAAGGATTATAAAAGAGGGGGTAGAGGTGCCTTCATGGCTAACGACTCTATTCTATTTTCTTCCTCTCTTTTCCTCCTTGGTGTGGCCGACCCTAGGGCCTCTTCTCCTTCTCTTCTCTTCCTCCTTTGTGGCCAGCGGCATCAACACAAGAGAAGTCCATGGTGGCCAGTTCTAGCTAGGAGAAGAAGGAGAGAAAGGAGGCTTTGTTTCTAGCATCCCATGGAGCTTGGTGGTGGTGGCCGAACCTCACATCTCTTGGAGTTTTTTTGGTGGCCGAAACTTGCTAGGAGAAGAAGGGCTTGGGTGGTTCTCATCTCGAAAGATCGTTGCCCACACAACGTCCAAGATTAGAAGAGGAATACGGTAGAAGATCAAGGGGTTATTTGCTTACAAAGAAAGGTATAACTAGTAATTGTTTTCCGCATCATGCTAGTTTTCTTTGTATAGTTATTTTTGGAAATACCAAACACAAGAGGCATATGATTCTAGAGTTTTCGGATTTGTTTCGAATTTGTTGTTTCTTTTGTTTTATTTTTTGAATTTATGATTCAATTGTTCTTTTTGGTTAAACCTAATGTTATTTTAGGAAATTAAATATTGAATTTCTATTAAAGGCTTTGTCGAGACAGTGGTGGATGATCCCATACCCAAGAAGGTCTTGTGCCTCGCCATGTTTGACCTGGGAGCCAATTTTAGAAATAAATATTTAATTAACTTTGTAACATAGGTTGGACTTGGATCAATAGTGTTAAGTTCCGCTTTCGATCTAAGTCTAAACCATTAAGAACAGATAAGTTAAATTTGGAATCAATAATATTAAGTTCCGTTTGCGATTCCTAATTTAACTTCTAAAGAACACAATAAGTTGTTTAGGAAATGTTCGACACTTGTACAAAATTTCTATACAGTGGAACCGGTACGATCTTCCTAAGACCAACCAACAGGCTCCACCACCTAAAGTAAACACATAACCTGATGTAGACTTACTATTGTCCCTATCTTATTGGAAGTCAGAATTCGTGTAACCCACAGGGAGAAAATCATCTGCTTGGTAAACTAGCATATAATCTCTAGTCCTTCTCAGGTAATTTAATATATGCTTTACAGCAGTCCAATATCCTTATCCAAGGTTACTTTGATATTTGCTAACCATGCCTACGACAAAATAGATATCTGGTCTCGTACACAGCATAGCATACATTAGGCTTCCGATAGCCGAAGCATAAGGAACTACCTTCATGTCCTCTATCTCTTTTGATGTCTTCGGAGACATCTCTTTAGATAAAGCTACTCCATGCCTAAAAGATAAAAAACCTTTCTTGGAGTCTTGCATGCTAAAACGAGCAAGGATTGTATCGATATAAAGCTTGGGACAAGCACAACATCCTTTTTTTGCGATCCCTTATTACTTTGATCCCAAGAATATGTGTGCATTCTCCTAAGTCCTTTATATCGAATTACTTGGACAACCATACCCTTACTTTCGACAACACTTTGATATTATTTCCAACTAACAAAATGTCATCTACGTATAGTACAAGAAATACCACCATGTTTCCATCACACTTCTTGTATACACAAGACTCATCCAGACATTGAATAAATCCATATGATTGGATTACTTCATTAAACCGGATGTTCCAAGATCTTGAAGCTTGCTTCAGTCCATAAATCGACCGATTGAGCTTACACACTAGATGCTCTTTGCCTTTTTCAATAAATCCCTTTGGTTGATTCATATGGATGTTTTCTTCAAGACTTCCGTTAAGGAAAGCTGTCTTGACATCCATTTGTCAAACCTCATAATCCATATGAGCGGCAATGGATAAGAGTATCCGGATAGACTTAAGCATGACCACAGGTGAAAAAGTTTCCTCATAATCGATTCCCTCTTTCTGAGTGTACCCTTTCGCAACAAGCCTTGCTTTGAAAGTTTCCACCTTCCCGTTTGTCCCTCTTTTCCTTTTATAGATCCATTTACATCCAACGGCTTTTACACCATTTGGTGGTTTTACAAGCTCTCAGACCTTATTAGAATACATAGATTCTATTTCTGAATTCATTGCCTTTTACCAAGATGCTGCATCTATATCTTGGAGTGTTTCGTCATATGTTTGGGGATCAGGTTCATGTTTACCTGGGACCAAGTTCGACGACTCTCCCAAAAACATGAATCTTTTAGGTGTTGGTGCAATATCCCTCAGGTCAAGGCTGACCTGGTTGACCGAGCTTGAGTCTTGGTTTGGGTTTCGATGTTTGACAATGCAGTTGTTCATTTGGGGAGATTGTTTGGTGCAATTTCCCTCTGATCAGGGTCTGATCAGGTTGATTGAAGAAGAGTCAAGAAGGTCAAGGTTGACCAGATACTTGACTGGGAAGTCCTAACTGGGATGTTAGGCAGAAGGAAAATCCTGGTGAGTGAAGCCAGATGAAAGACCTAGTGAGTGGAGCTAGGCAGAAGAAAAATCCTAGTGAGTAAAGCTAGGTGAAAGTCCTGGTGAGTGAAGCCAGGTGAAAGACCTAGTGAGTGAAGCTAGGCAGAAGAAAAAGCCTAGTGAGTAAAGCTAGGTGAAAGTCCTGGTGAGTGAAGCCAGGCAGAAGAGAAGTCCTAGTGAGTGAAACTAGGCAGAATGGAAGTCCTGGTGAGTGAAGCCAGCCACGGGGAAAATCCAGATGGGTCAAGGTTGACCATACATCTGGTGGAAGTCCAAGTGGGTAATGGAGGACTGGACACTTGGCACAAAGAGAAAGTCCAGATGAGCCAAAAGTTGACCGAAGTCTTAACGGTCGTAAGTCCAATAGGGAGTTGGCATGGAACTAGGAAGTTCGGACGTAGTTAACTTCCGAAAACCATAACTTTTGACTCGGATATCGGAATGAGGTGATCTCGGATGCGAAACGAAGCTAATTTCAAGCTCTGCATAGATTTCTGCTTCCCAATCGATTGGCTGATCGATTGGGGGGTTCAATCGATCAGTGGATCGATTGGTTGACGTGAATTCATGCAGAAATGGGCTGAATCGATTGGGTAATCGATTGAAACTTCCCCAATCGATCGGTCGATCGATTGGGAGAGTTTCTGAGTGAACAGTAAGCTTCTGAATTGATCAATTGATCGATTGAAGTCTCCAATCGATCGGGCGATCGATTGGAGCACTGGAAATCGCTCGAGAAGCCTTGAATCGATCGGGCAATCGATTCAAGGTGATTCCAGAGAGCACAGAGGCGCTCTGGATCGATCGGTTGATCGATCCAAAGCCTCCCCAATCGATTGGGAGCAATCCAATCGATTGGGATTCGACCGTTGACGCAAATATAGACGTTGGCGAGCGTTTTCTTCGATATTTCTTCCTCTCTTCTCCACAGGCGATCACAGCACAGCTCCACAGCGATCTTTTCTTCCTCACCGCCAGTTCTTGAAGGTTCTTGGAGGCTCATCCAAGTCAAGAGGCGAGTTGCAACAAGAAGAAGAAGAAGCTAGGGTTTTCATTGTAATCTTGTAAGATTCATTTGTATTTTGCTTCTTTCTTTCTCATTGTTGTATTGTGAGGTTGTAAGGCTTCTCCGCCTTCAGTAGTTACCGAGAAGGAGTGTTTTTATAGTGGAGGGTGCGTGAGTGTGTGGATCCTTGGACTAGTCACCTCTTCTTGAGGTGGATACCAAGTAAATCCCTAGAGTTAGCGTTGTGTGTTTGTTTTCTTGTATTTCCGCTGCACATCATCGCAAGAGGCAAGCGACGACGAGCACGAGATCACGCCGAGCTATTCACCCCCCCTCTAGCTACATTTCGGTCCCAACATTAGGTTGCCTCATAACCCTCCCACTACGACAAGGCACTGTCTGTGGTTGTGTATCATTTGTGATACGTGTTGCAGTTTCTTGTGATATTTCATCTTGTAATGTTGGTACTAAGTTAGACGTGTCCTCTCTTATTTCTTCTAGAACAATTTTACTCATGGGCTTGTGGTCCATTATATAATCTTCCTCTAAAAATCGAGCATTGGTGCTAACAATTATCTTATGATTTTTAGGATTATAAAACAAATCACCTTTCGTTCCTTTGGGATATCCTACAAACAGACAAACTTCTGTTCGTGATTCCAATTCATTAGTGTCTCCCTTCAACACATGTGTTGGACTACCCCAAATTCGAATGTGTCTTAGACTAGGCTTACGCCCATTCCATAATTCTGTGGGAGTAGAAGGTACTGATTTAGAAGGTACCAAGTTCAGAATGTGCGTTGACGTTTCCAGGGTATATCCCCAAAACGAATTTGGTAATTCCAAATAACTCATCATCGATCTAACCATTTCATAAGAGTCTTATTCCTTCGTTCTGCCACACCGTTCTGTTGGGGTGTACCAGGAGCAGACAATTGGGATTGAATTCCAACCTCTGATAAGTAATTCCTAAACTCTCCAAAGAGGTATTCACCACCACGATCAGACCGTAGTGTCTTGATACTTTTACCAAGATGTTTCTCCACATCAGTCTTGTACTCTTTGAACTTATCAAAGCACTCAGACTTGCGGCGCATCAAGTAAATGTATCCGTATCTCAAATAATCGTCTATAAAAGAGACAAAATATTCGTAACCACCTCTTGCTTGGATAGACATAGGACCACACAAATCAGAATGAACCAGTTCTAATGCATCTTTGACTTTATACCTCTTGGCCTTAAAAGGCCTCTTGGTCATTTTACCTTCCAAGCAAGATTCACAAGTTGAAAAGTTTTCCAACACTAATGAACCCAAGAGTCCATCGGCTATTAGCCTTTGAATCCTACTTAAGTTAATATGACCAAGTCTTAGATGCCAAAGATATGTTTGGTTCATTTTCGAAGGTTCCTTTCTCTTATTAGAATTAGAAGATGTGTTATTAATTTCCATTTGTTGCTTTGTGGGAGAAATTGGATTTAGAGTATACAAGTTGCCTACTAATGTACCAGAATAGATAATAACCTTATTCTTCTTGATAACTACTTTGTCATCAAAAGAAACAGAATATCCATCCACAAACAATTTAGAAACTGAAATTAAATTCTTTCTAAAAGTTGGTACATAAAGATAATTTTTCAAAATCAAATTTCTATTCCTATCAAATGATAAGTAGACGTCTCCCACTACAACAGCCGCCACTTTCGTAGCATTGCCCATGTAGACCATTATCTCTCCCTCATATAGTCGTTCAGTTTCCTGGAACCCCTGCAATGTATTGCATACATGATCAGTGACTCCTGTATCTACACACCAGGTACTGGTAGATAATACCGCTAAACATGTTTCAACTATAAGAGAATAAGATATACCTCTATTGTTCTGATTCCTATGAGGACAATCTGCCTTCCAATGTCCCAACTGCTTGCAGATGAAGCACTTGCCCTTTGCCTTCTTCACTCCAGCTTTAGGTCCAGTACCTAGAGATCTTTTCACCTTCTTTGCCGAGTTAGCCTGTTTCTTCTTCTTCTTGCCTTTCGACTTAAAAGTAGAAACATTTTCAGCAAAGTGAATCTGAGAACTATAATGAAATATACCTTCTGCTGCCTGAAGTTCTGTAAGAAGTTCCGCCAACATATAAGCCCTTTTGTTCATGTTATAGTTCAGGTGGAACTGCTTAAAACTTCTGGGTAGCGTTTGGAGAATAATATCAATCTAGGTTTCCCCATCGATTTCAACTCCAAGGATCTGTATTTCGTTTAAATAAGTCATCATCTTGAGGATATGATCCCTTACGGGTGTCCCCTCTAACATGGTGGCTGTCATTAATCTTCTCATTACCTCTTGCCTAGCAGCCCGATTTTGGTGTCCGAAGAGTTCTTTGAGATTGTTCATCATATCATAAGCAGTTGGTAAGTCCTGATGCTGATGTTGCAGCACATTTATCATTGAAGCCAAAATGTAACACCGCGCCATCTCATATACTTTTACCCATTTCTTATGATACTCAATCTCCTCTTTACTAGAATCACTATTAGGTGCATCAGGGCAAGTCTCTAACAGTACAAACTTATAGCCTTCAGCAGTTAGAACAATGTCCAGGTTCCTTTCCCAATCTATGTAGTTTGGACCAGTAAGTTTGTTCTCTTTTAGAATAATAACCAGTGGGTTGAAAGCCATCCTAAGAATTATAAAATAAACTTTGGTCAAGACTCTAAATTTAGAATAATATTGATTCCTCAAACAATATTATTTAAATTTACCAACACCTCAAACACCGTGTATTTTGCATGCCACAATAGTATGGACGTATATAAAAACAAACATTTGTAAGAGGAGGTTTTACCCATTAATTTTATTCTTGTCAACCTAACTTTATGACAAATAAAATTAATAGTTGGTTTTTCCTTCGGTCGCACAAATAATAGCAGTGACTCCGATGGGGAGGATGCTATTAAATGTACCTAAGTGTATACCATTACTTGATACTTAGTCCATTAAATAGGATTGTGCCCTTCATATGTGGAAGATCACATGCTCCTAAATAATTTTCTATAACCATCCATAAAGGAAGTTTGATCTAGTGATCTGCAAACAAACTCATCAGATGGGGAGGGAGGCACTCAGAGCCAACATGCAAGTTTGTCGCATCACTTACAAACTAGTAATGGAGATCGTGAAATTTATTTACTAATCTCTCTCCCACTTAGTTATTTAAGGTGAGGAATTTTAACTATGCAAGCACACATCATAGCAAATAAAGCAACAAATATGAAAAAAATAATTTTCCAACTATTATGGCATTTTCCATCACTGTCCTCCGTGTGCTGCCAACCCTAACTACTGTCATCTTTAGCCACCACAATCGGGTCTAGTCGCCGCATCTATCTTGCTTCTTTTTCTGTTGCGCCTCTAGTTCACAAAAAGTACCACGCCTTGCAAGGATACGATCTGCGACAAAAATAGAATTTTACATATATCGATCCTATATTCCTCAAAGGAATGTACATGTAATCTAGATCGAAACAAAAATATAAAATCCTAAAACTAATACAGCTCCTGCTGTATTTAATACATATAATCATGCATACTCAAAAATGCCCTTAACATATCCAAGAGTCCAATCACACACAATATCTATAAGTCATAATAGTTGGAGCCTACAACCACAGAGTTAGTACATCCTACTATTATCCTGCCTAAATTATGTATGACATGTGCATAATTAATGTGAAAATCAAACACACAGAGGAAAACTCTAGCTCTTATTGCAAGGAGACGTATACTCTATGACCACTCGTTATGATTATTACTCAAAGTCTTTAGCCAAAGCATTACATGTTAAGAGTACGAGACTCTTATACACATGGCAGAGTAATTTGAATCCGTAGAACGAAGAAGTATTACTTGGACTAGGTGTGACGTAATCAACCTAGTAGGGACTAACATATAGACCATGTCTTGAACTAAATGAGTATAACACGAGTGAAAGGAATATGACACGACTTACTGTAGCTACTAAAAGGCTTGGAAGTGGTTCCGAGATCAACTTATGATTTCTGGTTAATTAGGGAGTATGATGTACTACTAGGTGCCACTCATGATCATCTATAATTGATGATTAATTATGGATGACCAACATAAATTGGGAACCTGTAAGGTCACACGCACTACGAGTTTATCTAAGAGACATAAAATGGGTTTGAGAATTATATTCTCAGATCGAGAGAGATTGAGTCTGGTTGGACCAGACGAAGGGCAAATATGGAATCAGAGTAATGCAATGGAAGCGTAGATGAGTCACATCTTTTGAAGATGAGTTAGACACTCTTTAATTTAATTAATAAACTAAATTGGTTTGGTTCTTTTTTAAAAAAGGTTTGGTTATTGAACCAATATAATTTGGTTGTGAACCAAACTTAAGGCTATTGGTATGAATACGAGTTTGGATTTGATCCAAATCCAATAAAAAGATTATATATATATAGAGAGAGAGAGAGAGGGGGGGGGGAATACGGATGAAGAGAAAAATAGATTTTTTCTCTCTCACGTGTTTTTCCTCTCTTCTTCTTAGTTTTCATGCCGCTAAAAGGAAAAAAAGGGCTTTGCCCTTTTCTGGGTCGCCACCGTCGAGCTCCACCGACCAGCATCCAATGGCAACCATTGGCACTCTCACCAGCCAACAACCAACCCGACGCTGGCAAAAGTTTTTACCGTCACCCAAATAGCAAGAGGAAATGCCTCTTTGCTATCCACCGTCACACGCCGACGAGCAGTAGGGGGTTTTGTCATTGTTGGTGATCAACTCTGACCGACAGATGTTCGACGTTCGTTGATTAGCCGCCGTCTAGTGCGAACAACAACGAACTACTACTGTGTGTGTGCACCACCACCATTGTGTTGCCGGCCAGCATCGACGCCGACCATCTACAACCTTTCGGAGGTTACCTGTTGACCCTGGAGACTCTTGCTACCGACCACACCATCACCATCAGCAAGATATGTCGTTGAACAGCAGCTCGGCGAGAGCTGCTGTTCATGTGCTGTCATCGTCCTCCTAGAGTTGCCGACCGTCCGACCTCCTTCTGTCGACTCACCACCGATCAGTGGAAGCCTTTGCCGATAACTAAAGCCACTGGCAATGACTTTTTCGCAGTTGGATAGCAACTTTGTGATAGTTACTCATCGGTTGATTTGTATAGCTTGGTTGTAATTGTTACCGGGTACAAATTGGACCGTGATCCCTCTCTCGAATCGAACCGTTTCCCACCTTTGGCTAGTATCGAAGCGGAGACACGACTTGGACTTATTGAAGTCATCTCGAAGATAGCTTGGCATGGATACAAGTAGAGGCGAGGCTCATGCGTCACTTGGTCGATCTTCTTCCCACTCCAGATCATCCGATGGAATCTTCTATGTATCATCTATCAAGTATATCTAGCGTAAATTTATTTTATGTAAAATTTTAATTATGCGATCATGTCTGGCATGTTGTATCATTGTATGCGTGCAGTGTGTATGTTGTAATAATTAAGAATTATTTTTATTTTTATTTTCCGCTATGCATATTTACAAAACATATTCTAGCACGCACCTGCATCAGGTTACCTAACAGTGGTATCAGAGTCTGATCGTGCTTCGACATGATTGTAAAATTATTTTACGGTTTGTAATTAGTATTGTAATTAATTTTGAAATTTTTATGAAATTATTAAGAATTTTCTATTTTTAGAAGTTTCCTAAATTGTTAGGAAATTCTATTTTTGGAAAGTTTTTGAAATAATTTTAGAAAATTAAATTTAGAAATATTCTATTAATTTAGAAATGATCATTTCTGAAATTTTCTAAAATTTTAAGAAACATTCTATTTTTTTAAAAAAATCCTAATTTGTTAGGTAATACCAAATTTGAAAAGATTCCAAAATTTTTTAAAAATAAAAATATGAGATTTTCTGAATTAAATTATAGAAACTGTCATTTCTAGAATTTTTGGATTTATTAAAATATTCTATTTTTAGAAAGTTTCCTAAATTATTAGGAAATATCAAATTTAGAAAGATTTAAAAATCACAAAAAATCTAAATTTAAATTATTCTATAATTAATTAAGAAATATTAATTATTTATTTCTTAAATTTTCAGGAAATTAATTTAGAAATTTGTTTCCAAAATAATTAAAGATTCTTGATTGATAGAAATATTCTAGATGAGACATGTTAATTAAATTTAGAAAATTAGTTTTCCTAATTTGATTAGATAAATCTTGATTTATTAAAATTAGATTTATAACATATTTTTATTTCCAAAATAGAATTATAATATATGTAAATTTATGTCATATTGTATTCCATGTAGATGTATTAATTATGACATGATTAGATTTTGTCATACGTGCGATGTGATTAGATCTTGCCATACGTGTGATGTGTCATGCTATGTCATACGTGCGATGTGTCATGTCATCATTTATACTATGCGTGTTATATCATGTAGTTAGTAGATTTGCATGATGATGATGAGACCTAAATCCCTTACATCAAACTATTAAAGCCTACACCTTCCATTAATACGGTAAGAATTAGAGTTTAAGTTCTTGTTTGAGTTGTTGGCCAAAGTTAATTTCAACCTGAAACTAAATATGTTCAAACCATAGAGATACATTCTCATGATTAACGGGTTGGTTTTAACTTGAAGTGTTGATTTGTTGTGTCAAAGCCGTGATCAACGTGGATAGAGGTGAAGTTGAGTGATATGCATTTGATGTATACTTGTTAATGTGTCAACAACCCGATGTTTATGCGAATATCAATTAGTTGCTAGCATAATGTGATAGTTACATATAAGCGATATGCAATCAGTAAACTTGTTACCTACTACTATAGCTAAGAATGACTTGTTGGCCAAAGTCAAGGTTGTTCTTATCTATAGTGGATATCAACCTACTTAGAGAAAACTTACCATCTCCCGAATTCATAGTAAGGGCTCTTGAATTTGATAAGTAAGTGGATTTCATATTCATATGTAAATTGTTTACATTTATGAAATAAAATCATCTTTCTTAAACATACTCAATTGTGTATTTCTAGATTATTAGAGTTAGAATATTTTCTTTGAATTTGCCCTCAACTATGAAAACAAACAAACTGACCAGGCTAACTCTAAAGGACTCATATTACCATTGTGGTAAGATGTGACATTGGAGAAGAAATGACAAGCTTTATTATCTTGAGTCCATGAAGAAGAGAAAAAGGCATCTGATGCCCTATCTCCTATCTTCGAGATTGGAACACTATTTCTTTAAACACTTGGGTATTGGATATCGAATGTGTCTCACATATATGTAATGACATAAGTGAGCTAAAGAATAGTAAATGATTAGATAATCAATTAGCTTCCTATACGTGGCAAAAGTCACCTTGGTCATATAAGTATGAAACACGTATTCGAATTACACTAGTATGTAATTTTGGAATAATTTGAATTAGATTCATTTGATATGTGTGCTTCATGCTTAAAAAGACAAGATGACATAATTACATTTTATTTGAAAAAGGTGAACAAGAGTATGATGGATTGGCCCTTGTACATACCGATGTATGTGGACTAATGTCAACTCATGCATATGGGGGTTATATCTACTTCATCACCTTCATTGATGATCACTCATGATTTGGGTATGTATTTATTGAAATACAAGTTTGAGGATTTGAAAAGTTCAAAGGGTTCAGAAATGAAATAGAGAAACAACTTTATAAAAGTATTAAAATGCTTTGATTCGATCGAGGTGGTGAATACTTAAGCCAAGAGTTTCAAGATTATCTAAGAGACAATGAAATATTATCTCCGCCTTACATACCACATGTGACGGTATATTTGAAGGCGAAACTGAACCTTGTTGGACATGTTAGGATGTATACTAAAAACCTAGCTTTTGATATAAACATTTATCTAGAAATAAGAATCACATTCGTCAAATGTCTACATTTATGATAAATGTAGTTGTTCAATTAATTTATATTGTAGATAACATGGTGTGTGGTGTCACACACAGATGATCATGTTATCAGTACCTTACAAATTATAAACAGTAGCTCACGACCAAGATGGAAAGGAACAAACCATTTGAAGGTCGTAGTGTAATTAGGTATTAGTTTATCTTAACTATATAATTACACTAGTACACTTAGAGTGTATTGAGTAGGACCATTAGAGGTCGTTTCTTTTATACTGACTTTATAAAGGAACAAAGACCTCAGTTATTATGGAAGTGTGTGCTCTTAATCCTAATATAATAACAAACACATATATTTGATATTTATTTCTTTAATTTATCAATGGGTGAGATTTAGTTCGATAAATCAATAAGCCCGATAAGTTGGGAAATGATATCACTTATAGTGTGTGTTGTTGATTATAGAAGGAAACTGTGTTCTAGTAATCTAGGTTGAGAATGCCCCCAAGAGGAGCTCATAAGGATTGTCATGTTAAACCCTGCAGGTGGACTTAGTCTGACATGACGATGAGGTTGAGTGGTACTACTCTTGGACTAAGATATTAATTAAGTGAGTTGTCAGTAACTCATTTAATTAGTGGACATTCGACATCTTAAACACAGGGAGACTGACACACTCATAATAAGAAGAAGCCCAAAATATAATTTGGGATTGGTGCGGTAGTTCAATAATAGTTCTTTAGTGGAATAAATTATTATTGATGAAATTAAGTTGTGTTTTCGGGGCGAACACGGGAAGCTTAATTTCATCGGGAGACCAAAACCAATTCCTCCTCTCGATCTCTATCGTAGCCTCTTGTATATAGAGATTTATACCCACCACATACCCACCTTCTTACCCATCCAATGGGGCCGGCCAAGCTAGCTTGGAACCCAAGCTAGGGCCGGCCAAGACCAAGTGGATGAGCCAAGTTGGTGGCCGGCCAAAGCTTGGGTCCCAAGCTTAGGTGGCCGACCACTAGAATAATAAAAAGAATTTTTATTAAAATTATTTCTTATGCGGATATCATGGTTTCAAAAGAGAGTTTAAAAAATTAAAAATTTCTTTTTATAGCTTTCTACAAAAGATTAAGAGAAGAGATTAATCTCTTTCTTTATTTGTAGATTAAAAGGATGGTTTTAATTTTTGGTAAAAACTTTCCTTATTTGTAAATCATCCACATGTTTAAAAGAGAGTTTAAAATTTGAAATCTTTCCTTATTTGGTGGATTTTAAATTTCAAGAAAACTTTCCTTTTAATCATGTTCATAATTTAAAAGAGAGTTTAAAAAAATTAAATATTCTCTTTTATAAGTTTCTACAAAAGATTAAGAAAAGATTTGATATCTTTCCTTATTTGTAGATTAAAAGAGATTTTAATTTTTAGAGATAACTTTTTTTTTATCCACATGTTTAAAAGAAAGATTTTAATTTCCTTTTTATAATCCACCATGAAGGGAAAAATTATTGGAGAAATTTTTATAAATTTCCGGAAGCAAATAAGGAAATTTTAATTTGTGTTTAAAATTTTATTTGCTTGGAGATTTGAATGTGGCCGACCATGATATGTGAGAAAAGGAATTTGATTTTAATTAATTAAATTTTCTTTTTCATGGCAAAGGAATTAAAGAAATTTTTATTAAAATTTCCTTATTTGCCAAGACCAAGGATTATAAAAGAGGGGGTAGAGGTGCCTTCATAGCTAAGATCTCTATTCTATTTTTCCTCTCTTTTCTCCTTGGGTGTGGCCGGCCCCTCTTTTTCCTCTCCTCTCCTTTGTGTGGCCGAAACCTTCTCTTGGTGGAGATAGCTTTGGTGGCTGGATCTAAGAAGGAGAAGAAGGAGAGAAAAGAAGTCTCTTTTCTAGCATCCCTTGGAGCATTGGTGGTGGTTGAATCTCTTCATCCTTGGAGGTGCTCTTGTTGTGGCCGAACCTTGCAAGGAGGAGAAGAAGGTGCTTTGGTGGTTTCTCATCTCGGAAGATCGTTGCCCACACAACGTCCGAGGTTAGAAGAGGAATACGGTAGAAGACCTAGAGGTTTTTTTGCTTGCAAAAGAAAAGGTACACTAGTATTTAATTTCCGCATCATACTAGTTTTATTTCTTTGTAAAAATACTAAATACAAGAGGCATGCGATTCTAGTTTTTCCAATTAGTTTTCGATGTTGTGTTCTTTTATTTTTCTTTTCCTTGTGATTCGATTGTTCCTTTTGGTTAACCTAGAGTTATTTAAGGAAATTAAATATTAGCTTTCCTTAAAAGTCTTTGTCTAGGCGGTGGTGGTTGCTCCCATATCCAAGAAGGCCATGTGCCTCGCCATGTAGTCCTGGAAGCTAATTTTGGAAATTAATATTTAATGGAATTAATAACATAGGTAGATTTGGATCAAACGTGTTAAGTTCCGCAGGAGATCCAAGTCTAAACCTAAAAGAACAAATAAGTTAAATTTAGGATCAAACGTGTAAAGTTCCGTAGGCGATCCAAGTTTAATTTAAAAGAATGCATGGTAGCTAGGAAAAGGTTCAGACCTTTGTACAAAAATTTTTGTACAGTGGAACCGTTAGGCTTTCTGAGTAGCAACCAACAGGACATGGTTAGGTTGATAGTAAATCATACAATTCTTCCCAAAAGCCTTTTGGGGCTACGTATTTGTGACAGTTGTTTACTTACTAAACAAACTCACAACTAAGGTAGTCTCGACTAATCCATTTAAGATATGGACTAGTTAAACTCTCAATTATCTTATTTGAAGATATGAGATTGTCCTTCTTATGGGAAGAGGACTGTATCAGAGAAGCTAATGGTAAGTCTGATAAGTGTTTATTAATTGGATTATCCTAAGGAAACTATGAATTACCAATTCTATGATCGCTTGAAACAAAAATGTTTATTTCAAGGCATATTATATTTCTAGAGAAAGGGTTTCTCTTTCAAGAAAACAAATGGGAGTGAGGTTGAACTAAGAAGAGTTCAAATAACTCCAATAGACACAAAAGAGACGCCTAAATAAGACCCACAACTAATTACTCATTGGAATGACGTAATAGTTGAACCAGTTAATACACCACCACTTCATAGATCAAGTAGGGCATGTCTAATTCCTGAGAAATATGGATTTCTCATAAGTGAATCGAGAGGCTTGTCACTCATTGTGGATGAGGAGCCTACTAGTTATTAAGAAGTTCTAAAAGGTTTAGAAAGGGACTTGTGGTTGAGAACCATGAAATCGAAAAATGGATTCTATGTATAACTAAATTTGGAACTTGGTGCTTCCACCCTAAGGTATAGTACCTATTGGATGCACGTGAGTGTTTAAGATGAAAAACTGACATGGATGAGAGTTTGATTTATCACAAAAATTCATATGAACCTTGAGTGCATATAAAGGTTAGTGGGAGTGTAATCATGTTCCTAGTATTATATGTTGTTGACATATTACTTATAGGAAATAATGTGTGGTGTCGACCTTTTTGCATGTCACATAGCACTCCAAATTAATAAAGATTGAAACTCATTAAAATTAAGACAAGTGTTGTAGTAACGAGTCCTAAATCGTATTTTTTCAAGGATAACTAGTGAGTGTGTGTAAATTCTAAAATTGATTCAAATTGAATTCTCTCGTAAACAAGGTCAATTAAGCACTTCCATAATTCAACTCCCCCTCATCAAGCTTACAACAACTAATTCGAATTTAAATGAACCATTAAAGCTAGTTAATCAACAAACAATTCCAGTGTCCTTTGAACTCATGGTTTCAATTCACTTGCTAAATTGCAGAAATAGCCTTTTCATTCTCATCACAATCAAATTCAACACTTACTTGATCACCAAATCTTTAATTCACTCCACAATTAACAAGGCTAACAGAAGTTGTAATGAAACTAAACTCAAGAATTGAAACTAAACTCTAACTTGTGGAAATCAAAACATGAATTAAAAACTAAAAATAAATTGCAACTAAGTTAATAACTGAACAAGATTCGGATTGCCAAAAATTCAACAAATCCAGAATGCAAGTAAGAAACTCGGAGATAGAATTGCAGAAACATCAAGTAGGTAAATAGGGGTTTGAATTACGGAAATCTAAAGGAATCAAAGACGCAAACAAGAAATTAGAAATGGAATTACAAGCTAAGTTAATCAGATCTTCATATCTGAGCAAAGTGATGAACAATTCAAAGACAAAGATTAAGAAATCAAAAACCCTAAACATTCCACAAACTCCAAATCTTAGATGCAATCCCTTCTCTTTGCTGATATGCAAAGGAGGCGCAGAGAACGCCCTTCTGGCTCTCAACAGCTGCATCAGGAATCTTCAGCCAGTGAATATAAGCATCGCTGAGCCGCAGAGAACACCCTTATGGCTCTCGATCTTGTTGCATGAAGAACATAGGATGGAAATGATGATCGCAGCTCGAACCGAATGATCAGTTCGATCTCAAAGCTGCGAGTTTATATTGAAGTGGAACGAATACAGAAACTTCAGGAAAACTCTAATTAAGCTTCGTAAATGCCTGGAAACCTCAGATCTAGAGAACACCCTACAATCTGTGGGGAAAACGGATCGCGGAAGAAAATGTCGCTGATCTAGGGAATGCCCAAGGATCGCAATCTGCTCTTCGCTCGCTGATTGCCAAGGAATCCTGAATTCGTGGTTGAAGTCAGAATCGAAATCTGAGATATGGAGATGAAGAATGGTGCCTCGGCATCACGGAAGAAGGAAGAAAAACAGTGTCGATGTCGCAAAAACGCCGAGCCCGAGTGCACTGTAGCTTCTCGCAGGTTTAAATCCTCCTCAAAACTGATCGGACGGTCCAGATTGCTCGGGGCTTGATCAACAGTTGGATGAACTCAGATCTGGATCAAAACCTCTGGATCTTCATCAACGGACGAGATATGCTCCTCATTAGTTCGGATGGACTAGATTATAGATGGATGGATCAGATCTCTCTAATATTCAATGAACGGTCCAAATCGATTCAAAGCTTGATCGACTTGTTTAGCCCTGGATTTGAGCCCAAATGTGGTCTGATCTGATCGGGTCCATGACCCTTTTGATGCCTACAAAATAATAATCAAATATTAGCATCAAATACCATGATAATAGGCTAATTTTCAATTAAGTCCAAGATCACATGCAATTTATGAAATGTAGAGTAAACATGAGTTTAAGCTATGAATAAACCATTAAAAACATGCATTATGAATTAAAATAATGTAGTAAAATCATGGTTATCAAATCCCCCACACTTAGTCTTGGACATCCCGTTCAAGTAAAGAAAAACCTAAAATTCATCTCCACACAATTTCCCTAGCAATACCTAGAAGATGGTAAGAAGTAATTAACTAAGATCATCTAAAGATCACAAACAATCATGAATACAATCCAAACAATAATTAGTAAGTATGGTAGTTTCAATCCAATTGAAAATTAAGCAAGTTGTTATCTCACAAGGTATTTACCTATTCTATCTCTCACACTCAAACATGTAGAAGTGGAGCTCACTCAATGCAACTCACAACATTTCACTACCATAAGCTTGCTTTTATTCTAATTCTCCACCACTATAAATCATAGCATACATGAATCAAAATGACTTAATCAACAAGAATTGAAATGGAATAAAAAAGAACAATGAAAGTGAATGAAATAGGCACAAGAAAAAGTGTCAATGAAGAAAATGAGAGAATTAGAGTATTGGAGGAATATACTTGATGAGTTGACCATTTTGATGTAAAAAGAGATGAATACCATTTTTTATTATCAGTACAAAAGATCAAGCTAAACTCCCTTTCGATTTGATGGCTATCCGAAAATTTTGATACTCTATCTCCACACTTGATACTCTTTTGTTTTGCCACTGTTTTTCCTTTCTTCTTCACTATTTTTACACTTCAATTTCAGCATTTTGAAACTAAAATATCTCACATCAACTTTCCAAGAAGAGTTCCCTCCCCCATACTTAAAATATTGTTCGTCTCGGACAAAAGAACACATTATGCTATCCACTTACTTGATACACTTTTAAACCACTGTTTTTCTTTTCTTTTCTGCTGCAGATTCCCTTTTAAAAATGTAGTGTGGTGTGCCAATTTCCTTCCCAATACTACATTGTATCATCTTTTCTCTTTGTATAACAGTTATGGTTTATGCTTCTCCAAAAATATAAAGACAGGCTTCCAATTTGGCTCTGAACAATTTTTACTTACCTTGCCAACATTAGATGGTAGCAACCTTTGATCTTCAACAATGCATTGAAGCTATGCAGTTTCAAAATAGATTTTAATAGCAATGATCAGATGAACAAACTACCTCTGAAATCATTGCATTTCAGTTTCAGAAATCTGTATTTCAGAACCTAGCCTTCAGTTCCAGAATTTAGACAGCATTGATGTCCCACTATTGTGTCAATCTTTGCTCTTCCTCCTATTCAAACAGCTCAAAAATCAAAATTGAGAACAGATCTGAATCTGATTTTGAATTCTGAATTTTGGGAACAGATTGGAATTGGCACATCTGCATTCTTGCTCCATTTCTATTAACTTAGTTTCCCTCTTCCAGAAATTCTGATCAATTGAATGCAGATTGGAAGCTTATTCTTGCAACAGAATGGAAAATACTAAAATCCATTCAGCAATCCAGCTACCCTTGAATCTTCAGTTCCAGAAATTAGGGAATGCAAGCATCAGCCAACAGCTTGTATAAATAATTAAGAAAGTCATCAACAGCAGATTTTGATTTACTGGCAGACTTCTGCATTTCCTAGCTTCTGCATTCTTCTCTGATATGATTTCTGATAAACAGCTGGTGCCAACTTGATACCACTTTTAAATCTGAATTATGTTTGCCTCATTCTATAGTTTACAGCCTTTTACCACTGTTCCTTCATGCGTATTAAACACTTGTTCCTTGGTTGGATGGAAAATGATTTCATCTATGTGATCTATGCAACAACTTCCATTTCCATAAGCATTTCCTTTTCTTCCACAGACTTCTATAGCTATAAATAATTGTTTCTACTTTTCAACCACAACTTTTGAGAACTTTGTCTAGTAAATTCGTATAAGACATAGAAACACAAAGGCACCATTTGTTATTGCAAATCCCAAAGCTTCACTTAAACTTCTCACTTGTTTAAATGATATACCTGATTTTTGATACACTTTTGGCACAAAATTCTTCATTTCCAAATAGATTCTTGCTCATTTCTGTTCTTATAACCCCACTGTATCTTTCAATAATTTGATGCGAGATTAACATTTGTTCCTTCACACTTAAAAGCTTCACCAGATCTTCTCCTTTTCTTGATACTGCTTCTGAATTCTTGATACACCATTGCTTCCACACTAGCTGCATTTGTTTTCTTTTCTATTTCTGCAATTTCTTCAGCTTTTCATTCCTGTATCAAGCATGCCATATTTTCAGATTTTAGTCCTGTAGCTTACATCATTACTCCAACTCTTCAATTATCCACCAAGAATTCAATAGACAAAGGATCAAACTGCATTATGCAGTAATCCAGCTGACCCTTGCACATGATACCCAGATCATATCCTGCACTTGTCCAGATTACAGCTTCAAAACTTTGATTTGGCCTGAGACATGAAGAATTCATAGATAAAGTTTCAGAATAATCCTAACATTTCATAATCCATTTCAGATTCCACTTATGCATTTCTATTTTAAGACTCAGCTCCACCTTTGTTCTTTTCTTATCAAGTTCTGGAAATTTCAAAAAACAATTTCAGCATACCTCCTTCTGCTCAGAAACTTTTGGCACCCATATAAATCAAAAGTAATTACTGAATTTTGGTTTCCAGGTTTCAGAAGTTGAGTCATTCAAATTTAAATCTAAATAGCTTTTTTGCAGAGTTGAACTTGGTCCTTGTAATCAAAGATTTAATGGACTGGTTAGTGATCAGCTTCCAACTTTAAAACTCAACCAAACTCATAGATTTCAGCATTGAAATGCAACTACCAATTCCATCAGCACTCTTTCTCAACAAATCAGATTTTCAACAATATCAAATGTCAGCTCCCTGGATTTTTAAAAGCAGCACATACAAACCAAAAGTAGCCTCTAAACCAAGCCAAAAGTAGAAACTTAAATAAGAACTCCAATTACTGCACATTGTATCAAGTAACCATAATCAAGGTCCATGTTTAAGACTCCCATATCACTCTCAAAAATCAAAATTCAATATTTATGCAACCATCCCTCTTCTTCAAAATTCTTGAGCAATAACTAACTTTCCCCAACATTTAAAACTTTGTCCATCATCAAACAATCTAACTCATCAAGATAGTCAACCAAACCCCTCAATGAAATGGACCAAGCAAAGGTACTCAAAGGTTAAATTACAAGAGAAAATTGTTTTAAGAAAATTATGAAGAAAGGAATTTGAATTTATGAGGGATCAAGAATGAAAACAATCTTTCATCTCCATGCACAAATATGTCATTGTGACTTTGAAAAGAAACTAAGCAAGTTCTAGAGTTTCAATTGTTGTAAGTGCATGCCACACAAATAAAATAATAGTGTTTAGGTTTGAAGTGGTCCTCTCTAGGTAATTTTCATGCAAACAAACTCAATCAATCAAAATAGAATCCACTACCATTTTAACCAATATCATGTAAGTAGAGTATCCAATCATGTTACATGACCTAAACTTGATGATCAAATTTAAGAAGCTTTTACCATCTTAAAAATATTACTAGAAAATTCCTATGAAGGATTTTATTCAAAATGAAAATGCTATGTATGCTAAACAAAATGCAAAGTGTGGAAATAAAATGCAATTGCTAAGTATGAAACTAAAGAAACATATAAAACAAGAATTTATTAACAAAGCATGAATTAAAATGCAAAAAAAGTGAAATTAGAACCAACTCCCCTCTAATTCCCAGTGGTTGAAGAAGATTTAAAAGAAGAGTCCACCCCGGAAGTGGAGTAATCAAAATTCCACTCAAATTCTTTTTATTCATCCTTTTTCCATTGAAAATTCTTTTTGGAGGTTTGAGTCGGTTCAGTTCAAGCACCCACTCCGGAAGCTTATGTTCTCCTACAACATCAATAAAAGAAAACACCTCCCACACACATGTGGGATAAAAAGAAAATAGGAGAACATTAGTGTGGGTAGCAAATTTATCTAGAAATGAATCACATCTAATAAAATTAACAATTGGTACCTCTATTAAATTTTCTGATGAATCACAAATAATACTCACCTTGTCAAGTTGAAAGGTACCTGAAGTGGTGATTGTTACCTCCTCTTCATCAAATGAATGCTCAAGCTCTATTTCTGGTGAATGTTCAACCTCATGTGGTGATCCTTGGGTGTTTGGCTCCATAGCACAAGTCCCTACACTTTCATCCTCAAATTCAGGTGATCCTTGGGGGTAATGCTTCTAGTAAGCATTCCCTTACACTTAAATCATCTTCTGTAACAAAATCTGCATCATTTCCAACATCTAGAGCAACATCATCAGTGGAATCAAAATTATGTTCAACTACATCATCACAACAATAAAAAGTACTTAAAGAATCTAGTGAAGAAGTAGATGCAGTGTCAGGCCTGACAAGATCTCCACAATCCATCTCTTCACTGGCGTTATGTGTTTGTAACTGAATAATGGATGATGCAATTTGATCCAATTTTAACTGTATGCTCTGTATCCTTGAGAATTGCTGTTCTTGATGCTCACTCATTTGTTGCATAATCTCCCTGAGTTTCCATGTTGACTCATCCATCTGAGAATCGTTTTGTTGAAAAGGATATGACAAAAATGATGTTGAAACCTCTTGAAATCCATATGAATTCTAGTAAGCTGGATATGGCTCAATAAATGGTCCTTGTGTACTTTCATACCTGAAACATGAATTTTCCACCCAATTAGCATTAAAACTATTTGAAAATGACTCATACCTATTTTGTTGATCCATGTTTGGGTAAAATTGATACTCAGACTAAAAATACTGATTCTCCATTCCACCTCTAAAATTCTGAAAATATGGATTCATGCTACTAAAATCTCATGTTCTTTCACTACAACACTAAAAATCAAGATTAGAAGATTCAAAAGCATAAAGTTTCAAACACATGAAAATATGAACATTTAAAAGCACTTAACAATTCAATAACAAGCCCACATGAAAATATAAAAAGAATAAGCAATCAAATCAAGAAAGATACTAACAATAAAATCAACCAAATCCAATGCACAATTTAAAATAAACACACACTACTAGTTATATCCCCGGCAACAGTGCCAAAATTTGGTGTCGGCCTTTTTGCATGTCACGTGGCACTCCAAATTAATAAAGATTGAAACTCATTAAAATTAAGACAAGTGTTGTAGTAACGAGTCCCAAGTCATATTTTTTCAAGGATAAATAGTGAGTGTGTGTAAATTCTAAAATTGATTCAAATTGAATTCTCTCGTAAACAAGGTCAATTAAGCACTTCCATAATTCAACTCCCCCTCATCAAGCTTACAACAACTAATTCGAATTTAAATGAACCATTAAAGCTAGTTAATCAACAAACAATTTTAGTGTCCCTTGAACTCATGGGTTCAATTCACTTGCTAAATTACAGAAATAGCCTTTTCATTCTCATCACAATCAAATTCAACACTTACTTGATCACCAAATCTTTAATTCACTCCACAATCAACAAGGCTAACAGAAGTTGTAATGAAACTAAACTCAAGAATTGAAACTAAACTCTAACTTGTGGAAATCAAAACATGAATTAAAAACTAGAAATAAATTGCAACTAAGTTAATAACTGAACAAGATTCAGATTGCCAAAAATTTAACAAATCCAGAATGCAAGTAATAACCTCATAGATAGAATTGCAGAAACATCAAGTAGGTAAACAAGGGTTTGAATTACGGAAATCTAAAGGAATCAAAGACACAAACAAGAAATCAGAAATGGAATTGCAAGCTAAGTTAATCAGATCTTCATATCTGAGCAAAGTGATGAACAATTCAAAGACAAAGATTAAGAAAGCAAAAACCCTAAACATTCCACAAACTCCAAATATTAGATATAATCCCTTCTCTTCGCTGATCTACAAAGGAGCTGTAGAGAACGCCCTTCTGGCTCTCAACAGCTGCATCAGGAACCTTCAGCCAGTGAATATAAGCATCGCTGAGCCGCAGAGAATGCCCTTATGGCCCTCGATCTTGTTGCGTGAAGAACAGAGGATGGAAATGACGATCGCAGCTTGAATCGAATGATCAGTTCGATCTTAAAGCTGCGAGTTTATATTGAAGCGGAACGAATACAGAAACTTCAGGAAAACTCCAATTAAGCTTCGTAAATGCCTGGAAAACTCAAATCTAGAGAACGCCCTACAATCTATGGGGAAAACGAATCGTAGAAGAAAATGTCACTGATCTAGGGAACGCCCAAGGATCGTGGTCTGCTCTTCGCTCGTTGATTGCCAAGGAATCCCGAATTCGTGGTTGAAGTCAGAATCGAAATCTGAGATCTGGAGATGAAGAATGGAACCTCGGCGCCGCGGAAGAAGGAAGAAGAACAGTGTCGATGTCGTGAAAACACCGAGCCCGAGTGCACTGTAGCTTCTCACGGGTTTAAATCCTCCTCAAAACTGATCGGACGGTCCAGATTGCTCGGGGCTTGATCAACGGTTGGATGAACTCAGATCTGGATCAAAACTTCTAGATCTTCATCAACGAATGAGATCTACTCCTCGTTAGGTCGAATGTACTAGATTCTTGACGGATGGCTCAGATCTCTCTGATCTTCAATGAACGGTCCTAATTGATCCAAAGCTTGATCGACTTGTTTAGCCCTGGATTTGAGCCCAAATGTGGTCCGATCTGATCGGGTCATGACCCTTTTGATGCCTACAAAATAATAATCAAATATTAGTATCAAATACCATGATAATAGGCTAATTTGCAATTAAGTCCAAGATCACATGCAATTTATGAAATGTAGAGTAAACATGAGTTTATGCTATGAAGAAACCATTAAAAACATGCATTATGAATTAAAATAATGTAGCAAAATCATGGTTATCAATGTGCCCATTATATAGTCAGTTAAAGTTTGATTATCCAAGACATTCTCCATGAAAGATATGAGAGAAAAGCAACCTATATCCTTTGGATTTAAATTTATAGAGATAGATCAAACATGTTGCTTAGTCTTTCGCAGTCTACATATATAGAACGAGTGCTAAAGTGGTTTACCATGTCAGAATCCAAGAAAGGTTGAGATTCACCATTCGAAGTCTATATGCCTAAGCACATAAGACGAGAGGATTCACATGAGTTAGATCCATTGGTGCAAGCTATAAAATCAATTATGTGGGCTATGTTATGTACGAGGCCCGGTATATTATATGCTCTGAACATCACGAACAGATATTAATCAGATCTAGTCATGAATCATTGGGTGGCTGTCAAGACATCCTTGAAAACTAAGGATTTGACCTTGGTATATGGAAGAGGTGATATGATCATACATGGGTATACTGAAAACCAGTCTCTAGATGGACAAGAACGATTCCAAGTCCAAGCATGGACTTGTATTCACCTTAAAATGTAAGAACAATTAATTGGAAAGGTTCCAAGTAAGAAATGATCTAAACATGTGTGTCATCGCTATCATATAATCAAGAGATCATGAGTAGGAATGAAATGCAAATTGAGAGAAATTCCCACTGAAAGAAACCTAGTGGATCCTTTCATGAAACCTCTACCTCAAAACGAGTTTGAGAGTCATGTAGAGACCTACGGTGTTGGACACCATGGCGATTGGCATTAGGTCAAGTGGGAGTATTAGTTTTTTAGGGATGTCCTAAGGTAAATCGCCTTATAATTTTTACTATTTATTTGATAAATATAGATTCACTATTTGGGTGTATATTTTTTATGTGTATGATTGGATCTTAAACTCACATACTGAATGTCTGCAATATGATTCATAGCATGAGAAAACTTGTGATTAGATCACAACTTATGAGTATCCTTACATGTGCAATTATGAATATATTGGAATATTCTCTAGTCGATGAATTGATGAGTTCAAACATCATCAATTCTAATAGACTAGCACGAGTATACTCCTTGGTCTAACCAAGTAGCTGTTTCTCACTTGCTGGAGACGTTAGGATGTCGAGAGTTAAACGTGGATGCTAGTTATGGTAACTAGTTTATTAGAGTAACCTGCTGTAAGACTTTATATGATTCTCTACATATATATAGATATGTCAATGAAGTTCTTACTTAGCTCGAGTGTAAGTTTCCTTCGACTTGAGGTATAAAAGTCACCTTGATCATGGAGGCTTATACTTTGACATCTTAAGCAAGCATCTCCTTGGAGATGTGGAGCCAGGATGATTGGATATAAGTCAAAATACTCGAAGGTGTTTGGATAGCCCATAGAGAATTCACCGCTCCTTGTGAGAAGACGTATACCCTATGGCTACTCGTTAGGATTATTACTCAATGTCTTTGGCCAAGACATTACATGTTAAGAGTACGAGACTCTTATACACATGTTAAAGTAATTTGAATCCGTCGAATAAGGAAGTATTACTTGGGCTGGGTATAACGTGGTCAGCTTAGTGGGGACTAACACATAGACCATGCCCTAAACTAAGTGAGTATAAGATGAGTGAAAAGAATATAACACGACTTACTATAGCTGCTGAAAGGTTTGGAAGTGGTTTAGAGATCAACCTATGATTTTCTTATTAATTGGGAATCATGATATACTACTAGGTGTCACTCATGATCATTTCGTAATTGATAATTAATTATGGGCGACCAACATAAACTAGGAACCTATAAGGTCACACGTACTACGAGTTCATCTAAGAGACATAAAATGAATTTGAGAATTGGATTTTCAGATCGAGAGAGATTAAATCTAGTTGGACCAGATGAAGGGAAAATATGGAATCAGAGTAATGTAATGGAAGTGTGGATGAGTCACGTCTTTTGAAAACAAGTTGGACATTTTAGTTTAATTAATGAACTAAATTAGTTTGGTTCTTTAGTTAAAAGAGGTTTGGTTATTGAACCAATATGATTTGATTTTGAACTAAACTTAAGGTTATTGGTATAGATACGAGTTTGGATTTGATCCAAATCCAATAAGAAGATTATATATATAAATAAATATATATATATATATATATATATATATATATATAGAGAGAGAGAGAGAGAGAGAGAGAGAGTAGAAAAAATACATACGAAGAGAAAAGTAGGTTTTCTCTCTCTCATGTATTTTTCCTCTCTTCTTCTTCGTTTTCACGCCGTTGAACGGAAAAAAGGGCTTTGCCCTTGTCTACATTACTGCTACCTCTAAGCTCTGCTAACCAGCATCTGACGCCAGCCAGTGGCACTCCCGCCACCCAACAACAGCTCAGACGTTGGCATTTGTTTTTGCCGTCTCCCAAACAGCAAGAGGTGGTGCCTCTTTGTTGTCCGTCGCCGCACACCGACGAGCAGCAGGGGTTTCTGTCGTCGTTGGTGATCAACTCTGACTAACAGACGGCTGATGTTCGTCAATTAGCCGCTGTCTAGTGCAAAAAGCAGCGAACTGCTGCTGTGTGCGCACGCCACCATCACTGTGTCGCCAGTCAGCATCGATGTCAGCCATCTGCAGCCTTCTAGAGGTTACCTGTTGACCCTGGAGACTCTTGCCACCGGCCACACCACCGACAGCAGTGAGATCTGCTGCCAAACATTAGCAAGAGCTGCTATTCATGTGCTGTCATCTTCCTCCTAGAGTTGCTGGCCATCTGGCCTCCTTCTATCGGCTCACTGCTGGTCAGTGGAAGCCTTTGCCGATGACTAAAGCCACCGGTAGTGACTTTATCACAGCCGGGCAGCAACATTGTGATCGTTGCTCGCTGGTTGATTTGTATAGCTTGGTTGTAATTGTTGCTAGGTATAAATCGGATTATGATCCCTCTTTTGAATTGAACCGTCTCCCACCTTTGGCTACTACCGAAGCGAATACACAACTTGGACTTATTGAAGTCGTCTTGAAGATAGCTCGGCGTGGATACAAGTAGAGGCGAGGCTCGTCAATCTCCTTCCCACTCCAGATCATCCGATGAAATCTTCTATGCATCATCCATCAGATATACCTAGCGTAAATTTACTTTCTATAAAATTTTAATTATGCGATCATGTCTTGCATGTTGTATCCTTGTACGCGTGTGGTGTGTGTGATGTAATAATTAAGAATTATTATTATTTTTATTTTCCACTACTCATGCTTATGAAACGTGTTCTAGCATACACCTGCGTCAGGTTACCCAACACAGCAGACTAATCACCAAGAGGAGCAATATAATCAAAATGGTCGGCTCACACATCCAACCACTAAATTTTAAAGGAGATTTCTCTTGGTGGAATAAGAGAATGGAAGTATTCTACGATACCGATTTTGATATTATGCTAATTATGGAAAATAATTTTGAGATGCCTAGGGATGAAAACAACATGATAATCAACAAAGCAAGATGGAGCAAGAAGCAAAAGGAAGAGCATTTAGCAACCTTAAAGGCCTTGCATCATCTACTAAATGTTCTTCCCCAACAAGAAGTAACAAGGATTGGAAACTACATGAGTGCTAAGGAGTTGTGGGAAAAGCTATTAGAGCTTCATGAAGGCACATCAGAAGTGAAATTAGCAAGAAGAGACATTCTCCAAACTCAACTCAACAACATCAAACTTGAAAAAAGAGAAAGCATTTTCACTTCATGTTAAAATTAAAGAAATATTAAGTGAATTAACAAGTGTAGGTGAGAAACTCTCTAACCATGACATTATGATGAAAGTCATCAATGCTTTATCAAGAACCACAACTTGGAGCTCAATTGTTGACTCATTCTACATTTCCAAGGATCTAGAGAAGTGCTCTCTAGATGAATTCTTCTCAACAATGGAGCTCCATGAAACTCGTATTGAAGGATTAGATGGAGAAGCTCATAGATCAAGGGGAGTAGCACTTATGACCAACAAGGAGAAAGGGAAGAAGAAGCCACTATCTCCACCGTCCTCCGACTCGGAAGAATCAAACGCCTTAATGGATAGCGATCAAGATGCATATATGGTAAGAAAAATGAGAAGAACATTTAAAAAATTTTCAACTAACAAATCTCATGCTAGGAAAAGTTCAAGAAGCAAGAGTAGAACTAGGAGGGTTATTTGCTACAATTGCCAAGAAGGACATATGAGGGATCAATATCCTCTTTTAAAAAATAAGGAGGAAAAGAAGAAAACAAAATAAAAAGGAAAGAAGTATCGGATCAATGACGTGTTAGAGGGGGGGAGGTGAATAACACTCGTGGCTAATTCGTTCATTTTGGAAAACTCAGAATAATGCAGCAAAATAAAGAAAAGAAACCAACGAATCGCTAACAAGTTTCTTTTACTTGGTTTAGAGCTTGTGACTACTCCTACTCCAAGGCCCACGATCGTTGATCGCTTTCGGTGGGTAATCACTAATAGTTCGTAAATCTTTTACAAGTAAGCAATTACAAGTACAAAAAAATAAAGTATACCGACAATAAGGAATTAGGAATTTGTTCACCGATTTGTTGGAACATCAACTGAGCATTGTTGAGTCGTCTCGGCGTAGTATGCAGCTTCAAAGATTGTTGCAAATTCAGTTGTTCGAAGTAGCTGGTCGAGACCCCCTTTTTATAGCCTCTTCAGACCTGATCCAGATCCTCTGATCTCGGGATCAGGTTTGACTCGATCCGGATTGGTCGACCCATCCCCAGGTTCTATCAATCAAACTTGCTGAATCCTCTCGGCCTTCCATCTAGATGCAGCCTCTCTGGATAACGTCTTCGTTCGGTCGACCGATCAGCTGATGATCTTTGCCTTATCTGATTCGATCAACTTTGATCGACTGAGTCTCTATCTATCCTCGATTCGGTCGACCGATCCCAAGGTTCGATCGACCCATCCCTCGATTAAACCTAGTCTGATCTCTGAAAATTTGATCATGCTGTAATGGGGTTCAATCGACCGATCCAGATGTTCGGTCGACCTATCAAGGCTCAGTCTGACCCTGCAAAACTTGTTAGTTTCCTGTAAAATAGAGTTAGACAAATCACAATTAATATGTAAATAAATAACTTGACATCCTTCGAATTGTCCGGTTCTGACTTCGGATTTCCTCCGAAAATCCTAGGTTGAACCGACTCCTACTATTCCCTCAGCGGGGAACACGTCCTCACCTACTCCTCTCATGAGAAGTTACCTGTTGCCAGACCAGTCATCCAAACTAACTAGACTTTTGCTCAGCACTCAAGGCTTCAGGACTTTCTACTGAATGTCCGCTTCATGACCCGTTCAGTCTTTCACCTGGTCCACGACCATCAGGGTTTTTACCTAGAGTTCCCGACTCTAGGGTTTTACCCAAAGCGCTTAACCCGCCAAGACTTTTCGCCTAGGGTTACCACCCCTTAGGACTTAGGGTTACTACCTCCTAGGGTTTTCCACCTGCCTAACCGTAGCTATGGCTTTTGCATAAGAACACTTAGGACTTTCCTGCAAGCTCATCCAAACTTGTTAGACAACAAGTAACCTTAACTTTGAACATTTGTCATTATCAAAACATAAGTTCATCTGATACTTCCTGCACTAACAATCTCTCCCTTTTTGATTATGACAACACAATTCAAAGTTAAGTAAAACATATAGCAAAAAGAAATGCAATAATAAGTAAGAGAAATGTAATCAAGACATGCAGCATAAATATAGCTCCCCCTTAATCACTTAACTTTCTCTCCTTTTCTCCTTAACTTTAGAATTTTCTAGCTTCTCTCCCCCTTTGACATATATATATATATATAAAATGCTAGAGAGTTAAAATCGATAAAATTGGATAAAGCTTGTAGTTAAGTACTTAAGAAAAACATAGCTTTTAAAAATGTAGTTTTAAAAAGATTTTGATAACAACTTAGTATTAAAAGGATTTTGATAAAAAGCATAGTTAAGTACTTAGTTTAGTTGTAAAAAATTTTTGATACCAACTTAGTTTTAAAAGGATTTTGATAAAAAAAACATAGTTAAGTACTTAGCTTTAAAGATATTTTAGATAAACAACATAGTTAAGCACTTAGCGAATTTAGAAATGCTTTGAAGGTTCTTAGCTTTTTCCAAAAAACTTAGTTAAATTTAAGTGTTGAACGGAAATGCCTTTTAATTATATTTAGCTAAGAAGGTGATGTGCTTGAAAAATACTTAGCCAAAAAAAAACTTGAACTTGCTTTTTCAAATAAGATATTTATTTTCAAAAATAATTTAAAAACTGAACTCCCCCTTTTACTTTAATTTTAAAAAGAATAGTTTAACTTTGAAATTTTGAAAAAGAATTAATGCTTTAAAGTCTTTTCACTCCCCCTTGATTAATGCCAAAAAACTTTAAAGTCCTAAAGTCCAAGCATGAGAGTATAAAGTAAAGAAAAGCTTTAAAATAAATATCTATTTTCCTTAACAAAATGTTTAACTTTTAGCTACTAGCTGTTTACCATAAGGCAGTAGCTTTCACTTGGTTAGTCAAGTTAAGTAAGTGCTCCAGTTAATTTGACTAAAATAGATGACTTATCTTGATCAATTTTAACTTAATATTTATTGCCCATACTTATGTTGATGCACAGACATAAGCATTCTGAAGTCCAGACAGTACCCTATGCATCTCATACCATTCTAAGTGTTTTTTATATACAAGCAAGATAATCCTAGTGTGCTTGTGAGATGCTCTGGCTAAAACTTATGGGTACATGCTCTCTAAAGGGGAAAATCCTAGACTAGTTCCAATCTTTAACAATTCTAGTAAAACTGAGAGTTTTGAAAATAATTTTCCTAGAATTTTAAAACAAAACATAATTTTGAAAAGATAATAACAGCTTTTTGAAGTTAACAATTTCTACTCTACTGTGCACATTCCTAATTCTCTTTTAAGTGTACTGAACTCAAGTTCAAGTAAGGGTTTTATGAAAATATCAGCTAGGTTTGACTTGAACTCAGTATAGTCAAGTACAATGTCACCCTTAGCAACATGATCCCTTACAAAGTGGTGTTTAACTTCTATGTGTTTAGTCCTTGAATGGTGAATTGGATTTTTAGTTAAATTTATTGAACTTATGTTATCAATGAAATTTTTGTATTTTTGTATTCAAGTTGATAATCTTTTAGGATATGCATCATCCATAGCAATTAAGATGCACATTCTCCCATGGTTATGTATTCTGCTTCAGTAGTGGATATAGCAACACAGTGTTGCTTTCTGCTGGACCAACTTACAAGGCACTTTCCTAGAAATTGGCAGCTTCCACTTGTACTTTTTTTTAATCTAATTTACACCCAGCATAGTCTTAATCAGAGTACCCAACTAAGTTAAATGTGCTAGTCCTAGGGTACCAAAGACCTACACTTAGGGTCCCCTTTATGTAACTTAATATTTGTTTTATACTTGTTAATTGTGATTCTTTTGCACAAGATTGGTATCTAGCACACATACCTACTGCAAATAAAATATCAGGCCAGTTTGTAGTTAGGTACAGTAGACTTCCTATTACACTTCTATAGGATTTTAAGTCTACTAGTTTTCCTTCTAAGTCAGATTCAATTTTAGCATTAGTTGTCATTGGAGTATTTACATTTTTAGAATTCTCCATTCTAAATTTTCTAATTAATTCCTTATTATATTTTGTTTGAAAAATATGAATTCCTTCTTTTGTTTGTTTTATTTGTAAGCCTAAATTTTCTAATTAATTCCTTATCACCTACTAGACTCATTTCAAATTCATTTTCCATTAATTTGATAAATTCTTTTAAAAATTTTGTATTTGTTGAGCTAAATATTATGTCGTCTACGTATATTTGAGCTATAAAAATGTCTTTTTCTAAAGTTTTAACAAATAGGATTTGGTCTATTTGGCCTTGGTTAAATCCTTTATATATTAAATATGTTGAAAGTCGTTCATACCAAGCCCTAGGTGCTTGTTTTAGTCCATATAAAGTTTTTTTTAACCTAAGGACATGGTTTGGGTGGTCTAGATCTTTAAATCATGGGGGTTGATTTATATAGACCTCTTCTTTGATGAACCTATTTAAGAATGTGGATTTTACATCCATTTGGTATAACTTGAAGTCTTTATATGCTGCATACGCTAGAAGTATCCTTATGAATTCAAGTCTAGGTACGGGGGCATAGGTTTCATCATAATCTAATCCTTCTATTTGGCTGAACCCCTTAGCTACTAGTCTAGCCTTATTTCTTACTATTTTGTCTTTATCATCTAGTTTATTTCTAAGTACCCACTTAGTGTCAACTATGGATTTACTTGTGGGTTTAGGTACAAGTTCCCAGAGTTAGTTTGTTCCTCTTATATTATAATTATCCAGTCTGGGTCGGGTAGGGCTGTAACGACCCGCCTTCTACTACTAAGCTGTAAGGTCGATCGTCACATTAGGCTGTGCTAAACTATTCCCTGACCATTACTAAATCTAAATGAGGAAGCTGTACAATTTAAATTTTTACTAAACTACTGACATTTCTTGGTTCTATACATGCTAAGGGAGGTAAACTAACTACTCATAACATGTTTTACCTTCCTCATGGGCAAGGAACTGAACTTAGACACTCCCCCATTGATACCAGACCTCCCAATCGATCCACAGATCGATTGGAATAGTCGGATCGATCCAGTGATCGATCCAGCCGGCTACTGTATGCGGGACATAGGTTGGATCGATCCAGTGATCGATCCAGCACGCTACTGTGCTCGGGCAATATTCTAGATCGATCGGCTGATCGATCCAGACTGATCAATCGATCCAGTGATCGATCCCAGAGCCTTCTGTTCGCGTCGGAATTGGCTGGATCGATCGACCGATCGATCCAGAAGCCTACTGTTCACGAAACCAGGTGCCCAGTCGATCCTTCGATCGATTGGAAACTCTCGAATCGATCAGCTGATCGATTCGAGTTTCTGATTCCGTGCCAAAGGTCTGATTTCAGCACTGTTTCGTGCCTCAATCACATTACAAGTACTAAAATGACTAAGAAACACTCTAACGACAACAACTAACATTCTAACAACATAAAAGAGGTGTTATAAGCGTAATGAGGTGCATGGTTAACTAATTCATAGCGATTAACATACTAAAGTGCAAGATAATAAAAACACTGAAAAGTTCTAATGTTTGAAACAAAGCTTGCTAAGGTTCCCTAAGATCTCTACTCCAAGTTCCTGCCCACACACATCTTCGTAGCATTGCCCTCCAGCCTCCGCTAGTCCATCTTTCCTTTACCTTTATCTGCAGTATAAGGAAAAGAAAGTATCTATAAGCTTTCGCCTAGTAAGAAACCATCTACCTCACTAAAACACGCATACGATGCAAATATGATTTTAAATCATGCTGTTTGAAAGGATATGCTAAGTATACTGAATAAACTAAACATGACATGACATATAAGCATATAATCATGGCATATCTAAAGCTGAACATGATATCAATCACATGGTATCAATGAAAACTAAGCTGATACTAAAAACTGAGCTACTGCTAGGACTGTACTGGATTCACGAACTAATTTGTGAAAGGTTGAAAACCATATACATATAATAAGTGAAAATACTAAACATGCTGTTTGGGCCCGGCAACTGTACTTGCTGTGCGCGCATCCCTAACTAAACCCAGGTTTGCAAGTCCCGAATTTAGTAGGGTTAACTAGGTTATCTAAACCTAGGGACGACTGTGGGAGTCCAACCCAATGAATATCTGATCCAATATAGTGCCACTGAAAGTAAAATACTGAATATAGCTAACTGTTTAAACTGGCTATTTCTAGGTTATTTGAACCTAGAGCTAGGTTGTCTGAACCTAGAGGCGACTGTGGGAACCCACCCATTGGACCGTAGTCCCATATAAACTAAAATAATCTGATTTACTGATTTAAATGCTTCTAATACATTTAACTGAGCTATTAAAATGCCGAATTTGTATTTTAACTTAACTAGCTATTTTATCGAACACCTAGTGTGCCCCAACTCTCCCCTCTATTAGGGAGACCACTTCTAGGCACCCGACAACGTCTAGGAACCCCCACTGAAGAGGGAATACGTGTCCGACCCATCTAGAAGTACTCACTAAATCCCTAAATCTGCGAGGAGGGTCAAATTCACCCTATGCGTCGATAAAAACAGCATATAGCTAAACTAGTGCGTATAAAACCAAACGGAGCTACTTATACTGCAGGTGAGGGGTTTCTTACCTCGTACGCTAATTTCCTTACAATTCTATTCGCTAGAATTCCGGTGGAGACGACTTCTCGACGATCTTCTCGCGTCTAAGCGTTCCCCTCGCGAAGGAGAGCGTCCTTGTGCCGGAGTTATCGCCGGAAGATGTCCTTGGGATCCTAGGGAGAGAACCCTAGGTCCTCTTGTGGTTGGCGCCGAGAGAAGGAGGAGAGGAAGGAATTGGCGTCGGTGAGGGTTTGGAGAGGGAGAAGTTGCCGAACCAAATAAAAGAAATAACCCAAACCAACTTAAGTTTTTAATTTATATTAAGTGGGTAACTAGGCTCAACTCAAATATAAATATAAATGTTTCCCTTCTCTTTCAGCACGGCCCTGCTGGGTTCACCGGTTACTAAGGCTAACTAAAGGTTTAGCGGACCCGAGAGGTCCCGGGTTCAATTCCGGCTTAAGCCTTTTTATTCTTTTAATTATTTTTGCTACTTCCGCTACTCGGAAAATTCCGGAAAAATATCTAATAATTCCAGAAAAATCATAGAATATTCCTAAAATAGTTTTGAGAATATTCGGGCGTTACAAGGGCTTCTTCTATAATCTTGGGTTTAATTTTGGAAATTAGAGCTATTTAACTTATATTTCTATATGATGATTGAGTTCGAACTCCTAGGGTTGGATCATCCAAAATTTGGTTAACTGGGTGATTGGACCTTATTCTAGAAGGTCTTATGTTAGGGTCAACAATTGGTTCCTCTGATTCACTAAGTTTAGTTTTAATTTGAATATCTTCATCATCTTCTATGTTTCTTATATTTTGATTAATATTTTTATTGATTGAGTTAGGTAAATTATTTTCTTCATAAAAAATTACATTGGTTGTTTCTTCAACTTTTAGGATATTTTTATTATAGACTCTAACAGCCCTACTGGTTGTGGAATATCCTAAAAAGATTCCTATTGTTGATTTTGATGTAAATTTACCTAAATAGTCCTTAGTGTTTAGTATGTGAACTTTACATCCAAAAAACCCTTTAGATAATTTAGATTGGATATTTTATTGTAATATATATTTCATAAGGGGTTTTATTGTAAAATTTATTAATTTATATTCTGTTTTAAATATAACATGCTGTGTTTATTGCTTCAGCCTAAAATTGGTTACTTAAGTTATATTCATTTAACATGGTTCTAGCCGCTTTTTGTAATGTTCTATTTTTCTGTTCTACTAGTTCATTTTGTTGGGGAATTCTAGGGCATGAAAACTCATGATTATATCCATTAATTTCACAAAATTCAATAAATTTATGATTTTCAAATTCCCCTCCATTATCACTTCTAATTATTTTAATTTTGGTATCTTTTTCATTTTCTATTAATTTACAAAAATTATTAAAGATTTCAAAAGTTTCATCTTTATTTTTTAGAAATTTTACCCAAGTAAATTTTGAGTAATCATTAATTATAACCAAGCAGTATTGTTTTCTACTTAGTGATTTGACTCCATGTGAATAAAATAGGTCTAAGTGTAGGAGCTCAAGTATTGAGTTGGTTCGATTTAAGTTTGTTAGTTTCTGGGTTGATTTGGTTTGTTTACCTTGTTGGCAAACATTACAAACTGTATTTTCTAAATTTTTTAATTTGGGTAAACCTCTAACTAAGTCATTTTGACTCATTTTTTAAATGAGTCTGATATGCGTGTGACCCCGTCTTTTATGCCACAACTTGGTTTACTCTTGTTGTGTCAGAAGACACTTTAGTGAGGAGGTTGGTAGGTCAATTGTGTAAACATTATTTTTCCTAATTTCCTTAAGTGTGATTTCAGGGTATTCAACATTTTTAATTACACACTCAGAGTTAGAAAAAGTAACTAAATAACCAGAGTCACACAGTTGACTTATGCTAAGTAAGTTAAAATTAAATTTATGAACTAATAGGACTTTTTGAATAATAAATTGGAACTTAGTTCGATATTATCTGTTTTGATTACCATAAATTTTTCGTCATTGTCGAACACAATTGACCCTAGATTTTTGAGTTTTAGCTTGGCGAACTTCAATCGATCTCTAGTTATATGTCTAGAGCATCCACTATCTAACATCCATTGGTCCAAATATTTATGTTCCTACACATAAAGCATTTGATTTGCATCCAATTTAAATGGATAAGATAGATTGATTGAGTTCAACCCCTTATTTTCCATCTCACCCAATCTAAGTTGTCAATCATGTTATACCTATGGGTGATTGTGAGATGGTTGATTGAGTTTAAATTGGTTAGATTTGAGTTAAGAAGTTAATTGGTTAGAGTTGAGTTAAGTTTATTTTTAAGTTGATTGGTTAGATTTGAGTTAAATTTATTTTTAAGTTAATTGGTTAGATAATTAGGTTAAGTTTATTTTTAAGTTAATTGGTTAGATTTTAGTTAAGTTTATTTTTAAGTTAATTGGTTAGATAATTAGGTTAAGTTTATTTTTAAGTTAATTGGTTGGATTTTAGTTAAGTTTATTTTTAAGTTAATTGGTTAGATAATTAGGTTAATTGACTAAGTGATTAAGTTTTAGTTTAACTAAATTTTTTTACCTAAATTCATCTCACCCTTTTATGAAGGATCGAGAAAGTGCGATAGAGGGGGGTGAATATCGCTTTTTTTCAAAAAGCTCTTTTCTTTTTAAGTGTTTAAACCAAAGTAGTGCAGCGGAAAATAAAGAACATGATTCGGTTACTTTGTTCGGAGCCTAGGTCGACTCCTACTCCAAGACTCGCGATCCTTGATCGCACAATTGGATAATTCACTAAAATCCTTCTTTCTGAAACCTTCATAAAGAAGCAATTCGTACAATGAAATGTGTAAGATGGTAACAACCTACTATCTTACTTGAAATAAAGTACAAAGCAAGTTAAATAAAAATATGCTGACACTAGATGTAGGATGAAGCTCGGTCGGTACTTCTTGGATGGAGCAACAACTTGCTTGGAGATGAGTAGTAAACTTGTCACACGAATAATAGCTTTGCACAGAGATGAACTCAGAACCGATGCAAAGCCTCGAACCTCAAGCACCACTTTTATAAGAATCATCAATATTCGATCGACCGATCCTTCGGTTTGGTCGACCAAACCCACTCCATTCCTTCTTCACTGAGATCCGATCTTCGAGCATTGATAACATTGAATGGTTCAATCGATCGATCACCTTGTTCGGTCGATCGAACGGTGTACTTTCCCCATTCGTCGAGATTCTTCATTAATGTACCTTTAATGTGATGATCGTTCGGTCAACTGATCCTCTAGTTCAATCAACTGATCAGTCTGGCTTCCTTCTTCTCCTCAGCTCAATCTAATCTATGCCACATCATCAAGGTTCAATTGATTGATCCTATTGTTCGGTTGACCAATCAAACTTGCTTTGTTATGCTCTGATATGATCTTTGGTCTGAGTCCACCTGGTTCAGTCGATCGATCCCTACATTCGATCGACCGATCAGGTTGTATCTGCAAAATAGTGTTAGACAATATAATCCTCTGAAACAAAGATTAGCATAGTAATATTATATTTGATGCATGAGTAGTATTAGATAGTAGAATTGTCTTGATCTTAACTTGGAAACCTTCTCAGTTTCTTTAGTTGGATCAGCGACCTAGGGTTGTTCCCTTCTGGAACATGACCTCACTGTCTCTCCTCCAGTTGCTTACCTCAACCTCCCTACCAAACCTTAATCCTCCAAACCTGTTTGGACTTTACCGCTTGGCATTGGATCGCCCACCTAGGACTTTCCCTCGAACTACAGTCCTCCAGACCTATCGAGCTTTCTCGCCAAGTGTCAAATCCTCTCGACCCACTTGGTCTTTCCACCTGACTTCCATGATCTGCTAAGTCTTTCTTGTTAGGACCTTCGGACGCGGCTAGAGAGGGGGGGTGTGAATAGCCGACCCCAAATTCACGTTTCTTCCTACAATTTTAGTTAGCGCAGCGGAAATAAAAGATAGAAACGAAACGGGAGAATATCAAACCTCAAACGCGACGATATAACGAGGTTCGGAGATGATACTCCTACTCCTCGGTGTGTCCGTAAGGTGGACGAATCCTATCAATCCGTCGGTGGATGAGACCCCAGAAAACTGGCTAATGAAAACTCCTTCTGGGTGGAGAAACCTCGCCACAATTTCTCTTGCAACAGCAAGATTAGAGTACAAGAAATACAGCAAGAAGCCAAGAACAATATGAATGTAAAAACACTAGTTTGCTTGCCTTCTCGTCGACTGTTGATGAAGCAGCAACTTCACGGATGCCAACCACAGCAGCAACTGTTCAGTTGGAGACCCAGCCGAGGGAAGCTCACACGAAGCTTCAGTAATGGAGAGCTCAGCAAAGCTCAGATCGCAGGAGCAAGAAAAACTCCACTTCACTGCCTTCAACCTCGATTTATAACCTGAACCTGCGAAGAAGACAAAGAAGACACAGAAATCTAGCCGTTGTGACTCAACGGCTAGGCCTGGACCGATCAGGTTATGGCTTGATCGGTCCAGGAAATACCTGATCGGTCTGTGGACCGATCAGGCCCTAGGCTGATCGGTCCCCAGACCAATCCCAACTCTCACAGAGAGTTGGTTGCAGAGCCCTGATCGGTCTGTGGACTGATCAGGCCATAGGTGGATCGGTCCACAGATCGATCCCTCCTATTCCTTCTCCCAATCTGTTTGGTTACTGATCGGTCACCAGACCGATCAGATGATCCACAGTGAGAATCAGTGTATCACTGGATCGGTCAGCAGACCGATCCAGATACCCATAGTATCACTGGATCGATCAGCAGACCGATCCAATTTCCCAGCCTTAAACCCTAAAAGCCTTCCTGATCTAGCGAACGAGCTACCGAGCCCTCTCTGACCTAGTCCGGAGAACGAGCTACCGAGCCCTCTCCGACTTCCACGTCCGGTCCAGAGAACGAGCTACCGAGCCCTCTCTGACCTAGTCCGGAGAACGAGCTACTGAGCCCTCTCCGAATTCCACATCCGGTCCAGAGAACGAGCTACCGAGCCCTCTCTGACTTCTATGTCCGGTCCAGAGAACGAGCTACCGAGCCCTCTCTGACCTAGTCCGGAGAACGAGCTACCGAGCCCTCTCTGACCTACCATGCCAAGCTTCCATACTTGGACTTTTCCCGTGCCAAGCTCCCTGCTTGGACTTTTCCGTGCCAAGTCCCATACTTGGACTTTTCCCTTGCCAAGCTCCCTGCTTGGACTTTTCCGTGCCAAGTCTCCATACTTGGACTTTTCCGTGCCAAGTCTCCATACTTGGACTTTTCCCGTGCCAAGCTCCCTGCTTGGACCTTTCCGTGCCAAGTCTCCATACTTGGACTTTTCCCGAATCAGGTCAACTCAAGTTGGGTCAACCAGGTCAACCTTGACCAAAGGTTGCACCCACAATCCCCCAAGTTCCTATTCTTGTCAAACATCAAAATATAACTTCTCCATTCTTGTCAAACATCAAAATATACCTCGAGTCAGGTCAACTTGAGTCGGGTCACCCAGGTCAACCTTAACCTAAGGTTGCATCAACAATCTCCCCCTTTTTGATGTTTGACAAAAACCATAATCAAGTTAGGTTAACCCGATAACCTAACTTAGGTTTTCCAATAGTTCTCCAATGTTCTTCCTTGAATATTCTCTGAACATTCTCCCCAAACTCCAATGTTCTTCCTTGAACATTCTCTGGACATTCTCCCCTTTTTTGACACACGTCAAAAAGGAGTGAATCAAGGTCAAGAGTTTGTTTCTAATGAAAGTCTCATACCTTTCATTAAAACCCTTAATTTCCCCCTTGATACTAAAATCAACAATCAAGTTAGTGATAATCACATATCACTCATCCTCAGAAATCTTGACGAGTAAAAACTCCCCCTAAAAGTCAACTCCCCCTTGACCAATAGGTAAAACTCCCCCTAAAGGTCAACTCCTCCTTGACCAATAGGTAAAACTCCCCCTAAAGTTCAACTCCTCCTTGACCATTGCACCAACAATGTCTTGGAGAGTTTCAACCCTTTAGAAATCTAAAGCACCAACTTCCATAGCTGAAATTTCAGACAACAGTCGAAAATCAGCATTTTGGCACGCTCTGATCGGTCACCAGACCGATCAGGACTCCACTGGATCGGTCACCAGACCGATCCACACTTCCCTGGATCGGTCCAGTGACCGATCCAGACTTCCCTGGACCGATCAGAATCTTCTCTGATCGGTCCACAATTCTCTGATAAGAATTTCTGATTTTTCTCCCAAAATTCAGAAACCCCTAAAAAATTACAGAAAATTCCAAAAATTGTAAAATTTTGAGGATACATTCCTCATAACATATATTATCATGGAAAAATAGTTTTCTATGAAAATAACTCCCATTTTTAATCTTGATACAAAGTTCGAAATACTTTGAAATAGCTCAAGGTTAATCCATCTTTGTATCAACTTGCTCAATGATGAATGCTATCACTAGAAAAGCTTCATCAAGGTTTTTCAAATCAATTTTGAAATGATCTTAAACCATTCAATTTAGGACCACAATCTTAGGGCTAAATGTACATGACTTGTACACAAGTTTTCCCTATGATCCTCAAATTCGAATTAGGCTCATCTAGGTACAAGAACTATGCACCTTGATCCTAATATCTCACACATATCTAAGGTGTATCAAGCACATCCAAGTCAATTTTGATGTGAGATATGGGTTTAGGTCATCTTAAGCTTAGTTCTCATGCACTTTCTAAACAACAATTTGATCTCCATATCAAATTGTGTTTCTATCCTTAAATCAAATTAATTGATCATAAATGCAAGAGATGATGACATGACATAAAATAATATCATAAGTGGAAATATGTGCCAATGTCATGATGTCATGGAATAAAGTATGAAACTTAAATAAGGCATGACATATAACTAACCTAAGCATTATCATGACATTTCAAATGATAATAAATATGATGTCATGACATGGCATATGACAAACAATGTATGGCAAATAGCATATAAAGGTATAGAAAATACCTAATTCTAGCCTTAGTTGCCATTTTTGGTAATTTTGATCATTTTACCATAAATTCTATATTCCTAAGTGTAATAGACCTAAAATCATATACTAAAGATTTTTAGATCACTATGTGCCAATTAGATTGACCCTAGAAAACTCCTCAAATGTGGTTGGCACATCCTAATCACCTTAGGAATAATTGTTAATTTCATTTTCAAGGCTTGAACACACCTTGAAAATTCCTAAAATGCCACATTTTGCCATGAGTAGGTTAGCTACCTATCCAATTAAGGTTGGCACACCCTAAACCATCTAGCGTGAAGGAATCACGCTCCTAGGAACCCAATACCTATTTGAGCTCATTGGGTTCACTAAATATTCACTAAGGATGACTTCCCTAGCAACCCTCCTAATGACCCTCCTAGGCTTTAAAGCCTTGGTCATTTGGGACTCATCAAGATCAACTCTAGGGGTGACTCCCCTTGTGACCTTGGTGATGGTTTTCTTAGCCCTAGGTCTTGTTCCATAATCGAATGGAACATTATGGTAAGCGGGCTTGACCACTTGAGACTTAGGTTTGTGACCCAAACCTCTCATGTCCTTGGGCTTTGATTTTTGACCCTTAGACCCTAGAGTTGACTTCTCCAAATCTTAAGAGCCTTTTCTAAAGTGTCAAGTCTTGACCTCAAGACTTGATTTTCCTTCTTTAATACCTCAAGCTTTAATTTTTCATTTTTCTTTGAGGTATTCCTAGGCATATGTCTAGTTGTTTTAGGATTCCTATCTAGCTTTTCCTTAACCTTAGATGAGTTAACTCTAGGGTTGACATTTCTAGCATTGTCCTTATCTAGGCTAACATGTTTGGCACCTAAGCACATGTATCGGTTTCTATGGTTATCATGCTTATCATTATTGACAATTGCAATAAAACTACTAGCATGTGTCTTATTAGAATTGCAAGAATGTGCCTTAAAGGATACCTTAGGGTTTGCCTTAGCTCCCCCCATAGATGTGCTTGGTCTCTTATCCTTGTGAGGTTGCCTCCCCCTTGGACATTGACTCCTATAATGTCCCCTTTGCTTGCATTGGAAGCACACCACGTGCTCCTTGCCCTTGCATATCGGGACTTCGGCTTCCTTGACTTTTGGTGCCGGTGGAGTCTTCCTAATCCTCTTTGGACATTTACTTTTGTAATGCCCATATTCCCTACACTCAAAGCACATTATATGTAATTTACTTGAAATTAAGTTGCTTGAGTTACCTAGGGTTGAGGATGGATATAAGCTCTCTCCTTCATCCCTTCCGGAGGTAGAGGCTTCTTCTTCTTGCTCCAGTCTTGAAGAAGAACTCTCCTCCTCTTCTTCCTTAGATGTTGAGTAGCCCTCAACTTCTAATTCCATACCTCCATGATGTGAGCTACTTGGCTCACTTGACTCCTCTTCATGACTTGAATTGGAGCTCTCCTCATGGAACTTAGCCAGGTTGTTCCACAATTCCTTGGCATTGTTGTATCCACCTATCTTACACAAGATATCATTAGGTAATGAAAATTCAAAGATTTTCATTACCTCGTCGTTGATTATGGATTGGTGGATTTGTTCCTTCATCCACTTTTTCTTCTCGAGAGGTTCTCCTTCTTTATCCACCGGAGGAATAAAATCTACTTGTACACAATTCCAATATACTAGGTTAGTCATAAGAAAATACTTCATTCTTACCTTCCAATACGCGAAGTCGTCGCGATAGTAGAAAGGTGGAATCGTGACGACTTCTCCAAGTTGATCCATTCTCTAGCTCGTGCTCCCCCGAGTGTTAATCCGACGAAGAGCGACCTCGCTCTGATACCACTTGTTAGGACCTTCGGACGCGGCTAGAGAGGGGGGGTGTGAATAGCCGACCCCAAATTCACGTTTCTTCCTACAATTTTAGTTAGCGCAGCGGAAATAAAAGATAGAAACGAAACGGGAGAATATCAAACCTCAAACGCGACGATATAACGAGATTCGGAGATGATACTCCTACTCCTGGCGTGTCCGTAAGGTGGACGAATCCTATAATCCGTCGGTGGATGAGACCCCGGAAAACCGGCTAATAAAAACTCCTTCTGGGTGGAGAAACCTCGCCACAATTTCTCTTGCAACAGCAAGATTAGAGTACAAGAAATATAGCAAGAAGCCAAGAACAATATGAATGTAAAAACACTAGTTTGCTTGCCTTCTCGTCGACTGTTGATGAAGTAGCAACTTCACGGATGCCAACCACAGCAGCAACTGTTCAGTTGGAGACCCAGCCGAGGGAAGCTCACACGAAGCTTCAGTAATGGAGAGCTCAGCAAAGCTCAGATCGCAGGAGCAAGAAAAACTCCACTTCACTGCCTTCAACCTCGATTTATAACCTGAACCTGCGAAGAAGACAAAGAAGACATAGAAATCTAGCCGTTGTGACTCAACGGCTAGGCCTGGACCGATCAGGCCCTAGGCTGATCGGTCCCCAGACCGATCCCAACTCTCACAGAGAGTTGGTTGCAGAGCCCTGATCGGTCTGTGGACCGATCAGGCCATAGGTGGATCGGTCCACAGACCGATCCCTCCTATTCCTTCTCCCAATCTGTTTGGTTACTGATCGGTCACCAGACCGATCAGATGATCCACAGTGAGAATCAGTGTATCACTGGATCGGTCAGCAGACCGATCCAAATACCCATAGTATCACTGGATCGGTCAGCAGACCGATCCAATTTCCCAGCCTTAAACCCTAAAAGCCTTCCTGATCTAGAGAACGAGCTACCGAACCCTCTCTGACCTAGTCCGGAGAACGAGCTACCGAGCCCTCTCCGACTTCCACGTTCGGTCCAGAGAACGAGCTACCGAGCCCTCTCTGACCTAGTCCGGAGAACGAGATACCGAGCCCTCTCTGACTTCCATGTCCAGTCCAGAGAACGAGCTACCGAGCCCTCTCTGACCTAGTCCGGAGAACGAGCTACCGAGCCCTCTCTGACCTACCATACCAAGCTTCCATACTTGGACTTTTCCCGTGCCAAGGCTTGGACTTTTCCGTGTCAAGTCTCCATACTTGGACTTTTCCCGTGCCAAGCTCCCTGCTTGGACCTTTCTGTGCCAAGTCTCCATACTTGGACTTTTCCGTGCCAAGTCTCCATACTTGGACTTTTCCCGTGCCAAGCTCCCTGCTTGGACCTTTCCGTGCCAAGTCTCCATACTTGAACTTTTCCCGAATCAGGTCAACTCTAGTCGGGTCAACCAGGTCAACCTTAACCAAAGGTTGCACCCACAATCCCCCAAGTTCCTATTCTTGTCAAACATCAAAATATAACTACTCCATTCTTGTCAAACATCAAAATATACCTCGAGTCAGGTCAACTCGAGTCGGGTCACCCAGGTCAACCTTGACCAAGGTTGCACCAACATTTCTTGCCTAGTCGTGGCTAGGGCTTTCCTAGTTGAGTAAACAGCCTGCACACTTGGTTAACTTGTTAAATCACAACAAGACTTAACTTGAACCTTTGGCAACATCAAAACTTAGGTTTGATTCTGGTGCTACCTGCACTAATATTTTCTAGAATGTCAATTAGGGAGCCTCATCAGTTTTGTGAGATAGTTAATTTAAATTCAAATCTAAGGATTGATTTACATTTGAGTTAGACCAAGGTTTGACAGTTAGTCAATTAAATATTCATTTCAATAATTGACTTCCAGACTATGGCAAGGCACTAGGCCTTCTTGGGTATTGGATCATCAACCACTTCTAGACAAAGTCTTTTAAAAAAAATTAAATATTTAATTACCTTTCTGAAAATCTTAGGTCTAACTAGTCAAGTGTGAATCAAGCCTAAGTTCTTATCTACCCTAATCTAAGCATGAATAATGAAAAATAGTAAAGCAGACATCAAACAAATTTATCTAATGAATATGGTCTTTCTATTGGCTCTCTCTGAATCATAGGCTCGATAGGGTCTATCAAGGTAATAGATTTGACCCTTGGGGATCCAATATTGACTAAGTCCAACTTGATTAATCAAGTTAGACTTGGAGACCCATGCTTGGACTATTTTTCTATTTGTTCAGTTAACAAGTGATAAATAAGATCTAAACTTGTGGTTAGCCTTGTATCCAAGTCCAGATCGATTATATATGACTCTTTATTTTCCAAGAATCAAATCAAGATTCTTGGAACCCACAGTGAATTGTTCCAATATATCCTTCAATTCCTTGACTTGACTTTTCAGACTGAAATTTTCCTTCTCAAGCTTTTGGACTTGAGTTGAAGTTCCAGTCTGAACTGATTAAGTCAAGGAGCTTGGGTTAGTCACTTCCTTAAGGGTTGTTACCTCCTTTTGGAGTGACTTGACCCAAAGATTGGACTTAGCTAACTTTCTTGATAAGTAAAAAATTAAATTATGTGATCTAATTAGAGAGGTACTTACATTGGTTTGAGAACCTTCTGAACCAGATACAGATCCATGGCTTCTCTTGGACTCGGCTTCTGATTTTATCTCGGATTCGATGACTTGCTCTCGGGCTGGTAGTGGGAGGAAGCTAGTTTGTTCGTGGTCTTCGTCAGAGTCTTCGGATGATGATTCGTCCCATGTTACTTGTAGCGCCTTCTTTTTTCGTTGCTTCCTTGCTTCCTTCTGATTTGGATAGTTTACCTTGATGTGTCCCTTTTTGTTGCAACCATAGCAGGTGACTTCAAACTTCATTTTTGAGTTGGGACTTGGTTGCATCGTCTTTGCCTGGATCATCTTTTTGATCTTATGTTTTGAGAAACCCTTCTTTTTCTTGCATAATTTTCGTACAAGATTGACAAGCTCAATGGTAACTCCGCCCATGACGACCGGTCATGGCCGGTCCCAAGCTCGAATAAAGGAGGAGGGTTGTGTTAGGTTGCCAGCCACCATCAAAACTATGGCAAATATTCAATGAATGGATCCATTAAACTATTGTGCTAATGCTAGGTTGTTCCCCGAAAGGAACATGTTGCAAGGTCCGATTGTAACGTCTCAGCAAGGACCGCTACATCTATAGAACTTGGGTGTAGTGCTAAATATGCAAGAGTTCGCGTTACAGGGTTCGACTATATGTAACGCTCCGCCTCCTACTGACTAAGCTGTAAGGCCGGGGTTACATTATGCTAACTATTCTTGTGCGGAAAAGAAAAAGACTGAACTAATTAAAAGTCTCTACTAATTACTATGAACTCTGGAAATCATTCTCAGAGTACACTTCTGAAGTTATACATATGCTAAAGAAGGGAACTTAACTTCCTTTCGGTCAAAATCTGAATTTTGGCGCTTCTAGCTGAAATCAGACATTCCAATCGATCGGTTGATCGATTGGAGTTGTCTGATCGATCCACTGATCGATTCAACTCGCTACTGTACATGGGGTCAAATCTGGATCGATCGGCTGATCGATCCAATCTGGTCAATCGATCTAGAGATCGATTCAGAAGCTCTCTGTTCGTGGATTTTAAATTCCCAATCAATCAACTGATCGATCCATGGTCGATCAATCCGTTGATCGACTCATCAGCTCTCTGTACGCGACAGATCGCATTTCAATCGATCGGCTAATCGATCGAGGGTTCCTCAATCGATCAGCTGATCAATTCAATAGCATTCTGTGCACGGGGAGTTTCTCCCAATCGATCGGCTGATCGATTGGGATTCTGATTTCAGCATAAACCCACCTGAACTCATTCAAAACCTTCAGAAATCACTAAACCATGAAACAATACTACTAGACATGACTTTATACATATTTTACTATCTATCAGCAAGACAACTAACAGTCTACGCATGACATAATTCGTAGAATCACAATTCGTGATACTTAACATTCTAAGAGTGAAGAAAGTATCTAAAAATAGAAATTCAAAGTCTTTAAATGGGCTACTCCCCAAGGGTCTTTATTTTAGGTTCCTTCACACACACATCACATCGCATTGCCCTCCAGCCTCCGCTAATCCATCTTCCCTTTACCTTTATCTGCAGTATAAGGAAAATGAAACTATAAGCTTGGGAGCTTAGTAAGAAACCATCTACCTCACAAAACATGCATCTAATGAAATCATGCTTTCTTTTAAAATATGTTGTGCTAATAAACATGATGACAATCATATTAGAATACTGAAACATGACAGTCAACTACTAAACATAGCTAATTATGTATCAACAAGAAACTAAACTGATATATATAAGCTAAGCTAATTGTTATCAGCATAAGAACTAAACTGAAACTAAGCTGGAATCACCTATTTGTTTCGTGAAGTTCGAAAACTAAATTCATAAATAGGTAAAATTACTAAACATGTTGCTGATGGGTCCGGCAATTGTACTTGCTGTGCGCGCATCCCTAACTAGGCCCGAGGTAGCAAGTCCCGAATCTAGTAGGGTTACTAGGTTATCTAAACCTAGGGACGACTATGGGAGCCCAACCCAAGGACAACTGAAGTCCAGAACAGTGCCACTGATAAAGTAAAATATTGTTTATAACTGATTTATCATATCTTGTTTTTTATTAGATTATCTGAACCTAGAGCTAGGTTATCTGAACCTAGAGGCGACTGTGGGAGCCCACCCATTGGACCGTAGTCCCATATCACTGAAGCAAGGTTATGTACGCTATTTAAAATGCATCTAGGGCATTCAACTGAGCTATTAAAATGTCTATTGTATCATTTAACTATACTAGGCATTTTATCGAGCACTTGGTGTGCTCTAATTCTCCTTAACTGAAGGATCATGCGTAAGGCTGAACTAAAGAAACATAACAAACACGATTAACTACTTATACTGCAGGTGAGGGGTTACTTACATCCTGCACTAATTATTCTTACAATCCGATCGCTAGATTTCCGGAGACGATGATCGTTTCGTCGATCCTCTTGCGTCTACGCTTCCTTCTCGCGGAGGGAAGCGTCCTCGTGCCGGAATTATCGCCGGAAGGTGCTCCTACGACCCTAGGGATGGAACCCTAGGTTTCCTTGGGCTTGGCGTGAAGAGAGGGTGCGAGAGAGAGAGGTTCGGCGGTGAGGGTTTGAGGGTGAGGAGAAGTTGTCGTTAAAAATAAAATCTCCCACTTAAGTTCCCTATTTATATTAAGTGATAATTACACCCCAACTAAATCTTAAATATAATTGCTCTCCTTTCCTTTCAGCACACCCCTGCTGGGGCCACCTGGTTACTAAAGTCATCTATAAGGTGTAGAGTTCGCTAGGTCTCGGGTTCAATTCCCGCTTAGGCTATTTTACGTTTTTACTTAATTTTGCTACTTCTGCTTCTCCAAAAATTCCATAAAAATATTCTAAAATTCCAGAAAAATCATAGAATATTCTAAAATTACTTTGAGAATTTTCGGACATTACAATCCCCCATACCTTATAAAAAGTTCTTCCTCGAACTTAGAATAACTCTGGGTACTTCTGCCTCATACTAGCTTTTGTCTCCCAAGTTGCCTCTTCTGTTGTGTGATTTTGCCAAATAACTTTTACTAATGGTACCTCCTTATTCCGCAATTTCTTAACTGCTCGATCTATTATCTGAATAGGCTGACTGTCATAGCTGAGGTCTTCGCGAACTTGTACCGACTGAGGCTCAATCACCTGGGTGGCATCTGGGATATGCTTCTTCAGCATAGAGACATGAAACACATTGTGAATAGCTGACATATCCTGGGGTAGCTCTAGTTCATATGCTACCTTGCTAATTCTTCTAGTGATAAGGTATGGTCCCACATATCTGGGACTTAATTTGCCCTTCTTCCTAAAACGCATTACTCCTTTCATGGGAGCCACTCGGAGAAATACTGTATCCCCAACAGAAAACTCTAAGGGTCGACGCCGTGTATCAGCATAGATTTTCTGACGGCTCTGAGCTGTCTCTATCCTCTGCGGATCTGCTGTATAGCTGCCGTGGTATCTGCTACTAGATCTGTCTGAAGTTCTAGCTCTTTCTATTCACCACTCTCATACCAGCAGATTGGAGATCTACACCTCCGCCCATAGAGAGCCTCGTAGGGTGTCATGCCGATAGTGGCCTGATAGCTATTGTTGTATGCAAATTCTGCTAAACTCAGATATTTGCACCAACTTCCCTTGAAGTCTAGGGCACACGCTCGGAGCATATCCTCAAGTACCTTATTTACTCGCTTCGTCTGACCATCTGTCTGAGGATGGAAAGTTGTGCTAAATTTTAACTTGGTGTCCAATGCTGACTGTACACACTCCCAGAAGTGTGATGCGAATCTACTATCTCTGTCTGAAATGATGGTCCGTGGGACTCCATGCAGTCTGACGATCTCCTTGAGATACAACTGAGCTAGCTGCTCCATGGAGTAGGATATCCTGATAGCTAAGAAGTGGGTTGACTTAGTCAATCTATCGACTATTACCCAGATGGCATCAAAATCATTTGTGGTTCTGGGTAGTCCCACTATGAAATCCATGGAAATATCCTCCCACTTCCATTCTGGAATCTGAATAGGCTGCAGAATTCCTCCTGGTCTCTGGTGCTCTACCTTGACCCTCTGACAGGTCAGACAGGTACTGACATATCTAGCGATGTCTCTTTTCATCCCAGGCCACCAAAAACGTTTCTTTAGGTCTTGGTACATTTTGGTGGAACCAGGATGCATCGCATAAGGAGTCCTATGAGCCTCGTCTAGGATCCTCCTTCGTAGTTCCTCCTTATCTGGAACACATGATCTGTCACCAAAATACACTACCCCTCTATCGGACACTCTGAACTCTCCACTTTCTGATTCTGCTAACCCTTGCTTGATCTTCTGAATTTCAGAGTCCTGATCCTGAGCTGTCTGGATGTCATCAAGTAGGGTAGATGTTAAGGTCATAGTAGAGAGCTGCCCTACTATAAGTTCGAGACCAAACTCTGTAATTTCCTTTTGTAGGGGTGGTGACATGGCTGATAGGGATAATAAGGTAGCACTGGACTTCCTGCTAAGTGCGTCTGCCACCTTATTGGATTTTCCTGGGTGGTAGAGGATGTCTATATCGTAGTCTTTGACCAGCTCGATCCATCTGCGCTGTCGCATATTCAGATCCTTCTGTGTGAAGAAATACTTCAGACTTTGATGATCTGTATACACTCTGCACTGAGCTCCATACAAGTAGTGTCTCCAAATTTTGAGAGCGAACACAACTGCTGCAAGCTCAAGGTCATGAGTAGGGTAGTTCCTCTCATAGTCCTTGAGTTGTCTGGAGGCATAGGCGATCACCTTACCATTTTGCATCAGTACTGCTCCTAGTCCCAATTTAGAGGCGTCACTGTAGATATCGAAGCTGTCTGTGTTTTCTGGCAGAGTCAGAATGGGTGCACTAGTCAATCTTCTTTTGAGCTCCATGAAACTGTTCTCACAGTCCTCTGTCCACTGAAATTTTCTGTTCTTCCTAGTGAGAGCTGTCAGTGGGGAGGCTATCCTGGAGAAATCCTCTACAAATTTTCTGTAATAGCTTGCTAGTCCCAGAATGCTTCTGATTTCACTGGCGTTTTTAGGTCTCTTCCAGTTACTCACAGCTTCTATCTTACTGGGGTCTACCATGATACCATCCTTGGAGATGATGTGACCCAGAAAGGATACCTGATCGAGCCAGAATTCACATTTTGTGAACTTGGCGTATAGCTGGTTCTGCTGAAGGGTCTGCAATACTATCTTCAGGTGTTCTGCAGGTTCTTCCTGAGTTTTGAAATAAATAAGAATGTCGTCGATGAACACGATGACAAACTTATCTAAGTATTCTCTGAATACTCTGTTCATGAGGTCCATGAAGGTAGCTGGAGCATTTGTCACACCAAAGGGCATGACTACGAACTCATAATGTCCGTATCTGGTCCTGAAAGTCATTTTGGGTATATCACCTTCTTTGACTTTAACCTGGTGGTACCCCGATCTGAGATCTATTTTAGAGAACACTGCTGCTCCCTTTAGCTGATCGAACAGGTCATCTATCCTGGGAAGAGGATACCTGTTCTTAATCGTGACTTTATTTAGTGCTCGGTAGTCTATACACAGGTGCATGCTCCCGTCCTTCTTCTTCACAAACAATACCGGCGCTCCCCATGGTGAGTGACTAGAGCGTTTAAAGCCCTTGTCGAGTAGCTCCTGTAGTTGCTCTTGAAGTTCCTTCAGTTCTGCTGGAGCCATGCGATAGGGTGCTTTGGAGATGGGATTTGTACCGGGGATAAGTTCTATCTCAAATTCAATCTCCCTGTCTGGTGCTAGGCCTGGTAACTCCTCAGGGAAAACTGCTGGGTAGTCACATACAACTCGGACCTCCTCTATCTTTTGGTCCTTGTCCTGACTGGTACTGACTACATGTGCTAGGAACCCCGTACCTCCTGAATCCAATAGTTTCTGTGCTTTCAAAGCTGAGAGAAACTTCTTAGCCTTTCTCTTTGGTTCTCCTATGTACCCAAACTGTACTCCTGCTTCAGGTTGGAATGCAACTCTCTGTTTACGGCATTCTATGGAGGCACCGTATTAGATCAGAAAGTCCATTCCCAAGATGATATCGTAGTCAGTCATATCTAGCACTATCAGTTCACCAAAAAGCTCTCTATCTACTATAATGACTGGCACTGCTCGAAGCCAGTGCGTGGATGCCATGATTTCTCTTGACGATAGTGTTGTCAGAAATTGGCCACTGAGTACATCTGGAGGTATTACTAACTTTTCGACGAATGCCCTAAATATATAAGAATGGGTTGCCCCAGTATTGAATAAGACAGTTGCACTTTGCTGTAAAATACTAATCTGACCTGTAACAACTGTCGAGGCATTCGCTACGTCCTCTCTGGTGAGTGAGTAGATCCTCGCATTCGTCGTGGCTGAGGGGGCTTCTAGTCGGCCCTGACTGATGTGTGGACCATCTATAGCAGCCTGCATCTGATGTAATTGTGCTGGGTTACGTCCATACTGGATCGGCTGTGGTGTAGGGAGACTGGTCTTGTTCGGGCATTGCTTAGCCATATGCCCTTCCTGGCCACATTCGAAGCATCCTCGTGTGCCCTTGCGACAAACTCCAGGGTGGAATTTCCCACAAGTAGAGCACTTGGGATAGCTAGGTTGTTTACTAGCTGGTCCTCCTTTTGGGTAACTCCCTGATTTACATTTGTGACTGGAGTTCCCTTTCCAGTTAGAGCTGTGGCCCTGGTGTTTCTGAGTACCTGAGCCTCCTTGGCCTTTTGACTCTGAAAAGGCTTGCTTCTGCTGCTTGATGCTGTTCTGGTAGTGCTCAGTGATCAGAGCACTGCTTACTAGTTCTTCTGTAGTTTGTGGCCTATGAATGCCGCTAGCCACATTCATTGCTATTTCTGGCCTTAACATCTTGAGCATCAATCGGACTCGTTCTCTTTCAGTGATGACTAATTCAGGGCATAGACGAGCCAGTCTGTTGAATTTCTTTACGGCCTCCTCAACTAAAAGATTGCCCTGACGAAATTCAGTGAACTTGTCGTAGTGGCGGTTTGTAACCCGCATGTGAAAGAACTCCTCAAAGAATTCTCTCTTGAAGTCAGCCCATGTCATCTGGTTCATTGGGCGCTTCACTTTAATTCGCTCCCACCACATACGTGCGTCCCCTGTCAGGCAGAAAGAGGCACATTTCACTTTCTCATGTTTTGGCCAGTCTAGAAGCTCCATCGTACTCTCCAGTATTTTGAACCAGGCTTGGGCATCCCATGGTTCACTGGTGCCTGAGAAATTCTCTGGCTTGATTTTCTGCCACTGGATCAGGTAAGCTTCTCTCCTTGCCCCTGCTGCTGGGGCTGCAGGTTGGACTGGTGGAACCTCTATCACTACTGGGGTTGCTAGGTTAGGTTCTGGAGTGACAGTGGGAGTGTTCTGCTGATTAGCCCTTAGGGTGGCTATCTCCTATTGCTGTTCAGGTAGTTGCTTTTATAACTAAGCCACTACTGCTGCAAGGTCTGGGGGAGGCACTGAGCTGCCTACCTCTTGCTGGGGTTCAGTAGCTGGGCGTCCTCGTACCATTTTCTAGAGAAATAGAGGACATACATAACTAATACAATCATGTTTACATAACTACTATTATCTGGTTAGATGCTATCATATATAAACTAAACATGCTTTAGTTATCCATAAACATGAAAGCAAAAACATAAATAAAGTGAGAGGTATTCTTACTTGGAAGCTACAGGTTCAATGCTGATGTGTGCGTGAGGAAGTATGGAACTTGCTCTAATACCACTCTGTAACGCCCCGCCTCCTACTGACTAAGCTGTAAGGCCGGGGTTACATTATGCTAACTATTCTTGTGCGGAAAAGAAAAAGACTGAACTAATTAAAAGTCTCTACTAATTACTATGAACTATGGAAATCATTCTCAGAGTACACTTCTGAAGTTATACATATGCTAAAGAAGGGAACTTAACTTCCTTTCGGTCAAAATCTGAATTTTGGCACTTCTAGCTGAAATCAGACATTCCAATCGATCGACTGATCGATTGGAGTTGTCTGATCGATCCACTAATCGATTCAACTCGCTACTGTACATGGGGTCAAATCTGGATCGATCGGCTGATCAATCCAATCTGGTCAATCGATCCAGAGATCGATTCAGAAGCTCTCTGTTCGTGGGTTTTAAATTCCCAATCGATCGGCTGATCGATCCATGGCCGATCGATCCGCCGATCGACTCATCAGCTCTCTGTACGCGACAGATCGCGTTTCAATCGATCGATTGATTGATCGAGGGTTCCTCAATCGATCAGCTGATCGATTCAATAGCATTCTGTGCACGGGGAGTTTCTCCCAATCGATCGGCTGATTGATTGGGGTTCTGATTTCAGCAGAAACCCACCCGAACTCATTCAGAACCTTCAGAAATCACTAAACCATGAAACAATACTACTAGACATGACTTTATACATATTTTACTATCTATCAGCAAGACAACTAACAGTCTACGCATGACATAATTCGTAGAATCACAATTCGTGATACTTAACATTCTAAGAGTGAAGAAAGTATCTAAAAATAGAAATTCAAAGTCTTTAAATGGGCTACTCCCCAAGGGTCTTTATTCCAGGTTCCTTCACACATACATCACATCGCATTTTCCTCCAGCCTCCGCTAATCCATCTTCCCTTTACCTTTATCTGCAGTATAAGGAAAATGAAACTATAAGCTTGGGAGCTTAGTAAGAAACCATCTACCTCACAAAACATGCATCTAATGAAATCATGCTTTCTTTTAAAATATGTTGTGCTAATAAACATGATGAGAATCATATTAGAATACTGAAACATGACAGTCAACTACTAAACATAGCTAATTGTGTATCAACAAGAAACTAAACTGATATATATAAGCTAAGCTAATTGTTATCAGCATAAGAACTAAACTGAAACTAAGCTGGAATCACCTATTTGTTTCATGAAGTTCGAAAACTAAATTCATAAATAGGTAAAAATACTAAACATGTTGTTGATGGGTCCGACAACTGTACTTGCTGTGTGCGCATCCCTAACTAGGCCCGAGGTAGCAAGTCCCGAATCTAGTAGGGTTACTAGGTTATCTAAACCTAGGGACGACTATGGGAGCCCAACCCAAGGACAATTGAAGTCCAGTACAGTGCCACTGATAAAGTAAAATACTGTTTATAACTGATTTATCATATCTTATTTTTTATTAGGTTATATGAACCTAGAGCTAGGTTATCTGAACTTACAGGCGACTGTGGAAGCCCACCCATTGGACCGTAGCCCCATATCACTGAAGCAAGGTTATGTACGCTATTTAAAATGCATCTAGGGCATTCAACTGAGCTATTAAAATGCCTATTGTATCATTTAACTATAGTAGACATTTTATCGAGCACTTGGTGTGCTCTAATTCTCCTTACCTGAAGGATCATGCGTAAGGCTGAACTAAAGAAACATAACAAACATGATTAACTATTTATACTGCAGGTGAGGGGTTACTTACATCCTGCGCTAATTTTTCTTACAATCCGATCGCTAGATTTCTGGAGACGATGATCGTTTCGGCGATCCTCTTGCGTCTACGCTTCCTTCTCACGGAGGGAAGCATCCTCATGCCGGAATTGTCGCCGGAAGGTGCTCCTACGACCCTAGGGATGAAACCCTAGGTTTCCTTGGGCTTGGCGTGAAGAGAGGGTGCGGGAGAGAGAGGTTCGGCGGTGAGGGTTTGAGGGTGAGGAGAAGTTGTCGTTAAAAATAAAATCTCCCACTTAAATTCCCTATTTATATTAAGTGATAATTACACCCCAACTAAACCTTAAATATAATTGCTCTCCTTTCCTTTCAGCACACCCCTGCTGGGGCCACCTGGTTACTAAAGTCATCTATAAGGCGTAGAGTTCGCTAGGTCTCGGGTTCAATTCTCGCTTAGGCTATTTTGCGTTTTTACTTAATTTTGCTACTTCTGCTTCTCCAAAAATTCCATAAAAATATTCTAAAATTTCAGAAAAATCATAGAATATTCTAAAATTACTTTGAGAATTTTTGGACGTTACACTATAACATCTCAGCAAGGACCGCTACATCTCCATGAGAACTTTGGGTGTAGTGTTAAATAGGCAAGAGTTCTTACACCATAGGTTGGATAAGAACAAATATGATAGGAAAACTAATAATCTAATATTTAGAACATGGAACATAGGAACTCTCACTGGTAAATCAATTGAGGTAGTGCATATGATGATTAGGAGAAGAATTAATATTTTGTGTGTACAAGAGATAAAATGGGCAGGCGAGAAGGCAAAGATGATAGAGAACTTGAGGTTTAAATTATGATACACTGGAAAGAGTAAAGCAAGAAATGGAGTGGGTATTATTGTAGATAGTTTGTTAAAGGATGAAGTTGTAGGAGTAGTTAGAAAAGGGGATAGAATTATAACCCTTAAGATAATAGTGGTGAAAGAAACTATTGTTGGTGTAATTGACCCAAGTTTGATCGGTATGATCATAGTTTTGATGTGTGTGTCAAAGAGTTTAAGTTAGACTTTTATATGTGTTTGATATGTGTTTGAGTCTTACAGGACTTGGTGAAACACATGAGGAACTTGGTGCAGCTAAGATTGGAAAGCTCATCCAATGGCTCAGATCCTTGAGTCGGTGAAGGATAGTGTGGAAGAGATCTGAGGGACCGCCGGATGAGGAGCAATGGAGTGGAGCCGAGGGAAGTGGACTTCAAGGCAACGTGAAGGATGACACGGAGAGGAGTCGCGGGCTCGGGTGTAGCTAAGGGACGAAGGCCAAGGAAGAGGACTTTAAAGGTAACTCCGAAAAGGATGAGTGTGTGAGAATGTAATGGACCAGTCGACTGATCCAATTTCACAAAAAGCACAGAATGCTTCTGTGCTCATCGACTAAGGGGACCAATCGATTGGTCCCATGACCAGTCGACTGGTATATGGTCGTTGGCAGAAAATGGGTTCTGCAGAGAGCCGTTGGTTGTGTCTAACGGCTACATCAGTCAACTGGTGCATGGACCAATCGATTGATGTCAGGTTGAGTTGATTTGATGATCAACTCTCTCCACTTATAAAAGAGGAGCTTTGGGGCATGAAGGAGGTTACTCATGCTTGTTGAATAACTCCTAAGTCATTACCCAATGCTTCCAAGCCATACTCTTCTTCCTATTCTTAATCTCCATCTTGTAAAAGAAGAAGAGTGATTTGTGAGAGGTTATACTCCACCGAGAAGGAGTAAGCTCTAGTCGGAGATTGCCAGGGATTGATCCACCGAAGGATCAAGGGTTCATCCACCTCAAGGACACACCGTGGAGAAGGAGCAAGCAATCTCCGAACCACGTAAAGGAATTGTGTTAGCGTTTATATTCTTGCTTTGCTTTCATTGTTTTAGTTTTAGTATATTCTGCTTGCGCACTAACCTTGTAGAGAAGAAATCAATTTGGGGGTGACCTAGCTATCCAACCCCCCTTCTAGCCAGCCACCGATCTCTTACAAGTGGTATCAGAGTGAGGACACTCTTGATCGGACTAATCGCCAAGAAGAGCAACATCATCAAATGGTCGGCTCAAGCATTTATCCACCCAAATTTGAAGGAGATTTCTCTTGGTGGAAGAAAAGAATGGAAGTATTTTTCGATACCGATTTTGATATAATGCTAATCATGAGAAGTGCTTTTGAAGCACCTAAGGATGAACGCAATGAAACAATCGACATAACAAGATGGACCAAGAAGCAAAAGGAAGAGCATTTAGCAAACTCAAAGGCAATGCATCACCTACTAAATGTTATTCCCCAACAAGAAGTGACTAGGATTGGAAACTACACAAACGCCAAGGACTTGTGGGAGAAACTAGTGGAGCTTCATGAAGGAACATCGGAAGCAAAATTAGCAAGAAGAGACCTCCTTCGAACTCAACTCTCCAATATCAAGCTTGAAAAAGGAGAAAAGGTATCAATTTTGCATTCTAGAATTAAGGAAATTTTAAATGGACTAACAAGTGTAGGAGAGACACTTACAAATTGAGACATCATAATGGAATCCATCAATGCTTTCCCAAGAAACTCAACATGGAGCTCAATTGTAGACTCGTTCTATATTTTAAAGGACCTAGAGAAGAGCTCTCTAGATGAGTTCTTTTCAACAATGGAGTTTCATGAGACACGAGTTGAAGGGCTAGATGGAGAAAGATCAAGAAGAGTAGCCCTTGTGGCAAACAAAGGAAAGGGGAAGAAGAAGAAAGCTCCATCTCCATCATCTTCCGATTCCGAGGAGTCAAGTGCCTCAATGGATAGCGATCAAGAGGCATATATGATAAGGAAGATGAGAAAAGCATTTAAATCTTTTTCTACTAACAAATCACATGCTAGAAGAAGTTCAAGGGGCAAGAGTAGAAATAGGAAGGTCATTTGCTATAATTTCCAAGGAGAATGACACATGAGGGATGATTGTCCTCTCTTGAAGAAGAAAGAAGAAAAGAAGAAGGAAGAGAAGAAGAAGTCAAAAGAAAAGGGGAAGAAGGTTAAAAACCTAAAGGCTACATGGGATGATCCATCATCATCGGAGGAAGAAGAGCATCATGTGTCCCATTTTGCTCTAATGGGAATTGATGATGTAGCCTCCACCTCATCCGAACAAGAAGATGGAAGGAGCTCAAGTGAAGATGAAGAAGGGAACTCAAGTGAAGGGGGAGGTCAAACATCGGATTCGAACTTCTCGGTAAGTGAGGTACATAATCTTCCTCCCCATGTTTTAATTAAAATTATTACAAGTACAAATGATGATTTGTTTAAGGCTAAAAGGAAAAATAAGTCTTTAAAACATGATATTTGCATGCTTGAAGAAAAATTAGAATCCATGTGTTCTAAGGACAATGATATGCATGCTTCTTTTTTAAACTCAAATGATTTATATTTATTAGAAGAAAAGAAGGCCTTAAGGGAAAAGGTAGAATACCTTACTAATGCCCTTAGAAATTTTGAAATTGGCTCTAAAACCCTAAATATGATTATTGGGAGCCAAAGGATAAGTTTTAAGAAAAATGGATTAGGATATAATGAACCCAACAATGAAAAGATCTACCATTGTCTACTTGCTAGGGGGCAATCAAAAACCAAAACTATAGATAGAAAATGGACCCCCAAGGAATATTTGGTTAACCCAATTAGAAAGAATTTCTATTGGGTGCCAAAGTCAATCCTCAAGGGTTAGAGGATTTTGGGTTAGTCAACCATTGAAATCATAATTCAAATCTTTAAAAAATGGCTGACTTGAGACTTTAAGGGGGAACACTTAGCCTTGATAGAAATTCATGATCAAGAGGGCTAAATAGATGTTACCTTTATTTCATCTCACAATGACTTGCATTATTGTCCAAATATAAATGTGAGATGATAGGATGATATTTATAATTCACTTATGCTTATGGCATTTTGATGAGTTATGAAATGTATCAAATTTTTGAGTAATCATAGACAAATAATAGGGAAAGCAAATATTTAATTAATGGGCATCTTGCCCATAGATTATACTTGGATATTTCAAATGTTTTGAAAAAAATTCTATGTTTTATTTATAGTGAATAGTTATTTTGAAACATATGATTGCAAAACTGGAGTTAAAATTGATACATAACTTGCATGTTTTGTGATTTTTGAGATTTGGTCAAAATTTTAAAAATACTTTGACTTTTCATGAAAACATATTTTTCCTAGTTAAAATACATTTCAAGAAATATGTTATCAAAATTTCATGATTTTTTAAATTTTCTATAAGTTTTTAAGCATTTCTGAAGTTGGCTGTAAAAGGTTGAAATTTGATTTCAAAATGTACCAGTCGACTGCATCAGTTACCAGTCGACTGGTACCATCTTTCCAGCATATTGTTGTGTTCTTAAATCAAATTTTTTGTCAAAATTTGGTCATACTTGATGTCATATAGTGTATGATTGTGTGGTACAATTTTTTGATGGTGTCAAAGGGGGAGAAATGGGTAGATTTAAGTTAGAAACCTTTATTCCCATACTTGTGTGCAAAACTTGAAAATTAAGGAAGAGAACATATGTTTAGGGGGAGTTTGGTTTTATGCTTCATGCTTACATATTGCTTGTAATTTTCAAAGTTATTATTTGTGCCTAACTTAAACATATTGTCACACATCAAAAATGGAGAGATTGTTGGTGCAATCGACCCAAGTTTGATCAGTATGATCATGGTTTTGATGTGTGTGTCAAAGAGTTTAAGTTAGGCTTTCATTTGTATTTGATATGTGTTTGAGTCTTACAGGACTTGGTGAAACACATGAGGAACTTGGTGCGGATAAGATTGGAAAGCTCATCCAAGGGCTCAGATCCTTGAGTCGGTGAAGGATGGTGTGGAAGAGATCAGAGGGACCGCCGGACGAGGAGCAATGGAGTGGAGCCGAGGGAAGTGGACTTCAAGGCAACGTGAAGGATGACACGGAGAGGAGTCGCGGGCTCGGGTGTAGCTAAGGGACGAAGGCCAAGGAAGAGGACTTTAAAGGTAACTCCGAAAAGGATGAGTGTGTGAGAATGAAATGGACCAGTCGACTGATCCAATTTCACAAAAAGCACAGAATGCTTCTGTGCTCATCGACTAAGGGGACCAATCGATTGGTCCCATGACCAGTCGACTGGTATATGATCGTTGGCAGAAAATGGGTTCTGCAGAGAGCCGTTGGTTGTGTCTAACGGCTACATCAGTCAACTGGTGCATGGACCAATCGATTGATGTCAGGTTGAGTCGATTTGATGATCAACTCTCTCCACTTATAAAAGAGGAGCTTTGGGGCATGAAGGAGGTTACTCATGCTTGTTGAATAACTCCTAAGTCATTACCCAATGCTTCCAAGCCATACTCTTCTTCCTATTCTTAATCTCCATCTTGTAAAAGAAGAAGAGTGATTTGTGAGAGGTTATACTCCACCGAGAAGGAGTAAGCTCTAGTCGGAGATTGCCAGGGATTGATCCACCGAAGGATCAAGGGTTCGTCCACCTCAAGGGCACGCCATGGAGTAGGAGCAAGCAATCTCCGAACCACGTAAAGGAATTGTGTTAGCGTTTGTATTCTTGCTTTGCTTTCATTGTCTTAGTTTTAGTATATTCCGCTTGCGCACTAACCTTGTAGAGAAGAAATCGATTTGGGGATGACCTAGCTATCCAACCCCCTTCTAGCCAGCCACCGATCTCTTACAACTATGAACATAATTAGCGTATATGCACCACAGGTAAGATTAGATGAAGCTACCAAATCAAGGTTTTGGGAGGACTTAAATGAAATATTATAAAATATTCCACCAAATGAAATGATTTAAATAGGAGGTGATCTAAATGGACATGTCGGAGTGAAAAATGAGGAATATGTGAGAGTACATAGGAGTTATAGGTTTGGAACAGGGAATGAGGAAGGGAAAACTATATTAAATTTTGCGATAGTATATGACCTTATATTAGCTAGTACATTTTTTAAGAAAAGAGAAGAACACTTAGCCACATTCAAAAGTGGGAATAATAAATCGCAAATTGACTTTCTTATGGTTAGGAAGAAGGATAGAAAGATTTGTAAAGATTGCAAAGTCGTCCCTGGAGAAATCTTAACTACCCAACATAGGGTAGTAGTATTGGATATACGCCTCAAACATAGTATCAATAGAAAGAAAATATTTACGATTCCTAGAATTAAGTGGTGGAGGTTAAAGGATGGGAAGAAAAATATATGTAAGGAGAAGATAGAAGTAAAAGATTAGATGAAATATACAATAACTCTAATACAACATGGGATAAGATGGTATCAAAGTTGAAAATAGTAGCTAAGAGTGTACTCGGTGTGTCAAAGGGACATGCACTACTAAGTAAAGAATCTTGGTGGTGGAATGAGAAAGTATAAAAGAAAGTGAAGGAAAAACGAATAGCTTATATGGAATTATATATTTGTAAGAACGAGGAAAACTTAAAAAAAATATACAATAGCCAAGAAAGAAGCTAAGAAAGTAGTGAATGAAGCAAAAAATGAAACTTTTGAACGATTATATCAAAAATTGGATACAAAATAAGGGGAAAGAGACATTTATAGAATAGCTAAAGTGAGAGAAAGGAAAACAAGAGATCTTAGCAAAATAAAATGTATTAAAGATGAATGTAATAGGGTATTAGTAAACGATGGAGAAATAAAAGAGCGGTGGAAGAGGTATTTTCATCAATTTTTTAATGAAGGTTTAAGTGACCAACTTAACTTAGGTAATTTAAGTAGGTCAAATGAGCATAGAAATTTTAATTTTTATCGTAGAATTCAAACTTCAGAAGTAAAACAAACTTTAAATGAGATGCACAATGAAAAAGCCGTTGGACCAGATGATATTCCAATAGATGTATGGAAGTGCTTAGGGAAACAAGGTATTGAATGTCTTACAAAATTATTTAACATAATATTGAAAACGAAAAAAATGTCTGATTAATGGAGGATAAGTACTCTAGTTCCCTTATATAAGAACAAGGGAGACATACAAAATTATGCAAACTATAGGGGTATTAAACTAATGAGTCATATTATGAAACTTTGAGAAAAAGTAATAGAAAAAAAATTAAGGAAGGAGACCACAGTGACAGAAAATCAATTTTGGTTCATGCTTGGAAGGTCGACAATAGAAGCTATACATCTTCTTAGACAATTAATTGAAAAATATCGAGAGCGAAAACAAGATCTATACATAGTATTCATTGACTTAGAAAAAGTTTATAATAGAGCCCCAAGAGAAATTATATGGAGAATTTTAGAAAAGAGAGGTGTTAGCGTAACATATATTGAACTAATTAAGGATATGTATGAGGATGTAACGACCAGAGTAAAGACTTCAGGCGGAGTAACTGAAGCATTTCCAATAAAGATAGAGTAACATCAAGGATTAGCTCTAAGTCTCTATCTTTTTACATTAATTATAAACGAACTCACTGCGCACATTCAAGACACAATACCGTGGTGCATGTTGTTTGCAAATGATATTATTTTAGTAGATGAAACACATCAAGGAGTAAATGCTAAACTAGAATCTTAGAGGGAAACACTAGAAGGGAAAGGTTTTAAGCTTAGTAGACTAAAGATAGAATATATGGAATTTAAGTTTAGCAAGATTAGAAGTAATGGAACAATTGTTAAGATAGGAGAGGACGAGTTGCCTGGAATCGAGAGAATTAAATATTTAGGATCATTTTTGTAAAACAATGGAGGGATTGAGAGAGATGTCTTACATAGAATACAAGCAGGATGGGTAAAATGGAGGGGAGCGTCGAGTGTTTTATGTGACCGTAAAGTACCTCTTAAACTTAAAGGTAAGTTTTATAAAATCGCAGTTAGACCTGCTATGTTATATGGAGCTGAATGTTGGGCTATAACTTGAGCACATGTGCAGAAGATGAGAGTTGCAGAGATGAAGATATTAAGATGGATGTCTGGACATACGAGGATGGATAAAATAAGAAATGAGAGCATTAGAAAGAAAGTCGGAGTTGCATCTATTGAGGAAAAACTCCGAGAGACACGTTTAAGATGGTACGGACATATACTTAGACGTCCAATAAATCATCCAGTTAGACGATGTGAAACTATGATAAACATGCATATCAAATGAGGAAGAGGAACACCAAAAAAGACTTGGTTAGCAACAATAAATCAAGATAAAATTTATTTAAATATAGATGATAATATAATAGGAGATAAAGCTCAATGACATAAAAGGATTCATACAGTCGACCCCACCTAGTGGGAAAAGGCTTGGTTGTTGTTGTTGTTGTTATTGTATTAACAAGCTCGGTGGTGATTTCATCATCGTCTTCTAACTCTAATTCATCTTTGGACTTAGGTTTGGTTAGGCGCTTGACTTTTGATTCCTTTATTTTGTTTGTACCTGCGACAAAGGCAATACCTTTCTCGACCAAAGGTGTATTAGTATGTTCATGTAATTCAAATTCTGAAAATAATTCATCTATTCTAATTGTTGAAAGATCCTTGGATACTTTGTAAACATCTAGCATCGATGTCCACACGGTATTCCTCGAAAAAACATTTAGTGCATAACTGATTACGTCTCGATTCTCCACTTTATATCCAATCGCATGGAGTTCGTTCAGAAGATCTTGGACGTGAGCATGTAACTGGCTCACTGACTCACCTTCCTGTATTTTTATATTATATAATTTGTTTAATAGTATATCTCGTTTACTTACCTTCGTGTTGGAAGTACCCTCATGCAGCTCTCATCAATTTTTCCCACAGCTCCTTTGCACTTGAAAATGGGCAGACTTTGCTCAGTTCTTCTTTTGTCAGGACGCATTGTAGAGTACATGTCAACTTGGCGTTGGATTAGATCTTCTTCATCAAATTTGTGTCTCAGTTCTCGCATGATACTGGTTTTTCGGTGTCATCAAGTAGAAGTACCAGGCCGGTCTAGATGATCATCCACATCTCGACTTGCGTCTAGAGGTGGTACTCCATTTGACCCTTCTAATAGCCGAAGTCTTCGCTGGAAAATAGTGGAGGGCGTGCAGTGCTATACCCTTCTTGGTGGACCATTTAAGAAATAAATCTTGCACACAAAAAATAATGAAACTTGTTCCAAGACTTAGTCTTGGATTTATAATCCAGGAGATAAAGAAATTACTCGAGTAATATTTGCATAAATTTCAAGAAAAATACTAAAATAATAATAAAATATTATGATAAAATTTTGTAAAATGTACTATTTCACAACTTTTGACTAATGATGAAAAAATGAAAGTGAATTTTTTGAAAAAGCAATTTGGAAGGAAAATGAAAGGCGTAAAAATATTCTTTAAATAAACACGATATAAAATTTACTTTTTCAAAAAAAGACCCCCTGCTCGATTGGTGGTTTCACCAATTCAGAGCGGCCTAGTTTTGATACCAATTGCAGGATCGATACGTGCTAGAAGGGGTGAATAGCACCCGTGGCTTTTTCACTCGTTTCGGAAAACATAGAATAACACAGCGGAATAAAGAGAGAAAACAAAACTAACACCTTTGGTTTTACTTGATTTGGAGCATGTGACGACTCCTACTCCAAGGCCTGCAATCGTTGATCACTTACGTTAGGCAATCCACTATCAATTCATAAATTCTTTACAAATATACAAGTACAAGTATTGAAAAGAAAAAGTATACTGACAATAAATGATTAGTAGTTATTCGGTGATTGTCATAGCAGTGTCTAAGCGATGTTGAGTTGTTTCGGAGCAGCGCGCACATAAGATGATCGTTCTAAATGTGTTGTCCTGAAGCTGTTGGTCGACCCTCCTTTTATAGCCGAGCTATACCTGATCCAGATCCACTGATCTAGGGATCAATCTTTGACTCAATGTTGATCGGGCGACCGATCCAGGTGTTCAGTCAACTAAACCCTCTAAACCTATCCCGCTTCTCGCCCACATGCTTCTGCTCGGATAAGAGCCTTCGTTCGGTCGATCGATCCCACCATTCGGTCAACCGATCCTGCTGACCTCGTTGGCATATCTGATCTGATCCACCCGGCTCGACCACGTCGACGCCTATCCACCATTCGGTCGACTAAACCCTAGGTTCGGTCGATCGATTCTTCGGTCAAACCCGATCAGCTGGCTGGAAATCTACTCTGCTTGCTTGGAGGTTCGGTCGACCAATCCCCGGTTCGATTGACCGATCAAGGCTAAAACTTCAACCTGTAAAATGTTAGTTTCCCTGCAAAACAGAGTTAGACAAATAATAAATAATAAAGCAATATAACTTTTGACAGTCTTTGGACTGTCCGGTCCTGACTTTGAGTTTCGCTGAAACTCTAGGTCGGATCGACACTTACTGTTCCTTCTTCGGGGAACGCGTCCTCACCTACTCATCTAAGGAGAGTTATCTTTTGTCGGATTGGTCTTCCAGATCGACTGGACTTTTGCTCAGTGCCCGAGACTTCAGGATTTTCCCGCTGGACATCCAATCCCCGACCCGTCTAATCTTTCACCTGGTCCACGACCACCAGGATTTTCACCTAGAGTCCTCGACTCTAGGATTTTTCCTAAAGTACACGACCTGCCAAGACTTTCCAAAACCTAGGGTTGCCACCCCCTATGACCTAGGATTACCTCCCCCTGTGGTTTTCTACCTGCTTAGAATCCACTAGGACTTTTGCCTAAGTACACTTAGGACTTTCCTGCACACTTGGTTCAACACTTGTTAGATCACAAGACAACTCAACTTTGAACTCTTTGTCATTATCAAAACACATGTTCGATCGTCTGATGCTTCTTACACCAACACAACGTACAACAAGTCCGCAAAACAGTTGAGGATGCAGTTTCGACAAAGAAACTCAAAGTGAGTCTATGCCTCTACTATACTGATGGTATGAACATTAGCATCCTTAACATGCGTGGAGGGTCCTTGGTCAAGAACTGAGCCAGATTGAGTGTGATCAAGTAGAAGAGCATCTTCTACCGCCACCTCTTGAAGTTCAATCCAATGAACTTCTCTGGCTTTTTCCCATGGTTGATTGGCATAGTTTCAATCGGGGCGGAGGGAGTATTAATGTGTTGAGTCTGTTGCACCTTAACACTTTATTATATAATCATCTCAATAGAACACCAACTAGGTTATCATTCGAGAAAGCTCCACTCAATTCTATCAAAGGTCATACTCATGTCTAGTTTTAGGAGCGCATGACCGTTCTTCCTATGGCTATGATTCCTGATCCAATGCATACACTCAAACCTAATGATAACATTGTCAGGAAGGAGCCGACCATGGACAAAAGCACGTTGCAATTGATCAATAGCTAGACAAAGCATCCATCTGAAATGTTAATAATCACCCTTGAGATTATTTTGTAACTCGTGTTGCAAAGACTGATGGGCAGAAAATCTTTGGGAGTGTGAGGATTGTTCACCTTCGGGATCAGAGTTATAAGTGTTGAATTGATTGGAAACATTTTTAATGTTAAGAGAAGAGTGAAGTGATTTAGCCGTTCAATAAATATAAATCTAAAAACATAAATATATTAACAATATAATTAATTACTAAATAATCAATCAATTATAAAATTAATTATTATTATTAATTCAATTAATAAGTACGATTTAAAATTTTAAACCTTATCCTCTACTAGAATCCTTAAGGCTTACCAATCTATCAACCCTTCTCCTACGAGAAAAAAAAATGATAATTTCAATTAACCTTATTGACTATCTTTGAAGTGACTGGTCCGGTCTCACGAAAATTTCTCACCGGCCACCAGGATAAATCGGGAAGTGCATGCGACGGTCAACCCAGAAGCCCAGCATCCTTTGATTACGCCCCCCATTTGGAGAAAAAATTCCTGCAAATACGCCGTAGCTGAGGTTCGAACCGCGGGTACCTGGAAAATAACCTAGATATCCTACCACGACACCATGACCCCGGAGACACCCTTCTCCCATGAGAGAAATAGGAGTGTATGGTTTATTTGACTCAATGAATAGGTCAAATATATGTTAAGGAGTTGGTATGTATGCTAATGATAAAATTAGTTGTGTTTTTCCCTAATAACATTGTCATTTGCAACAGGGTAACCACCTTAGCTAAAATGGGTCAAGGTTCTTATTTGTTGTGACAATCTTGTCTCAAAAGATATTCTATTATTTTGTACGAAATTTCGACAGAGTTTCTTGTATATACAATTTATGTATTTCGATATAATAACATCAACAATCATATCATATGAAACAAACACATTAAAACCATCATATCATAAGTTCATGACCATTGATCATTAGGTCCCTATAAGATATCTAATTAATTAGAAGATGACAAATTTATTATAATCAGATTAAGAAAAAAAATGTTCACAGATTCATTTTTTTAAAATATTAATAAAAATCAAAGTCTAAAACAACGGCAAGATATATTTGTTAAAAACAAAATATAAGATTAAATATTATAAATTTATTACAGATTTGACGATGATGTTTACAGCTAACATATTTTTGCAGAATCAGATCTCTACATTTGATATCGTGCCATGAATAATATTAGTACAATGCAATAGATGACAAAACAGAGGCACACTTGAGAATCCCTCTTCATGGATGCATTGGTGATAATCAAACAGGTTCTGTAGGTCTCTTCTAGTTGCCTGACACGGCATCATCTTCTACCTGTGAATCAAGTATTTCAAGGATGTCGAAGAATCTAACCACTAATAAAACTCGCATAAGAAAATAAGTGTTGCATCAAGCCCCTGTGTGTCAAACACTCGAGAACTAAGTGCCATAATACTTTATGAAGTTGGTAAGATAAAATATGAATGTTGAATTTGTTTGCATGCATGTTTGCGCATGTGTATGCCATTTACGTGCATGCATGGATGCACATGTGTGTAAACGTACATGCATATGAATCAAGCATGTCAAATTAAGTGTGAATGAATTGAAGTTTTACCTTCATGCATGCAAGAACTTGATTAAACACTCAAGAAGCGAGCACAGTGGACTTGATAGGCTTGAAGAAGGAATGTTGAACTTGCGTGTACATGTGTGTTCTTTAAGCAAGTCAATGGGTAAAGGAAATACCTTCAAGTATCTCAAAGAATGAAAGGGTGGTTTAAACCAGCATGTAGACAGTCAATAGGATAGTAGTAATACTAACTGATAATATATAAACTTGGCAAAATAGAATCATGGTGTTAAATTCTCATGCGTGTGCTTACATGCATGCACGTGCACAAGTGCATGTACAAAGTACCTTCAAGCATGTCAAAGTGCGAAGAAAATACCCACACCTGCTTGTCAAACACTCAAAGGTACAGAAACACAAATGATATTAGATGAACTTGGTAAGACAGAAGCGTGAACATTGAACTCTCTTGTGCATGTGTGAGCAAGAAAGAATCACACTGCTTGTCAAAAACTCAGTAGAAAAACACAGTAATGTAACACAGAAAACAAGGTAGAATTTCCCACACCTGCTTGTTGGACGTTATATGAACTTGGTAGATAGACATTGGTGTGCATGCCCACCAGCATGTGAACGTATGTAATGCCAAAGACTCTCATGCACAAGAGTGTGTCCGACATAATGCGTAGAGCCTCTAACTTTGTCAAACACTAAACGAGGAATGCACAATAACATAAATGATACCATATGAACTTGGTAAGAAACAAGCATTATATTAATGATGAATTCTTGTGTAGGATTGCAAATGAAAGTCTGCATGTCTGTGAGTATGTCTTTCAACTTTCTTGTAGACTTGTAAGAAGTAATTAGCTACTAGAAAAATAGTGATTGTGTTAAACCATACTGGGCTACAATGGTCAGGACATATATTGCATGAAATTCATGCTTCTTTGTAAATGTAAGAACCATGCTATGATGCTATGGAGATGACATGGATAGCATGGCATTTTGCTTGGTTTGCTGCAATGTAAATTGACAATTTAGATCATGCGGAATATGATCTCCAAGATTCAATTTAGTACCTGAACAGAAGCTAGGAAATTCACTACAACTTTAGCCAGCTCTTCCTGATGTTTGGTGTAAAAATGGTTGGCACCTTCAATGATGTGCAGCTTGTGGTTGGGTATCACCTTTGCAAATTCATAGGCATCTTCTACAGGATTGATTTCATCAGCTGAACCATGAACTGTGAAGATCCTAAAATAAACAATGAAGCCACACTTACATGACAAATCTAAACAAATTAAGTTCCATTATATTGCTAAATAAGAATTGTATTGGTGAGCAATGAGGAAATTAAGGCAATTGGACAAACTTTCACTTGAGACTTTTTGGCTTCTTTTGGAATTTAACTATAATTATCTAATATGACATTGTAGTTTGGGTAACATGTGATTGAACCTGATCAACTTTAGTCTAGTCAATAATCTGACTTTAAGATTGTGATTCTTGGACCAGCAATATCAACTAATATCCTTTATCATGCATTGTACTATAAAAAGGGGGTAAAGGTAGTTCGTCTTGAGCAAACATAAAATTTGATTGCCTATGCTAATTTGCTAGATTGAGTTAATCTTACCAGATATTAATAGTTTTTATATGAAAGGTTATAAGTCCGTGTTGTCTTCAATGTCAAACCATACTTGTCCATGGCTGTATCTCTAGAAGTCAATACGTGATAATATAAATTGGCAAACTCTTCATTCAGAAATAAAAGCACTTGGCTGACTAACTAAAGTCTAATATAAGAAAGGTTTTGCTCCTTCAAACTAGACTTGACGACGGTTCGGAACCGACGGTCTGACAGTTCGGAATCGACGGTCCGACAGTTCGGAACCGACGGTCCGACGGTTTGACGGTTCAAAACCGTCCTAACAACCCTTAATTTTAACTGTCCAAGACAATTACGGTTGACGGTTCGAAACCGTCGGTTCGCTACAGTTCAAGATTATTATATTAAAAATTTTAAATTTTAAAATTTATTAAAAAAAAAAGGCTTATACTTATTTAAGTTGTCTACGTATCCCCTTAAAATATAGGGGAATCAAAACCCACGTAGTTCTTTTACATTTTTACTCTTTTACATTACGAAGTGGCGTTGTTACTCACTTTCATTTCCTGTTCCCGTTGTATTTGTTCCTTCGGTATTAAAATCTTCAACTTCATCATCTAAAAGTTACATTCCTTGAATTCTTTTCTCGACTCTAGTCCAATTCTCGAGTAATGTTTGAGCTTCCATGAGTTGGGAGACAAAGTAGATCACCTTTTCTCTAATATGTTGCCATCGGCACTGAACGTCTGCTCCACAGCAACAATTGACATTGGACAAGCTAAAATTTCTTTGGTGATCACGGAGAGAATGGGAAAGCTTTAATTTGAACCTTTTGTGACCACCACTTTACGATATCGAAATTTTTGTTATCTGTTTTAATAAAATCAAAAGAAGTCATAAATTAATTCTCAAGTTCCTGTGTAGAACTTGAGGATTTTTATAGACATTTTATCCATTCTTTTAATAAAAGTTATGATTTTGTAAGTTTTAAATTACTACTAGAAGTTTGTTGTGTTTCAGAAATATTAGGTTGTATTCCATATTTTACATAATATTAATTATAAATATCATATAAATAAATTATAATATTAATATTAACTTGGATCAGGAAAAGAAGAATCTTTAATTAAAATTAAAGTGTCATAATATAAAATTAACATTTCTTGTAAAACTTCTAATTTAAATCTAGGACCTAAAGTAAATACAATTAAATAAATTTCAATAATAACATAAAAATATTTTTTCCATTTAGTTTTTATAGCTATTATACAAGAAGATAAAGATTCGTTATTAATATGTTCATTTAAAACTAATACTATACTAGAAAAATTTTCTAAAATTAAATGAGCAATTGGATAATAAAGACTAGAAAGTTGTTCGGTTGCATCGTTAAATACTTTTAAAATTTCACAAATATTACTATAAATATTCCATTGTTGTGAAAATAGATATATATTAATATTAGTATTTTATGCAAAAAAATAAACATAATAATTGTTTATATTGAAATGATTATTGTAATAATTGATTTGTTGAATTTTAATGTGTTGGTACATCATGTGGAAATATTTTAGGTCTCATTCCATTAGTTTTACAATACCTACCCTATTGTTTTATTATAGATGGATGCCACCATAAATAAGAGATTATAGTTCTAATTGGTTTAATATGATTTTCTAAAATCTTTAATCCATCTTAAACATATAAATTTAAAACATGGCAAACACAACGAATATGAAAAAATAAATAACCAATAACAGGTTGACAAATAAATTTTAGTTTTTCTATACAAGTAGTATTAGAACTAGCATTATCTAATGATATTGAAAATATTTTATGAGTTACATATTCTTCTAAAATTAAATATAATAATTGTGCAATGTTATAAGCAGTATGTGATTCATTAAAAACTCTATAAATAAATAATCTTTTTTTTAGAAGTTCTAAGAGTTATTGATCTAATAGCAAGTCACACCCATATACAAATGTGTTTGCCGATGATCACTCTAAATATCGGAATATAAAGAAACTTTATTATTTAATTTACCATATTCATCAATTAAATTCTTTTGTCCTTATTTACTAATTTTTTAATTGTATGAGAAAGTATAGTCCTAGGAACACGTTTACCACATGGATTAAGAGATTCTTTAAAATAATCTTCAAGTGTACATAAAGATTCAAAACTAAAAGAAAGATATTCTACGGAAATAAATTTAACTAATGATTTTCTTAATTTATTATAAGAATATAAAAATAAATCTAAATCAGTACTACCGCTAGTTGAAGAAAATCTAGATAATTGTGTTTGAGAATTGTCAAGTCCATATTCCGTCGGGTACTTCATTCTACGTGTCATTTCAACGACCTATAGCACCCACAGGCTTGGAATTTGTAGGAAGTATTGCAGTGCTTAAATTTTGCATGCAATTCTCCTGACGGAAGAGTGACCTTCTCAAAATATTTAGTGAAAATAGAAGATTTTAAAGGAATTTCCCAAACATTAATTGCATCGGTACTTCCTTGTGTTTCAGGTGTTGGAAGGTGTTCGGTTTCATCATCGGTGAATTGAATGTTGGGGTCCTCATGTGGATTCACTATTTTCTTTCCCCTCTAAGATCAAGATAATGAACCTCCACGACCTTTCATTGTAGTTGAAAGTTGAAAATGAAAGTGTATAGAAATGGAGACTTGGAGTCAAAAAAGTGTAGAGAATGCAAAATTGAGAATAAAAATAGAGAAGATGTGTGTGAAAATGATGAAATGAACTTATAGAGTTTGGATAATAACAGACACTAATTTATAATCATTGATAAAAAAACAATTAAAATGATCTTAACCGTTGAAAAAAATATCCAAAAAAATCATTCCCATCCCCTCAACAGCTAGGAATCGCTAGTTAGTTCACTAGGAACTACCGGCTTCCAACGGCTAAAAAAAAGAAAAAAAAAATTGGAATCGACGGGCCGAACCGGCAGTTTGCTGATTTTGAGAGCCTAAAACCGTAACTAGCCCAGCAAGATGCCAAGCTAGTTATGGTTCGGCCTGACAACCCAGGTGATTGGACAACTGGCTTGTTAACCCGGTTATAGGCCCAGGTCGGGTCCAGGCCAGACCCGGCCCGAAGTCAGGGCCTACTTCAAACACTCTAAGCATCTAAGTGTGATGACTAAGGAAAAAACATTCACTCTGAGAGAATTTAGGTGCATGATTTGAGGTCCTCCTAAGAACAGGGTGCAACATGGCTAGTCAAACAAAAAACAAATTGCCAGAAAAGAAATGATGGCATAGAAGCATATATACTTTGAGTTCAACATTTGGAACCTATAGTACACATCAAGTTAACGTAGGGTTTGGTCTATAGTTTAAAAGCATGGTCAAATTAAGTTCACAATTCATGAAGTGCTAAACACCACAACAAAAAACACTGGTGGTGCATTTGTTAGTGCATCTGAAATGTTGGCTAAACTCTTGCAAGAATGAAGTCCATTTACCGAGGCTAAAGAAAAAAATGTGAACTTGATAAAATGTGCTTGATTACTTTAAGTGTGGAGCAAGAGGAAGTAGCAACCTGCACTTCTTATCAATTGAGAGGCATGCTGCATGCATATCAAAATTTAGTATGTCCATTAGACTTTGTTCAGTTACTCTGAATGCAAATTTACCTACAATATATTCAAATTGAAGTCAGTGTTAACAGCAAAACCAAGTAGAAAAAAAAAAACAGAGTTGAAGAAGAAAAACCTACCAAGTGTATGCTAGAAAGTTTATGAATATGTCATCATCTTTTATTAAGTGGTCCCTAGCATGTTACCTTAAAAGCAAACAATCATCTTCAAAAGTAACATGCTCACATTGAGATAGGAGATAAAGAGGATCATGTGTTCTCCTTTTAGCATATGGGATTGATTTTTTGGGTAGCAAATATCATTATCCTTTTAACTTTACACCAAACAAAAAATTCCTATAGTCGTTACCCTGGATCAGTAAGACAAACATGGGCTTCAATATACCATTAAATGACTGAAGTCCTACAACAACATATTTCAAATTATTATCAATTTCCACCGAGATTTGCATTATTCCTGAACTTACACATAAATATAAGATGAGCTGACTTTCTATTAGTATTCTCAAGGATGAGAAGTGGGAAGAGATAAAACCAGAACTTAGCTACATTCCAAAATTTGGGATGTCGTAAATGACCAAATTTAAACAATAATCATAAACAAGAATTAAATGACAAATTAAGAATGTGCTTACTCTTAAAAGTAATAATCAGTAACCTAACCAAAACTTTTATAGACCGTCTTCAGCTTACCATTTTTGTCCATAACATCAATGAAACCATCAATTTTAATTCTTTGAAGATAATCTTGGCCCAAGACATTTTCAATTCCTCTTTTAAAGTCAAAGCAGCCAGAAATATTTATGACTGTATGAGCATCTGCATACTTAGATGCATACAAGACCACCACAGATCCCCCTGTAAGAACCAATTCCACTTAGAGTCACACATAAACGTGTAAGGCATAACTGTTCTACATAAAACTATATATAAATTGATGCAAGAGTCGACTTCAGATTCTTCAGTAAAAAAGTTGAACAAGTAAATATCATTATGGATACTAGGAAGACAACATTGTGTCAATAAAATTCAACACGAAAGACATATATTAAAGCTTGACAATAGGTGAAAAACTAAAATAGACTTAATAGTCACATGTGCAACGAGCGTCTACCTTTACTATGACCAACAACAGCACTTGTTTCATAATCTTTCTCAGAAAAGTAGAGGAGTACAGAATGTAAATCATCAACTTCTTTCCATAAGTCGTCATACTCAGAGGTACCATCACTCTCACTGGAAATATAAATAACATCATCAGTATATGACCAAATCAATGTAAAATGGTTGCATGAATGTCATGAAAAGACACATGAGAATCTAGAGTAAGAAAGAAGTTTAGCATGGATCATAGTTGCCATCGAAAAAATTTTCCAGGATTGACAAGAAACGTGAAATCTTATAGTGGTTCATCTAGTTTTTTTGGAGCATAAGTAGAAGACTAAAGTATAACTTGTTGGTGCAATCGAATTCTAAGATTTTAATATCCGACAAATATGTTTAATGGAGTTTGATCAAAGGAAGTCCTAGTCGTGGCTAGGCAAAAGTGAGAAGTCCTAACTACGATTAGGTAAGGAAAGTCCTAGTTGCGGCTAGGTAAGGCAAATCTCGACAGATTGTGGAAGCCGGGTACAAGGATTCGATAGGTCTGGAGGACTTGATATCGAATCCCTAGTGGGCCGATCCGATGCTGAGTCCTGATGAGTGAAGTCAGATGGAGAAAACCCTAGAGAGAGGTAACACTAGATTCTAGTAAGTGAAGCAAGATGGAGAAAATCCTATGGGAAGGTAACCTTAGATAACGAGAAGTCTTAGAGGAGTGAACTCCAAGAAAAGTTGATCAGATGATTTTCGGTCGACCGCATGCAATCCACCGGACTAGCGGATATTGGTAAATCTAAGATTAGTTTCATCATAGTGTTTTGTATTACTATTATTGCTACTAGCTAATGTAGTATTGCAGGAAAAGTCTTAATGAATCAGGGATCAGAAATTGAGCAGAGAAAATCCAAACAGGTCTGGAGGACCCATGTTTGGCAGGTAGGTTGAGGTAAACAACTGGAGTGGAGCAACGGTGAGGTCATGTTTGGGAAGGAATAACCTTAGGTTGCTGATCCAACTGAAAAAATCGAGAAGATTTCCAAGTTGAGATCAAGACAGTTTTATTGTCAATTACTACTCATGCACATTATACTCATGCATCATATATTATCACTGTGCTAACTTTGTTTTGTAAGAGTATTTGTTTTAACTCTATTTTGCAAGAACTGAAGTTATCGGTCGACTGAACACCATGATAGGTCGACCGAACCAGGGTGTACAAACTAGAATCATTTCGAAGCAAAGTTTAATAAAGTAACTGATCAATCTACCGAACCAGCAAATTGGTCGACCGAACAAAGGGGAGTTGGCAAAGATCATATCGAGCCGAAGCAAACATGGAAGCCAAGTCGATTGGTCAATTGAACCCAGGGATCAGTTGACCGAACAATAAATACAGTTAATGGAGAATTAATGGCTAATCTCGACAAATAGGAAAACTGCAAAGATCAGTCGACTAATCAAGGGGATTAGTTGACCGAACAAAAACGCACTGTTTGGGAGGAGGTGAGAGAAGGGGAGGGAAGGGTAAAGAAGGGGAAGGGAAACTTGAAACCCTGTTTGAGAGGAAGTGATGTACGGAAAGGAAAGGTAAGGAAGGGTAAGCTTTAACCTTCTTTACCCATGAAACGAAAGAATTTCTTACACCCCAATTGGGGTGTAAGGAAGGGTAAGGGGAATTAAAAAAAATTTATGTTCCAATTTTATCCCTATTTTATTATATTAATTCCAAAAATTATTATTTTAGATATTCTTTGTGTCGTGACGAAAAACACTCACACCGCTAGACTCCCACCACCCGACGCTCGCACTCCGTCAATGTCGACACTGACTTTGACGCCGACTTCGATGCCGACTTCGATGTCGACTTCGATGTCAACTTCGATGCCGACGCCAATGCCGACGGTGACTTTAACGTTGACACTGACTTCGACGCCGACGCCGACTTTAACAAATGAGCTACAAATGTTTAAATGGCAAAGTCTTAACAAATAAATGTATGTAAGATGCACTAGGTTCTTGAACGCGTAAGTTTTTTAACAAAAGTGAGGGTAATTTTGTAACTTTATATATTTAACCTTCATTACCTTCACTTTCCTCCCAAACACAATAACACATGTTACGTTAATTAACCTCCCTCCCTCCCAAACAAGAAAAATATAAATACTTTACTTCCCCTCCCTTCCTCTCCCTTCCCCTTCCGTTAATGAACCTTCGCTCACCCCATCCAAACAGAGGGTAAATAATCATAAATGCGTGAAGATCAGATCTCGATGAATAAGGAAAGCAAGGGGTTCAAGGGGTTCAGTCGACTAATAGAAAGATCAGTCAACCAAACGGTTTATTGGTCGATCAAACAAGACTTATATAAGGGGTGCTCAAGGTCCAAGCCGAAGTAACTTTTCAATATGTTCTGAATCAGTTCTCTATTCTTGCTCCTCCTATTATGCGCATCATCTTCACGAGTAAGCTGCTACGTTGAGAAGTGCTGATGAGCTTCGCTTCTTACTCTTTGTCAGTATAATTTTAATTAGCTTACATCTTTTTAATTTAAAGAACATAGTTATGTGTTACTATCTTCTAGTTTCATTTGTACGAATTGCTTCTTTCCAAATGTTTCGGAAAGAAGAGTTATAGTGGATTATCCATCGGTGCGATCAAGGATCACGAGTCTTAGAGTAGGAGTCAACATAGGCTCCGAATCAAGTAATTGAACAAGTCTTATTATTTTTGCTGCACTCTTATTATTTTTATGACACAAAAGAAAAAAAGTTAACAAGAGATATTCACCCCCTCCCCCCTCTATCACTTTTTGATCCATCATAACTACTGAGAAGAGAATTAATAATTAATTAAATGTATATATCAGGTATTGAAATGAATAGACAAAATAGAAAATGATCAACTATAGTTTTTATCCTAGGAAAAGGATGATTATAAAATAAATAGAAAGCACCACTTTAAATTTATGATAGAATCAGGCACCCAACATCTTGACTTGTATCAGATATTCTTACAATTAGTCAAACCTCAAAAGTGAATGAGATATAGGATAAAACTCTACATATTGTTGATATGTTTAGCGAAGGTTTGGCAAAGGCCTAAGTTAGGTGATATTATTGTTGCTAATGTTGTGTGTCTAAGTGTGCACATGCAAGTTACTAGACATCGACATTACAAGTGCATAGATGAATGAAGACCAAATGGTCAAGGTTGGCCATACATTTGGAAAAGGAGATGCCTATATAGTGTTGGCAAATAAGGAAATCCAACAGGCCCAAAAGCAAGGCCTCCAAGTAGATGTAAGTTCTGATAGATTAAGGACAATTGGAAACTCAACATGTCGAAGATGACCAAATACCATATCTAGTAGATGAGAAGTTCTGATAGGTTAAACAATTAGATACTTGCAAATGAGAATTCTCGGTAGGTCACGGAAGCCCGAACAATAGATGAGAAGTCTCGATAGTTTAAGAACAATTGAACAGCTAGCAAATGAGAAGTTTGACAGGTCAACGACTTATATTCTTGCACACGAGAAGTCCAGAGGTAAAATCTCTTAGCATGTGAGTTGTAAGAGACTAAGAGTGACCTTTATTTAGTCATAGTGAAGAACTTTTACTTAGGTAAAGTCGTGAACAATGAATAGGTATTAGAGGTTGATGTGATGACTTAGTCGACTAATATGGTTAGTCGACTAGGAAGTCTAAAAGTAACTCATAATATTTCTTTTTTATCTTGAGCCGAGTTGAATGGATGAAAATGCCATTGATTAATGCCCAATTAGTCAACTAGATAGTTGACCATAGATGCATTTCTTGTGTCTACAATAGGCGACTACTCAAGATCAAAGAGTCTTCCACCATTGCTTTTAATGAATCTACTCGAATGTATCTCAAATACTCCCTTTGGGCAAGGACATAATGGAGGAAACAAGCAAGATAGGGAAAATAAATCCACTCATAGAAGGCACATCTCAAAAGGAGTAAAGGGCAAGTCAAAAAGTGAACCAAGCAAGAGGACAAGGGAGATAATCTAGAGAGATGACATAACAAAATAGGACTCACAAGACAAGTGCATTTCATCCAATTGAGCAAGTGGTGGGAGATACCTCCTACAGGATAAGAACTCGTTCTTTCATAAACATAAACTCTAGACTAGCAACAATCTCCCAAATTAAGCCAAAGAAAATAGATAAAGCATTACTTTGAGTCAGATTCAGTTGTAGCAACGTAAAAGTAATTATCTTAATTTAAGGGTAGTGTATAAGAGCTAATTGCAAGACTCGAAGATTGCTTATTTATTGACAGTTGTTGAGTTTCTAAGAATAAAATGGATAACAATGGATCCATAGATCAAACCAAGGGTAGACTAATGGCCCAAAGTTTCAACCAAGTAAAAGCATTTGATTACCACTAAGACTTATGTGTTGGTGCGGGGTCCACAACATTTAACCTAGAGTTGTGATGTATGACTAAGGTTAAAATTAGGTTAGTTGTGATCTGACCAATTGTGTCAAGTGTGCAAGTGCAGATTCCTTAACACGTGTTAAAGTCTTGACTGAGAATCAAACATGAGCTATGTCTTCTTTGAGACCAAGCAACAAATTCCTAGCCGGAGGCTAGGTGAGTCAAGTCCAAGTGATTAAAGATTGGTAGACACATTCCTAGCCAGAACCTAGGTGAATCAAGTCCAAGTGATTAAGGCTTGACAGACAAAGTCCTAGTTGGGTGCTAAGTGAAATAAGTTCAGGTGGAGTTAGCTAGTAGCTAAAAGCTTGGTAAACAAGTTCAAGCATGTGGAATCAGCTGAGAAATGATTGCTTAGCACAAGTCCAAGTGTGTGAAATCAGCTGAGAGCTAATAGCTTGGCAACCCAAACTAGATGGGTCAAAATCTAGTCAAGTGAGTGCGAGTAACTTTAAATTCTATATCCTACTCAATATGTGCAACCATTGCATGGAAGTATGTTCGACAGTTCTAAGCAATCAAATGGAGTCCGAGGGCGACTGGCTGGTAATAACTCTCAACTAAAGGATTTCAGAGGGTCCCAACTGGTCCAGGCGACTGTATAATACGAGTGATCGGAGGGTGTCCAGTTGACGAGAGAGCTTTGTTAACATTATCTTATGGATAAATGTTGTAGCCACATCAGCACTGATACAAGCGATCGAGAAGGCTCTAAGCGACAAAAGGAGTACTATAAAAGGAGCTTTGAGGCAAAGTTTGGAAATCTCTCAATCATTCATTCACACATTCTCTTGTTCTCATGCTCGTGCTCTTGTGCTCTCTCACCTTCAGAGTTGTGACACGCTACGACTTGTGCTTCATTTCTGATCAATAGCACCTAAAGTACATTCTCATTTCTGTTGTATTGCCTCATTTTATGATTGTGCTTAATTTTTATATTCTTTTTCCGTAAGGTTTCTCCACGTAAGAGAAATTTAAAAATAAGAATCATATTATTATTATTATTGTTGCATGTGTCTTTCTAGTTTGATTGATTAACTGCTTGTATGCTTAAACTATTAGTTAAATCTATTGCATGCTTATATTGCCTTGTCTTACTTGATTGAATAAGTCTAACTAATTTTTATTTTCTGTTGTGTTACTCTACCTGATCTAATTGGTTTTTACTATCTACTCATTTTAGAATTTGTAACGCTATTCAACCCCTCCCCCCCCGGCTCTAGCATCGAGTTCGATCCTACAATTTGGTATCATAGCGGGTTGAGATAATAGTACGCTAGGAAAGTCTGGTTGGGTGCATGTCTAGGCTGGGTAAATAGTACCCTATCTGATGCATCTACATCTAGTCAAGTAGAACTAGAAGAAGCTAACTCACCTCACTCTAAATCAGTTAGACCAAGACATTGTATTAAAGTTGATTTAGCTCTAGATTCTTAAGCTAGCTTTGTCTGAGTAAGTGGTCATTGTTCTGATATTCAAGAAGACCTATGTGTCTCACCATGACCTGGAAGCTAACTTTGGAAACTCTTGCTCGATTAGCCCAAAGCAAAACCTAAATCCAACATAGGGCGAACTTTGTGCTTTGAGTCAAGAACAAACAAACCAAATCAAACTCATATACTATCCTCAACCTTAATACAACTTGAAAAAAAATTCTTTGAGAAATGTTTTTGCAAGAAGAATTCAACACAACCTGTGCTCCTCTCTTCAATGACGACAATTTTTCTTATTGGAAGGGGAGAATGAAATAATGAACGACATTGAAAATTATCTTGTAATCAAAATAGGCTTTGAGTTGCCCACATATTCAGATGACACCCTAGTTCTTTTTGAAAATTGGTTAAGCGACAATAAAAGAAAGGCTCAAGTCAATAATAGAGTCATAACTACATTGCAATTGCAGGCTAACACAAGAATAGACCAAAGTTGACCAATTCAACTATGCTAAGCAACTCTGGAAAAAACTAATTGAACTACATGAAGACTCACGAACTTCTAAAAATGATATTATTAAGCCAGCTTCAAAATATTCAAATGAAAGAAGGCGAAATTCATAGTCGCTTTAAAGAAATACTAAACATTATTCACGCAATTGGTGAACAAGCCGACAATCGCAACTTGATCAGGTATGCATTTAAGGCATTTTCAAGGGTCATCTTGTGGGCATCAATGGTTGATGCATACAAAGTATCCAACGATCTATCTTCTATTAAATTAGATGAATTTTTTTTGTGATTTTAAACTTCATGAACAAACTAATCTTGATCAAAAAGAGAAGGATATAGTTTTAATTGCATGAAAATCTAAGCCAAAATCCAAACCAAAAGAAGAGATTGAATTAAAATCCAAGTCTGAATCAACATTTGACGAAGACAATCGCTCTTCAGAAGTCGCACACTTAGTTAAAAGGATGATCCAACAAAAAAAGTTCACTCGAAGATTCGTGAAAAAGGAAACTTCCAAGAAGGATCTAGTGAACGTTCAATGCTTTGAATACAAAAAGAAAGGGCACCTCAAAACCAATTGCCCTTTACTAGAAGAAAATGAGGGAAAACTTGAAAAGAAGAAGAAGAAAGCCCTAAAAGCAACTTGGGACAAATCATAATCTGAATAAGACTCACACCAACTTACTTTCACTAACGACAATCAAAGAAGATTTAAATTTAGAGTCTAAGTCAGAATACAGCTCAGAATTATACTCAAGTTAGGTCAGCGACTCAAACGAGTCAACTGATAACAAATCCAATTAGTGAAAAGTTATATGTTACTATTGCTTATTTGACTAAGACTAAATACAAGTCTAAAGTTAAGACTTTGCTTAAGGAGGTCAAAAACATTAAGGAAAGGACTAACTTAGACTCACTAACTTAGGTAAGTCATGTTGGAACCTCAACACAGGTGTCAAATCTTGAGGAAGTGAATTCTAATTTGAGAACCCAAGTAGTTAAAATCCATCTTGAGCAAGTTCACATTTGGATCTAAATATTTAAATATGATGATTGGGACTAAACTAGTTGTTTATAACAAAACTGGACTTGGGTTTAGTTCAAATTAAAATTATGTTTCTTACCTTACCTTAGTCAAAAGAGATGCTAGAAATAAGATTGTTTGAGTTCCTAAATCATACTTAATCAATCAAAATAACTGCTATTGGGTACCCAAATAATATATTTATGTGGTTAATGCTAATATTTGCTATGCTAACCCAATTGCTAAAATGAAATCTGTTAGAGCTCCAACTTAAGGGGAGCTATCTCTTTTAGACTAGGTTGATTCTAACTAAAGCATGTTTATTATTTTCAAATATGCCTTCAAAATTATAATATTTTATCTTCATAAGTATCTTGTTTTATTCAATTCATGCATAAATGGATTTAGACTAGGTCCTCTTGTAGACAGCATGTACCTATAGATTTGGGCAGTCAACAAGAAAATAACTTGCTTGTGTTTGAAAAATATAGAAAGGTGTGAGATTTTTAGAATTACAGCCTTTAATTCTATATGCTTATATTAGTGCATCAATACAAAATGGAGACTAAAAACTTTTCAAATTGATCGAGTTAAGCAATTTCCATATGTTAACAACTTAGTTTTTCATAAGATTAAGCTAGAAACTCTTGCTTAACTTGACTAACCGATTGTCAGCTTTTATCTTATAGATAGACAAGCTTGAAATCAAGTTGGACATTTCAAAAATGGTTTAAAAAATGTATTTGGATAAAAGCTTAGATATTCTCATAAAATGTCTTTCATCTCTTTTTAAGTTTCTTGTTAACTTGCTTTTGAAAATTTGACTTATGAACCTAAGGCAAGATTTAAGAACTTACGTAGAAAGTTAATAATCAAAAAGTCAACATCGTTGTTGGACGTCCGGACAGGGTTACAGGCGACCGATAACGAACCAGCCTACATTCAAATCTTGTTGACTAGGTTAGGTGAAAAATCCATACACGGTTGACCTTATCCCTACACAATCACTCGTATTCGAAAAGTCGAATTAATTACAGCGATAAAAATTAGGTATATAGTCGCCCGTAAAAATTAGGCATTCAACCGACTTCATTTTCGAGCCTTCTTCGAGCCCGTTCTTTACCCTCTTCGCAAGCTCGAGTTTCCCGACTTATTCACCATCCTGAGGTATATGTTTTGACTAATCTATTCCTTTCATTTAAGCATAATATTCCTTGCTTTCTTAGTGTGCTTAAATATTTTATTTAAATGTTTAAACCTAAACGTAGAGCGATCGAGGCTAGTACCTCTCAGCGTCCTTCGACTGACCACAGTTTTCCATTTGAGGACCATAGGATTAGACACAATCAGTATACCTACTTACCCATGCACACTAGATATTTATGTAGAATATTCTTTACTGACCACTGCGCTGATGTTATAGAGATTGTAGCCTATTAAGGTCTCTCCAGGCTTGTTTAAGTAGTAAACCTGCCTTTTACCAACTAAAAGCAACTCATAAATAAAAAAAATTATTTTGAGCCAAGTTGAATGGATGATAGTTCAATCAATTGATGCCCGATTAGTCGACTATGTAGTCAACTACAAATGAATTTCAAGTGTCTACAATAGGTGACCACTCAAGATCAAAGATGTTGGCGATCTAGTGTGGCCGGCTAGAAGGGCGGTTAGATAGACGGCGCCCCCAATAATTCACTTCCTATGTATTTGTTAGTTGCGTAGTGGAAATCTAATACTAAATACAAATACGAAAGTGAAACTAAAGATAAGGAAAGAAATGCAAACCACTAACACGACGATTTATATGGTTTGGAGATAATTTGCTCTTACTCCACGGCTATCCGTAAGGTGGGTGATCCCTCAATCCGTCGGTGGATTAATCCCCGGAAACTCCGGCTAGCTCACGTAGCTCCTTGTAGGTGGAGAAACCTCACAACAACTCTCACAAGAACACTTGAGACGCTAGGGCACAGGTAGACTACTAATAGGGGTTAACCACCTCTATTTCATCAACCTTAATCAAGCTTCCAAGCCTTGGTTATATAGGCCACGGGAATCGATTGGTGAAAGTGTCAGTCGACTACCCTCTGTAGAGATTCGACTGTTACAACCCAACGGCTCGATACCAGTCGACTGATAAAAGTACCAGTCGACTGCTCCATACTGGCCGAACGAACAGAAGCATTATGTTCGCTCCCAGTCAACTGCTCAGTCGACTATACCAGTCGACTGCCATTTACATCAATCGACTAGTACCCCGAGTACAGTCTCTCAGCACTCGAGCCCTCACCCTTACGACTCACTTGACTTTTCGTTGCAGTCTTAACCTCTTGCCTTCAAGCCTACTTCCTTTGGCTCTCGTCCCTCGGATGCACCCAAGCCCGCGGCTCATCCCAATGTCATCCTTCACGTATACCTCGAAGTCACTTCCTTCGACCCTTGTCCTTGCTGCATTGTCCACGGTCCCTCGGATGCTCCATCCTTAACCGGACCCGAAGCCATCAACCTGAGTCATATGTGTATCCTACAAACCTGCACAACTTAAATACACATATCAAATACAAGGGTTAACCTAACTTAAACCCTTTATCCAAACAACAAACACATGGTCGCACGAACCATTGGGATTGCTCTAACAATCTCCCCCTTTTTGATGTTTAGCAATACGTTTAAATTAGAGAAAACATAATAGCAAAACAATATGCTAATTCAGCTAGGAATTTCATGCAAAGGCATTTACGATTTTCCCAACTAAACATTACTTCTCCCCCTTTGCCTAATATCAAAAAGCTCCAACAATATCCCAATTGTTGAAACTTGATCACCAAAACTGACCCTAAACTCGTGTATTTATCCCCATGGATCTCATACATCTAAACGAGTTGACCTGGTCACTAACCAAGTGCTGAAAACAATTTCAGACTAGTATCAATAGACTGCCACAAGTATTAGTCGACTGCTCCTATCGAATTCAACACACTAAACCATTCTGTGTTCGAAATACACTGTTACCAGTCGATACTGTTTTCAGCCCAAATAGCATTCTGAACCTAACTTCAAAAATGCATAAAAAATTCCACAAGCATCTAAAAATTCCTAAATTTTGTGGAGAGATCTGTTATACCCATGTCTACCTTGGAAAAATATATTCAAAAATATATCTATCACCAATCCCAAGATTCACACAAACCCCAAAACTAGCTAAATGGTTCAATTGAACCATGACCTAAAGTCCTAGTTTTGGCTTCCTCTTTATGTATTTACCCATACTAAACCACAATGCATCCCTAGCATTAGTTTATATGACATCTATACATCCAAAATCAATTATCATGCAATATGACCCCAATGGTATATTTTCTTACATGAAACACACCCTTTGTGTCAATTCCCTAAGGTTGAGACTCAAATCCGTCTTCAAACCTTTTGGCATATTTCATGACCCAATCTAGACTCCCAAGTAAAATCCACTTGAGATCCATTTACCATGGATCTCAAATTGACTCTTAGAGCTCCCCCTAGAGCTCTTAGCCTTAGCCGCCTCCCTAGGTAACTCATTCACAATTGCTAGGCCACATCGGTGCACCTGCGGTGACACTTGACCTACAAATCTAACCTTCTTAACCTTGGACACCTTATCCTTGGTTAATTTCTTCTAACCATTAAATGGCGTTCCCTTGCCATTTATTGACTTCTCCTTGTTATAGTCATATGCAACCTAGCATAAGACTTTCCCTTAGCATTGGAGACATTAGATCGGTATCCCAAACCCGATCTATCATTGTTGGGTCTTTGACCACCCAACACCATACCTAAACCTTTAGACACAACATTGAATTTATCTAGGATTTTCTCTAATTGATCAAGCTTTTCCTTCAAAACTTGATTTTCCCTTTCTAGGTTCCTAACCCTAGAATTGACTTGTCCACATTGGACATTCCTAGACCTACCCTTCTTAGGCATGTGTCTCCCTTTCTTGCTATTGATGCCTAAGTTCTCTATTACCTTCTTCTCCTTAGGTAATGAGAGTTTAAATTGTCTAGGTCTATCATGCATAAATTTCCTAGGATTTTGATCTACATTAACCCTATTCCTATCATGATATTTAAATCTGAAATTTTACATGGGTAAATAATGGAAATTATTTCTAGCATACATGAGAGTATAAGAATTATAATTGCAATTCAAGTTAGGGTATACCTCTCTTACCCTTGAAGTTCCCCTTGACTTTTGCTTCTCTTCTTCTCTTCCCACTTCTTCAAATGTGCAAGCTTCTTAATCTCCCTTTTCTTGGGGCATTTGGTGTGGTAGTGACCCCGCTCACCACACGTGAAGCACACTGTGTGTCATTTCTTCTCCTTCTTCTTCTTGGCACCATCATTCTTACAACCCATATTAGTATCTAAAATAATTTGAGTAGGTTTAGGAGTTACCTCTTTCTTACCCATAGGACATCTACTCTTGTAGTATCCCTTTTCATTGCACTCAAAGTATATTATGTGATCCTTTGACTTCACTTCGGTGGAGGTGCTTGCTATGCTGGCTTCCAAGACTTCCTCTTCAATTGTCTTGGATTCTTCAACCCTTGAGGATGTAGATAATACCTCATCTTCCTTTTCCTCCTCAGATATTGAGCATGACTCAACTTCCGTTTGCTCCTCCTCTACTTGAGCAATTAAACTCATCTCCTTGGGTTCTTCTTCTTCTTGTGTAGGTTTAGGTTCTTCTCATAGAACCATCTTCACCTTCCTCCACAACTCGTGGGTGTTCTCATACTCACCTACACAACTCACAACATCATTAGGCAAAATATCAATTAAAATAGATATTATCTTTGAATTTGCCTTTGACCGTGATCGTTGCTCTTCCATCCAATATCTTGGTCGGAGTCTCTTCTCTTTCTTGTCTTTTGGGACTTCAAACGGCTCCTTGATCACTATCATAGTGTCCCAATCCTTGTCGAAGAAGACCTCCATCTTCATCATCCAAAATGTGATGTCCCCTAGGCTTCCTCCTTCATACTTTGGTTGTTCTATCAAGCCGGTCATCTTTTTGCTTCCTCGGTGATTAGTCCGAAGGACAGCATCCTTGCTCTGATACCACTTGTTGGCGATCTAGTGTGGCCGGCTAGAAAGGGGATTCGATAGACAGCACCCCCAATAATTTGCTTCCTACGTATTTGTTAGTTACGCAGCGGAAATCTAATACTAAATACAAATACAAAAGCTAAACTAAAGATAAGGAAAGAAATGCAAACCGCTAACATTTACGTGGTTCGAAGATAACTTGCTTCTACTCCACGGTTGTCCGTAAGGTGAACGATCCCTTAATCCGTCGGTGGATTAATGTAAAATACCGGAAATAGGCGGATATGAATAAGGGAATTTTCCGGAATTTTTTTGGATATTTTTCGGGAATTTTTCGGAGCTCGTACGGATAAGTTCACGGGGATAAAAACTGGGCCCGGAAAAGCTTGTTTAAGCTACCCGAATTAAGCGAGGAAAAGATTATATTTATATATCCTTTTCCTTTTTATTTCTTTATTTCTTTCCCTTTGCTTTTGTCGCCGAACCCGAGCCGTCCCCGCACCCTTTCCTTCTTCTCCCCGACGCCGCGCACCTTCTCCTTCGGTGCCCTAACCGCCGGCCACGGCGGTTCCTCCCCTTTATCTTCTCCTCTTCTCGGTGAAAGCCGATCGCCACCTCAGCCGACGACCTCAAACGCCGGTGCCTTAGCTTCTGCCCCGACGCCAGCGACGCCGGCCTTCTCCTTCCCGACGCTGTCTCCCCCTGCCCTAACTGCTCGAGGCAGTTCTTCTCTTCTCCTCTCCTCTGCCGCCACCACAGAGCTGACGCCGACCACAGAGGCCGAAGCTTTCCTCAGCCCTAGCGTCACTTTTCGCAACGCCGACCAAGGTTTGGCTACCCTATCTCCTCCTTTCTTCTGGTACAGCATTGCATACCTTTCCTTCCACTCGCGTCGTCCCGATTGCAATGGCCGACACTGGTCGGAAAGCCACCAATCACCTCACTGTGGTCACACCTGATGTGCTTTGCCTTCTCCACAGGGAAGACAGATTCAAGGATAGAGAGTTCGGTGCCTTGGCTGTTGGCCACAGGTTTTTGGTTCCAATCGGTTGTTATTGTCTACTGTCGAAGAGGAAACAGGTAGAAATATGATTTCCAATTTTTGTGCTTAGTGAGTTAATTGGTTATTGTGGTGTTTCTTGGTTTCCAACAGCAATTAACCTTTTGCTGGCAGCAACAAAACCTTGTGTGGATCAACAATCAAGGCTGTGGATTGAGGTAAGGTTTAGGGTTTTGAGCTTTGTGTAGATTGATTAGGTTTATGTTGGGAATTGGTAGATTGGATTAATTTTAGATTTTTAATCTAATGTTATGATTAGGGTTAAAGAACATTAATCCTAGTTAATTGTTGGATTTAATTTAGGAAGGTCGAGATTATGGTTTAGGGTTTTTCCCTAAATTATTCTTAAGGATTTTTATTTAGCTATTCGTTTAATTTGTAGCTAAATAAAAATGTATGTTTGATATCACAGGACTTTGACGCGAGACGAGTATCTCGGAGTCAGATTTGAACCATTTTATCGGAGGCGGGTACTTTTGACTTATGTCATTTGATATGCTTAGTAATTAAATTAACATGTTGCATTACTTGTGTTTCTTATCTGTTTCGGTTAATCACTACCCAAATCTTACATGCTTGATTGATTGATTGGTTTTGCATCTCAGGTATATTTTACCTGTTTATACATGCTTATAGGGGTAGTGATATGCCATGCTTGACCATATTCAGGACCTAGGTTTTATACCTTCTGTATACCTTTGGATTGTTTTGGATTCGTTGACCTATGATGCATTTTTATATATATGTGGATTAGGTCAGGATATTCTTGTGGTTAGTGCCATGCACCATTTGCATGATTGCATGCTGAGCGATAGTCCGCTCCATTATTGTTGAGCACATCGCCAGTTACATGGATCTGCACACACCACCACTCATGGGTTAGTGGTCGATTCAGGCTGAGTGTGTTGCAGCAGGGACTCTGTTAGGCACCGTTGGTCCGCTCATGGGTAGTGTGATACAACGTGTTATCCGACAGGGATTCCTCCCCGTCTTTGAGTACCGGGAGTTGAGAGCATTGCGCTCCCCCATCTATGATTTGGGGTAGGAGGATAGGTGTACTCGACAACATCCCGCCCACTCACTCATCGGAGTAGTGACGACAGAGTGCACGGTTGTCACCCTACCCACTCGGCCTCACTTTTGTATGAGATGATTGACGTGGTGACCGGGACGCATCATTGGCATCATATACATGATGCATTTATTGCTTGTGTTTGTGTTTGTGTTTATATGCATATTGTTTGGATACCTATGTTTGACATGCATGTGATTTCCTTATCCCCTGACTGTTTGACATTATACTCGGGACTGGTTAGTACAAGATTCTCCTGCTTATTTCAGATGCATTCTTATCTTTCTTATCGGAGTCCGCATGATTAGTGCTAGGTGTTGTTTCTTTACTTTGCATATCAATTGTACTTTGAGTGTTGGACTCACCCGCCTCCATTGTTGTTATTTTCAGGTTGATGCTGTCAGGAGTTCCATCGCTAGTCCCCATCGCACTAGTCCTCTGTTGGTTTTTGAGTTGTTGTTTCATTTTAGCTTTTCGCTATCAGACTTTGTTTTAGTTTTGTTTTGGGCTTACATATGGATATTGTATGGAATCTTTCCGTTGGATGGACTTTTAGTATGATTTGGATTTACTCTACTACATGCCTGCCTGGACGGCAGAAGAGGTAAGAAAAATCGGATTTGGGCTTTACGAGTGTAGTTGAGTAGGGTTGATTTCGAGTCAGAGTATTACTATGTTGTTTATTTTATTAACTGCGTGGTTGTGACAGCCAGAGGCTGAATACATATATAAACTGCGTGGTGATTGATTTTATTTACTGTTATTATTCCAGCCGCCTGTGGCTGAGGTATTTGTGAGATGTAGAAAAGTTTCAGATTGTCCACCGTACAGGGGAGATGCTGCCGAAATTTTCTCGGACAGGGACTCTTCTGGGGGCGTGACAATTTAGTGGTATCAGAGCACAGTTATACGATCTTTTGTTTTCGTATTTTGGATGTTTGGGATAACCTGATACCAATTTATTTACTTGGTATCAGAGCGCCAAGTTTGGCGATACTTGTTGGATTTTTGTATTATGGATTTTCGGGATTTATCTGATACCAATTTATTTGGTATCAGAGCGGGTTATGATACCTGCTTTTGGTGTTCTGGAGATTTATCGGATACCTGTTGTTGGTATTCTGGATATTTGGGTTAGCCAGGTTTGCGAGTCAAACTGGGCATTATCGGATTTTCGATATGGTTATGTTTCGGATTTCCGTTTCGGATTTATTTGGATTTCCGGCGATATGTACGTTCGGAATTTTGAGGTCAAATTGGGGACTGGACAGCGACGGAACATCTCCAGACGGCAAATAGGTATGTTGTTATTTTATGTTGGTTATATTGGTATTGATATCTGTAATTTAATTTAACAGATATGAGACGATCTACTCGTATTGCTGCGAGGACGACGACCACGTGCGAGGACCACGGGATCTCTGGATATGCCAGAGATGCCCACTGTTAGTGAGCCTGTCAGTCAGGGACAGACTCAGGATGCAGCGGGAGCATCGGGCTCTCAAATCCCGATAGCTCCTGTAGAGATACCTACTTTGGCCACACCGACGGTATCCACGCCTACCCTGTTTACAGTACCATCAGGGGTACCATTGGTGTACCCGACATCTGCTCCAGCGCAGCCTACGACGTATTCAGTGCCACCACCACTTGGATCTACAGTGTATCCTATACCAGTGGCACCTGTACCCCCAGTGCCTACAGTAGCAGCAGCTGCTCCACATCCGGTACCTTTTCCTACCGTACCTCCAGTTGCCACCACTTTTGTTCCCCAGGCAGTACCACCGACGGCTTATGCTCCGGTATATACAGCAGCACCGGGAGTTCCTCCTCCGGTTTATTCCGCGGTACCACCTGTAGTATCAGCTCCAGTGTTTCCGCCAGCTCCTACAGCTCACTGATATTGTCGCTGCACGAGCTAGGATTCCAGCACTGGCTGAGTCGATAAAGACTCGTTTCACTCTTTTCCGCGGGGATCTCGATCCGAGTATGGCTCTGTCATGGATAGAGACTATGGAGCAGACATTCTTCTATATGGCTTGCTCCTAGTGGGAGAAAGCAGAGCTGGCTGCTTACCATTTACGGGATGAAGCTAATGCCTGGTGGGTTACTCAGCGTTCTATTATTGGTGAGCGCAACGTCACATGAACCAGGTTCAGAGAGGCTTTTGAGAGCCGTTTCTTTCCACTGTCCTATCAAATGTCTCGCCGACGGGATTTTATGAGTCTGAGGCAGAATAATCGCTCAGTGACCGAGTATAATACTGAATTCCTCCGGTTGGCTCAGTTTTGTCCAGAGTTAGTTGCGGAGGACATAACTCGCATGATGCAGTTTATACAGGGATTGGATGGTTATCTGCATGTACAGCTTGCCGGATTAGGGATTTCATCTTACTCTGATGCATTGAATCGAGCTTTGATGATAGAGTTAGCTCGGCAGACAGCATATCCGGGCAGGAAAAGGAAGCATACGGGTCAGACTTCAGGGCAGGTCCAGCAGACACAGGCGACAGGACAGCCTCAGAGTAGTCATAGACGGTCAGGTCAGGGTTCTTCTGGGGCGTCTCGTAGGCCTTAGAAATCAGGGCGGTCTTCTTCAGGACGTTCCCGATTTTCTCAGCAAAACCGGCAACCACCTTCCAGTGATACACATTGTTTCAGATGTGGATCCAGAGATCACCTCACCTCAGCTTGCTCTCTGGGACAGTCAGTTTGCTTTTATTGCAAACTGCCGGGGCACCAGAGCCGAGATTGTCAGCTGAAGGCTCAACACACGGCTTCCGGAGGGTCAGGTCAGAGGGGACAGTCTAGTCAGTCAGGGGCATATCGAGGAGGGCAGAAAGCCCAATCTTCACAGCGTCAGCAGGGAGCAGCTCCCTCCGCAGCAGCATTTGGCATGCTTGGACAGGAGTACTCCAGTGCTTCTGTAGCACCCCAGAGTTTTGCTCCAGGACCTTATTATCCGACTCAGGGGCAGTATCAGACTCAGTCCCAGCCAGCTGCACAGTATCAGTCAGCTTCTGCCCAGCCGCAGCAGCCGCAGCAGCCGCTGGCAGCATTACCACCTCCTCCTCCGCCAGAGACTGGTCGTGTTCATGCGATTACCAGAGAGGATGCTCAGCGGGCCGACGGATCCGTTTTCCGCGGTACGATTTCCATTTATGCATTTACTGCTGATATTTTGATTGATACTGGTAGTTCGCATTCTTTTATATCCCGTACCTTTATGCGGGAGATTGGTAGATTACCTACGGTTAGGGTTGACTGTCTCCCTACCGTCCGGTGATACTTTAGACGTCACCCAGGAGATCAGAGGTTGCCCGTTAGACTTTGGCAACATGATACTTACGGTAGATCTTCTAGTATTGGAGATGGTCGAGTTTGATATCATTCTTGGTATGGATTGGCTATCAGTATATCATGCTACCGTTGATTGCCAGACGAGGGTGGTCACCTTTCGGCCTCCGAACCAACCCTCGTGGAGTTTCACTGGCATCAGAGACGACGGCATCTCGATTATTTCGGCGATTCAGGCGCAGAAGCTGCTGTCTCACGGCTGTCATGGTTTTTTGTTATCGTTGATCAGTACTGAGGACAGTAGTAGTTCGCAGCTCTCCGACGTTCCTGTTGTCCGGGAGTACCGAGATGTATTTCCAGAGGAGCTGCCAGGTTTGCCTCCCAGAAGGCCAGTGGAGTTCGCTATTGAGCTGATTCCGGGAACCGCGCCGACATCGAAAGCTCCGTATCGTATGGCACCAAAAGAGTTGAACGAGCTGAAGGTTCAACTCCAGGAGCTTTTAGACAGGGGATTTATTCGCCCTAGTGTTTCACCATGGGGTTCTCCAGTTCTGTTTGTCAAGAAAAAGGATGGTACCATGAGGTTATGTATTGACTACAGGCAGCTGAATTCAGTGACCGTCAGAAATAAATATCCATTACCACGGATTGAGGATTTGTTTGATCAGCTCAGAGGTACTTCAGTGTATTCTAAGATTGATCTGCGATCCGGATATCATCAGTTGAGAGTCAGAGATTCTGATATCCAGAAGACAGCTTTCCGTACCAGATACGGTCATTATGAGTTTTTGGTAATGCCATTTGGGCTTACCAATGCTCCAGCGGTGTTTATGGACTTGATGAACCGCATCTTTCTGGAGTATCTGGATCAGTTTGTTATCGTTTTCATTGATGACATATTGGTCTACTCTCGTTCAGAGGAGGAGCATGCACAGCATCTTCGCACAGTCTTGGAGATTCTTCGACGACATCAGCTGTACGCGAAGTTCAGCAAGTGTGCATTCTGGCTATCCTCAGTTGGGTTTCTGGGACACGTGGTTTCTAGCAGAGGTATTTCAGTTGATCCTCAGAAGATCGAGGCTGTCACCAGTTGGGAGCAGCCGAAGTCAGTTCAGGAGATCCGCAGTTTTCTGGGATTGGCCGGATATTACCGACGTTTTGTCGAGGGATTCTCGCGTATTGCTATGCCGCTGACACGTCTTACCCGGAAAGGCGTGAAGTTCATATGGTCCGAGGATTGCGAGACCAGCTTTCAGGAGCTGAAGCGGAGATTAGTGTCGGCTCCAGTTTTGGTTTTACCTTCTGGAGATGACGGTTTTGTACTCTACACCGACGCGTCTCTTCAGGGTTTGGGCGCTGTTTTGATGCAGCACGGCAGAGTAGTCTCTTATGCTTCTCGTCAGCTGAAGGAGCATGAGAAGAACTACCCAGTTCATGACCTGGAGTTAGCTGCCATCATCTTTGCTCTGAAGCTATGGCGACATCATTTATATGGTATCACATTTGAGATTCTCACTGATCATAAGAGTCTCAAATACATTTTCACTCAGAAGGAGCTTAATCTCCGACAGAGGAGATGGATGGAGTTCCTGAAGGACTACGATTGTACCATTAGCTACCACCCGGGAAAAGCTAATGTGGTTGCAGATGCACTCAGCAGGAAGTCCAGAGGGACTTTGGCTTGCCACCGGGCTTCAGTCAGAGTTTTCTGAGTTAGATCTTGAGGAGCAGGAACCGACAGAGCAGGGTATTCTTACCATGGTTGCTCACCGTCGATCGTGACGAGGATCCGAGAGGCACAGGCCAATGATCAGCATTGGAAGCCAGATAGCTTCCGGGCAGCAGATCGAGTTTACACGAGACGAGGAGGGTATTATATTCTTCCGAGGCGATTATCGCACTCGGCCTCATCCGGTCTTACAGGAGCTACTTCAGGAGGCACATCGTTCTCGATTTGCGATCCATCCAGGCGGGACCCGTATGTATCGAGACTTGAGACGTTCCTATTGGTGGAACGGTATGAAGAAAGACATCGCGGATTTCGTAGCTAGATGTCTTGTTTGTCAGCAGGTGAAGGCTGAACACCAGAGACCTGCAGGATTACTTCAGCGGATTCCTATTCCTGAGTGGAAGTGGGATCACATTACCATGGACTTTGTGGTAGGGTTACCGAGGACACGACGAGGCCATGACGCGATTTGGGTAATCGTTGATCGATTAACCAAATCAGCGCACTTCTTAGCGATCCGGAGGATTGATTCCCTGGATCGATTGGCAGATCTGTATTGCCGGGAGATCATCAGACTACATGGTGTTCCGTTGAGTATCATTTCGGATAGAGATCCACGGTTCACGTCTCGTTTCTGGCAGAGTCTGCAGCAGGCCTTAGGCACACAGCTCCGTTTCAGTACAGCTTTCCATCCACAGACAGATGGACAGTCAGAGCGGACCATTCAGACTTTAGAGGACCTGCTGAGGTCATGTGTTATGGATTTCGGAGGCAGTTGGGAGGACCATCTGCCGTTGGTAGAGTTTGTCTACAACAACAGCTTCCATTCGGCTATCCAGATGGCACCGTTTGAGGCGTTGTATGGTAGACCTTGTCGGACACCCGTCCTTTGGGATGAGGTTGGAGAGGCCCAGCTGTTGGGACCTCAGAGAGCTCAGCAGGACGCAGAGTTAGTCCGTACTATCAGAAGGAGGATGTCAGAGGCACAGGACCGCCAGAAGAGTTATGCAGATCGGAGACGTAGACCACTAGAGTTCTCTGTTGGCGACCATGTATTTCTACGAGTTTCACCCACGAAAGGGGTGAAGAGATTTGGCCTCAGAGGTAAGCTAGCTCCGCGGTACATTGGTCCCTTCGAGATCTTGGAGAGGATCGGAGCAGTAGCTTACCGACTGGCACTACCACCGTTCCTGTCAGGAGTGCACGATGTATTTCATGTATCCATGCTGAGGAGATATGTACCCGATCCGACGCATGTGCTGGCAGATATCCCAGTTCCAGTTCAGCCTGACATTACCTATGAGGAGGTTCCGGTACGGATTCTCGACCGGAAGGAGCGTCAGTTGCGGAACAAGACCATCCGGCTGGTTAAAGTCGGATGGCAGCATCATTCGGACAAGGAGGCTACTTGGGAGCTCGAGGACACTATCCGAGCTCGATATCCCCATCTTTTCACTTGAGGTATGTGAGTTTATTTACCGTTCAGCATTTATTATTATTATCTGTTATTAGTACTTGCTGATGGTAGATACTGAAATTTGGGGACCAAATTTTTATTAGTGGGGGAGAATGTAAAATACCGGAAATAGACGGATATGAATAAGGGAATTTTCCGAAATTTTTTTGGATATTTTTCGAGAATTTTTCGGAGCTCATACGGATAAGTTCACGGGGATAAAAACTGGGCCCGGAAAAGCTTGTTTAAGCTACCCGAATTAAGCGAGGAAAAGATTATATTTATATATCCTTTTCCTTTTTATTTCTTTATTTCTTTCCCTTTGCTTTTGTCGCCGAACCCGAGCCGTCCCCGCACCCTTTCCTTCTTCTCCCCGACGCCGCGCACCTTCTCCTTCGGTGCCCTAACCGCCGGCCACGGCGGTTCCTCCCCTTTATCTTCTCCTCTTCTCGGTGAAAGTCGATCGCCACCTCAGCCGACGACCTCAAACGCCGGTGCCTTAGCTTCTGCCCCGACGCCAGCGACGCCGACCTTCTCCTTCCCGACGCTGTCTCCCCCTGCCCTAACTGCTCGAGGCAGTTCTTCTCTTCTCCTCTCCTCTGCCGCCACCACAGAGCCGACGCCGACCATAGAGCCGACGCCGACCACAGAGGCCGAAGCTTTCCTCAGCCCTAGCATCACTTTTCGCGACGCCGGCCAAGGTTTGGCTACCCTATCTCCTCCTTTCTTCTGGTACAGCATTGCATACCTTTCCTTCCACTCGCGTCGTCCCGATTGCAACGGCCGACACTGGTCGGAAAGACGCCGATCACCTCACTGTGGTCACACCTGATGTGCTTTGCCTTCTCCACAGGGAAGACAGATTCAAGGATAGAGAGTTCGGTGCCTTGGCTGTTAGGTTTTTGGTTCCAATCGGTTGTTATTGTCTACTGTCGAAGAGGAAACAGGTAGAAATATGATTTCCAATTTTTGTGCTTAGTGAGTTAATTGGTTATTGTGGTGTTTCTTGGTTTCCAACAGCAATTAACCTTTTGCTGGCAGCAACAAAACCTTGTGTGGATCAACAATCAAGGCTGTGGATTGAGGTAAGGTTTAGGGTTTTGAGCTTTGTGTAGATTGATTAGGTTTATGTTGGGAATTGGTAGATTGGATTAATTTTAGATTTTTAATCTAATGTTATGATTAGGGTTAAAGAAAATTAATCCTAGTTAATTGTTGGATTTAATTTAGGAAGGTCGAGATTATGGTTTAGGGTTTTTCCCTAAATTATTCTTAAGGATTTTTATTTAGCTATTCGTTTAATTTGTAGCTAAATAAAAATGTATGTTTGATATCACAGGACTTTGACGCGAGACGAGTATCTCGGAGTCAGATTTGGACCATTTTATCGGAGGCGGGTACTTTTGACTTATGTCATTTGATATGCTTAGTAATTAAATTAACATGTTGCATTACTTGTGTTTCTTATCTGTTTCGGTTAATCACTACCCAAATCTTACATGCTTGATTGATTGATTGGTTTTGCATCTCAGGTATATTTTACCTGTTTATACATGCTTATAGGGGTAGTGATATGCCATGCTTGACCATATTCAGGACCTAGGTTTTATACCTTCTGTATACCTTTGGATTGTTTTGGATTCGTTGACCTATGATGCATTTTTATATATATGTGGATTAGGTCAGGATATTCTTGTGGTTAGTGTCATGCACCATTTGCATGATTGCATGCTGAGCGATAGTCCGCCCATTATTGTTGAGCACATCGCCGGTACATGGATCTGCACACCACCACTCATGGGTTAGTGGTCGATTCAGCCAGTGTGCAGCAGGACTCTGTTAGGCACCGCTGGTCCGCTCATGGGTAGTGTGACACAACGTGTTATCCGCCAGGCTTCCTCCCGTCTTTGTACCGGGAGTTGAGAGCATTGCGCGCCCCCATCTATGATTTGGGGTAGGAGGATAGGTGTATCTCGACAGATCCCGTCCACTCGGTCACTCATCGAGTAGTGACGACAGAGTGCACGGTTGTCAGCCCTACCCACTCGGCCTCACTTTTGTATGAGATGATCGATGGCGTCAGGGTGACCAGACGCATCATTGGCATCATATGCATGCATTTATTGCTTGTGTTTGTGTTTCCTGTATTTATACGCATATTGTTTCGATACCTATGTTTGACATGCATACAAGATTTCCTTATCCCTGACTGTTTGACCTTATACTCAGGACTGGGTACAGTATTCTCCTGCTTATTTCAGATGCATTCTTATCTTTCTTATCGAGAAGGTACGCATGATTAGTGCTAGGTGTTGTTTCTTTACTTTGTATATCAATTGTACCGCTAAGTGTTGGACTCACCCGCCTCCATTGTTGTTATTTTCAGGTTGATGCTGTCAGGAGTTCCAGTCGCTAGTCCCCACTGCACGTAGTGCTACTCCGCTGCTGGTTTTTGAGTTGTTGTTTCATTTTAGCTTTTCGCTATCAGACTTTGTTTTAGTTTTGTTTTGGACTTACATATGGATATTGTATGGAATCTTTCCGTTGGATGGACTTTTAGTATGATTTGGATTTACTCTACTACATGCCTGCCTGGACGGCAGAAGAGGTAAGAAAAATCGGATTTGGGCTTTATGAGTGTAGTTGAGTAGGGTTGATTTCGAGTCAGAGTATTACTATGTTGTTTATTTTATTAACTGCGTGGTTATGACAGCCAGAGGCTGAATACATATATAAACTGCGTGGTGATTGATTTTTATTTACTGTTATTATTCCAGCCGCCTGTGGCTGAGGTATTTGTGAGATGTAGAAAAGTTTCAGATTGTCCACCATACAGGGGAGATGCTGCCGAAATTTTCTCGGACAGGGACTCCTCTGGGGCGTGACAATTAATCTCCGAAAACTTTGGCTAGCTCGCGTAGCTCCTTGTGGGTGGAAAAATCTCACCACAACTCTCACAAGAACACTTGAGACGCTAGGGCACAGGTAGACTACTAATAGGGGTTAACCACCTCTATTTTATCAACCTTAACTAAGCTTCCAAGCCTTGGTTATATAGGTCACAGGTTGGAAAACCCTGTCTACTAGTCGACTGCCCTCTGTGGATATTCGACCATTACAACCCAACGGCTCGATACCAGTCGACTGGTGAAAGTACCAGTCGACTACTCTACACTGGCTGTTCGCTCCCAATCGACTGCCCAGTCGACTATACCAGTCGACTGCCATTTACATCAGTCCGGTACAGTCTCTCAGCACTCGAACCCTCGCCCTTACAACTCACTTGACTTTTCGTTGCAGCCTTGACCTCTTGCCTTCAAGCTTACTTCCTTTGGCTCTCGTCCCTCAGATGCATCCAAGCCCACGGATCGTCCCAATGTCATCCTTCATGTATGTCTCAAAGTCACTTCCCTTGGCCCTTATCCTTGCTGCATTGTCCACGGTCCCTCGGATGCTCCATCCTTCACCGGACTCGAAGTCATCAACCTGAGGCATATGTGTATCCTGCAAACCTGCACAACTCAAATACACATATCAAATATAAGGGTGAACCTAACTTAAACCCTTTGCTCAAATACCAAAACACATGATCGCACAAACTATTGAGATTGCTCCGACAAAAGGGTCTTCCACTGTTGCTTTTAATGAATCTACTCGACTGTATCTCAAATACTCCCTTTGGGCAAGGACATAATGGAGGAAACAAGCAAGATAGGGAAAAGAAATCCACTCATTGAAGGCGCATCTCAAAGGGAGTAGAGGGCGAGTCAAAAAGTGAACCAAGCAAGAGGATAACGGAGATAATCTAGAGACACAACTTAACAAAATCGTAGGGGTGTCAAAAATGAACCCGACCCGACGACCTAACCCGAGTCGACCCGAAAAAAATCGGGTTCGGGTTGGGCATTTTCGGGTTCGGGTTGGAGGGTTGGAGAGTAAAAGAGTCTCGGGTTGGGTCGGGTTGGGTTCGGGTTGACCCGGGTTGACTTAAATATAGGGTTTTATGGGTTTTTTTGGGTTAAATCAAATTTTATTTTAAAAATTTAGATGTTTTTATGTATATTAATATCATGTTTGTATGATAATGATGGAATATTGAGATAAAAGTGAAGAATTATAGGGAAAATAGTCCAAAAAAGTCATTTTGAATCGGATTTTTGGGTTATATGGGTCGGGTTCGGGTTGATCGGGTTGGTCGGGTTCGGGTTCAGGTTGAGGTGTTTTGGGTTGAACTCGGGTTCGGGTTGGGTTAAAAAAAAAAAAAACTCAACCCGACCCACCCGAATTGACACCCCTACAAAATCGGACTCACAAGACAAGTGCATTTCATCCAATTAAGCAAGTGGTGGGAGATATCTCCCATGAGATAAGAGCTCATTCTTTCATAAACATAAACTCTCGACTAGCAGCTATCTCCCTAATTACGCCAAAGATAATAGATAAGGCATTACTCGAGTCAGATTTAATTGTAGCAATGCAAGAGGAATTAGCTCAATTTGAGAGTAGTGTGTGAGAGCTAATTGCAAGACTCAAAGATTGCTTAATTATTGACACTTTTTGGGGTTCTAGGAATAAAATGGATGAAAACAGATCCATAGATCATACCAAGGCTAGACTAATGGCCCAAAGTTGCAACCAAGTAGAAGGATTGGATTACGACAAGACTTATGCACTCGTGGCTTGTTTATAATACATCTAAATGTTTTTAGCTTTTGCATGATTTAGAATCTTTTTTTAGTTTGCCAATAAATGTTTTTAAAAAAAATTATTAAAGAAGAGCTTTATGTTGAACAACCTCCTAGTTTAGAGCATTTTATCTTTCTAAAACAAATTTCAAGTTGAAAAAGGCATTAGGTTTTTTGAAACAAATGCTAGAATGAAAGATTATATAATTTCCTTATTTTAAAAGATTTTAGACAAGGTAGAGTCAATCTAAAATTATAAAAATAATATTTTCATTGCTCAAGTTTATGTAGATATTATAATTTTTGACTCTACTAACAAAAAGTTTTTCAATGAGTTCCCCGCCCATGGAGAGTGAGTTTGAGATGAACCTTACAGAAAAACTTAATTTCTTGGGACTTTAAATCAAACAAACCATGTAAGGAATTTATGCCCACCAAGATAATTGTAGTAAAGACATCATGTTTGGAATGGATAGCGCTAAGGAGTTGACAACATCGATGGAGAATTTCACGTATTTTAGAAGTTTAATTGGAAGTTTTCTCTATCTCATGGCCAATCTGCTCAACATACTCTTTGCCCTATGTTTATGTGCAAGGTTCCAATCCTTACCTAAATAATCTCATCTAGTGATCGATAAGAGAATCCAAAGGTGTTCCATGAGAACTCTTATCATGAGTCTTTGTTATCCAATGATCGGTTCACTAAATCTAGTAGGCTACAACAACTTCACCTATGCAAGTTATATGAAAAGCGCAAGTGGAGATTATCAATTTCTTAGCTCTTCTTTTATAAGTTGGAGTAAGCAAAAGCAACATCGCATCGTATTATCTTTGACCAAGACTGAGTATGTGGCTATGGGAGCATTACTTGGACTAAGACAGAGAATGTGGCTAGAGGTTTAAGTTAGATTCATATTATTGTTACTGTATTGTATGTCAAGTGTAAGGTCTGACTCTTTTAAAAGAAAAAAATTTAAAGGGGGAACATTATAATAAACTTTTTTTTGGGGGGGGAGCTAAATCGCTATTAACCAACTAATAGACTTATGGGCTCAGCCCAAATTGTTAAGGAGTGGACCCAACCCTAGGGTTTAGTTGCTTATAAGAGGAGCAGTGGAAATAAAAAAAAAAAGAAACAAAGAGGAGAGGGAGAAGTCTCAGCGGCAAGAAAGAAAGGGAGAGAGAGAAGTCTCGGCGGCAAGAAAGAAAGGGAGAGGGAGAGATCACGGCGGCAAGCAAGAAGAGGAGAGAAGAATTTGACCTTGAAGGAAGAACGTGTTGGAACCCCGTGGTAGTTTTGATGTGATCAACCAAGTCAGGTTAGGTCCTGTTAGTATTTGATCTCTGTTTCTAAGTGTGCAAGAGCTTAGGAGCACAGGAAGTTGAGCGGAAGACGCAGTTAACAAGAAGGATGGCACGGGAAGAGAGTCGACAGGCTCGGTGCATCCAAGGGCGAGATGCTGCGGAAGAGTACACCGGCTGATGAGAAGGACACGCACGGCGGTCTGAGGGACGAGAAGCCAGGGAGGAAGTCTACTCGAGGAAAAGGTCGAAAAATGGATTCGGGTGAACCCTATTTTGGTTGGTCAAAATCACCCAAGCGATTGGAGCAGTAAGAGACCCAAAAGGGAGCTGCGGAGCTGCTGGAGGCGCCCTCAAAGGAGTTAAAGGCGCCTCTGTGTCTTTTAGTAGGAAGGCACTTTCAACCCACCAAGGAAGGCGCCTTCGACCAAGCAAATATTGTCGTTGTCAAAGGATAAAACTTTATTCTTTTGCGCCTTGCTGGAGGTTCCTTCCAGCCTATTGGAGACGCCTTCCAGCCCCGGATAAGATTTTTCATGGGCTATAAAAAGACCCCTGATCTAGGAAATAAACATTACCTCCAGTATTAATTTCCTAGCAACTGTCTAAGCAATTAATGAGTGTAAGAGGCTTCTCCGCCTTCACCGAAAGAGATCTTTTAGAGTTTTTTCATTGTCCTTGGATTAACAACCACCTAGGTTGTAACCAAATAAATCTTGTGCCTCGTTTTTTTAGTTGTTAATTTAATTTACTACTATTGTTGCTTTTAATTAGAGTTGAAAGAACGGGAAGGGTGTTGTTTTTGTTGATAGGCAATTCATTCCCCCTCTTGCCGGCCACCAACGGTCCAATAGAACGAGGCCTAAGGAACTCCCCCATCGTTGCTTCTCGTCATCACCCGCGCTAACACCAAGCCTCCGAGCACAAAGACACCTCTTAAACCATTTCTTTCTATGCCATTCAGATTAAATTACTCACGCTTTAATATTTTTGCATAAGAAATCTTGAGGTTTAGTTTTTAGTTAACCCTTATACTAATTTCCCTATGTTCTTTGGAATTATATGCATGTTTTGGATGGTTATTTGAGGTTCTGTGTAGCATATTTTGAGGGGTGTTTAAGGGTGGTGCGTAGCAGATTTTTGGATGGTTGTTTGATGTTGTGTGCATCAGATTTCAAGGGGTGTTTGAGGGTGGTGCGTAGTAGATTTTTGGATGGTTGTTTGAGGTGGTGTGCAATAGATTTCAAGGGGTGTTTGAGGGTGGTGCGTAGCAAATTTTTAGATGGTTGTTTGAAGTTGTGTGCAGCAAATTTTGAGGGGTGTTTGAGGGTGGTGCATAGTAGATTTTTGGATGGTTGTTTGAGGTTCTGTGTAGTAGATTTCAAGGGGTGTTTGAGGGTGGTGCGTAGCATAATTTTGGATGGTTGTTCAAAGTTGTGTGTAGCAGATTTTGAGGAGTGCTTGAGGATTGTGCGTAGAAGATTTTTGATGGTTAATTGGGGTTGAGTGTAGCATATTTTTGATGATCATTTGAGGTTTGTGTGCAACGGGGTTTAAGGGGTATTGAAGGGTGTGCGTGCAGCAAATTTTTTACGGTTATTTGAGGTTTATGTGCAGCAGGTTTCGATGAATAATTAGCCACCTTACGTCCGATGAAGTTTAGGAGTCATGGCAGCGCCATGGGTAATCACAACACAAAATAAAATTTAAAAAAAAAAGAGTATTTTAAATGTTTGTTTAGTTTCATGTAGTTTAATGGTATAAATGTTTATTGAGCTTTATGTAGATTAATAATATGTATGTTATTGGACTTTTTGTAGAGTAATAATGTGCATGTTTATTGAGCTTTATAAAGTTTAATGATATAAATGTTTATTAGGCTTTATGTAGTTTAATAAGATATGCTAAAGTTATGATGTATGTTTATCTTAATGGAAAGGATGAAAAAAAAAAAGATAATATTGATGAGGATTAATGGAAAATTTGCGAGGGTCAAGGTCCCAGAGGGACCCCGTTTATGGGACAAGACCCCAGAGGGACCCCAATACCAAATTTCTATATTTGGCCATAGCCTAGTGACGAGAGTTGCTGACGCTCCACCACTTGATGCTATAGTTATACAGATTGATCAATCGAATAAAGGATAAAGGATATATGATATACCACCACCCAAGAATGATATATTGTAACACCCTTAAATTTTCTCTATTGCAAAAGAGTAAAAAGAAATAGAAGAAGAGAAAAGAAATACAAATAATAGATTTAAAAATGGCCTTGGACAGGATTGAACCCAAGACCTGTTATTTAAGATTAGTTGAAGTTGTCATTAGGGTGGTGGTAAAGCATCACATTGGCAATAGGAAATAATTGATTATAAGTAGATTTTTGGGTAAAGAGATGCTTCAACTTCCACTTAGTATAAAAGGGGATGGATGAGATCAAAACCTAGATTTCATCCCCCTCTTTTCCTCTCTAGCCAAATTCTTCCTCTCCCTCCTTGCAAGTTCGGCCAAGAACCCTAGGGCTTCAAGTTCGCTCGGGGAAAGCTATCTTGGAGATTGAAGCGTATAAGGGAGGTTGTCTTCTCTACATCTAGAATAGTAGGATCTAGCGAAAGAATGTAAGTACTGCTCATCTGCAGTATGAGTTGTTACGATTATGCATGTGAAAACTTCCTTGTGGTAGTTTTAGTATAATTTCTGCATGCTAAAGAAAAAACATGCTATGATATGTTTTATACATGTTATGAAGATACATGTTATGATATGTGAGATGCCCCCCCCCAAGTTTCAGGAATTAAAAGCATATGAGTACTTTGATATGCTTCCCATTAAGTTTTTGGGACTAAGAAGCATAATCAAGTGCCCTAAGATGCTTCCCTATAAGTGTGGGGGATTAAGTGCACATAAGGTGTTTGTCGAAATGATAAACAAGTGCAATTATAAGAAAGTAATAAGTAAAAGAATGTATTTTACTTTTAATTGGCATGTACTGGACACAAGGTCCATGGGTGAGCTCCCAAAGCGCCCCTAGGCCCCTAGATCGCCTAGTAGTACCTTAATAGGTTCGGGACTAGCTACCTTGGACTTTATTAAGGATGCGCGCAAAGTGGTACAATGCCGGGCCCAAAGCAAGTTGACTATTATTTTCACTAGTATGTAATATAAAGTTTTCAAAACTTATTGATTTGGTTAAGTGAAAACATAGTTGAGTTGAGAACTAGCATTAGAGAGTGCAGTGTTTGATCTCTATAGCATAGCAAGTTTTATGTTTTCCCTTGCATGTTGATGTTACGAGCATGGTTTTAAGTGGATGTTTTGCATGATCAACTGATTTAAAAATGCATGTCATATACATATTCCCGAGATATGGGTTTTAGCATGATTGATTGTTAAATGCATGTTTTGTGTTTCCACAAACAGTTTGAAAAATATGTACTCTTCTTAATGCATTATTTTGTGAGTAGATGGTACTTACTAAGTATTTGGCTTATAGTTTGCATTTCCTTATACTGCAGATAAAGGTAAAGGAAAGCTCGAGAAAGAGAAGGCGACAGGGGCAGTGCTTGGTGGTGTGTGTGTGACGGAACCGTGGAAGAAGATCCTGGAACTTGTTAGTGCAAAGAAATGTGTTAAACCGAGTTTTAGTGTGTACTTTCCTACCTCTTGACTATGCAAGTAATGCCACTAAGAATTTCTTATGATGAATTGTCAGTTTGGTAGTAATTAGTATGTCAAAAACTCTCCATCAAGTGAGGGGATTGTGTAGTAGCCAAGGATGAGTAAAAAGGAGAGATTGAGCCTTTTGGGGTGCAAGGTGTGACCCCCACACGGCCCATAACACGGTCGTGTGGAGTCACACGGCCCCAACTCTCTCCCTCTCGGCCCTAGTTGCACGGTCATGTGCTACACACGACCATGCGAAGCTTAGCTTCTGAAAATGTTGCACGGTCGTGTGCCACACACGGCCATGTAAGGCTTAGCCTCTGGAAAGGTTGCACGGCCATATGCCACACACGACCATGAAATGCTTAGTCTCTGGAAATGTCACACGGTCGTGTGACCTGCACACGGCCATGCCCTTCTTCCCCTTGGGTAAGGCTACACGGTCGTGTGCCTCACACGACTATGTCCTTTCCCTTCTCGGGTAAGGTTACCCAGTTGTGTGTGCCACACGACCGAGGCACTCTAAAAGCTCCAGACTCCATTAAGGACTTGTGTTGGCTCAAAATAGCACCCTATCACTCAGAACAAGTATGGAGTGGACCTCCCAATAGGAGCAAGTAAGGAGTAGACCTCCCAATCTTCCCATAGGAAGATGAATATGATAAAAAAAAAAAAAAAGTAACGTCCATGCCCTAAGTTAAGGTTTCAGAAAGGCGGTCGTTACATATATGATAAATGCTAAAGGATAATGCTATATAATATGATGATTTTAAAGGATACGTGAAATGTTGGATGATACTCAAAGTGTGACGCTTCATGGTAGATGCCTATATTTCTGTTTACTTGTTCTTTGACAAGAAATTTCAAGTAAAGGTAGATTTAATGATGCATGTGATTGTTTATGGAATTTTTGCTATTGTGGTTTACTAGATTTGGTTTTGTGGTAGGTGAAGAAACTGATGACATTAGAGACTCAGACCCTTGATCAGACTGGGCTAGTGTAATCCCGGGGAGGCGAGGACCTTACAATTCTGCAATAAGAATAAATAAACAGTGATTATGATTTAGAAAAAATAAAATAGTATTGAATTCAAACTTCTAAGATGTTTGACTGGTTTAGAAACCTTTCTCTTTTTTTTTGGTACTCGTAATGGGTTTGAATGTAAGGGTATGGTTTATCAATTGCAGCCGATTTTTCTTATTTCATTGGAATTTTATATGGTACAAAAAAAAATTAGGGTTGTTTCATCAAGTATGCAGGTTACTTAACATTAACATCACATGTGCAAGTGCAATGGATGAAATCAAAGTGGGTTGAGATTAAAACCACACATTTATCAAAAAAGGAAATTTGATATATGACTGTAGATCACATGGGTCAAGGTAAGAAACTCCAACATGTGTTGGTAGATGGGGAATACGTAGAGGCAGGGTCGGCCCTGAGACGTCACCGGGGGTGACGGCCAAGGGCCCTCGATTTTTAGGGGGCCCCAAATTTGACATGCATATATAATATATATTATATATAATTAGATTGTTTTAATAAAAACTAAAAAAAATTATTGGATTATTTTAATAAAGGTCCAAATATATATGGTTGAATTGTTTTAATAAAGGTCCAAAAAATATATTTTCTATTAAAATTTAAGAAAAAAATCTAAAAAATAATAGAAAGAAAAAAAGAATGAAGGTAAACGATCATTTTTTCTCTTTCCAAGATTTTATTTTTTGTACAACTCTTTCTTCATTAATTTGTCTGCAAAAGTCCAAAGAGTAAAATATATATCCTGAACGCTAATTGCGTCCTTTTTTCTCCTTTGAGTCTCTTCTAATTAAATCAGAAAAGTTTATTCTCCAATTGAAATTTTAGTTTCATCAATATCATCATTAATCAATATATAAACTTACAACATAAGTTACCTACTTATCTATATTTTTTCTTATTGTCAATATTCAATATTAAATTTTAATATTGTATTGGAGCCAATATTTTATGATTTTTTTTACATATTTGAAAGAGTTAAAATAAATCATCCCAATTTTAATTATCATAGAATATATTATATCGATTGCTTCAAGTATAAACCAGGTTTTATTGTTCTTCAACTATTATTTTCACTAGGCTTTATTGTTCTTCAACTATTATTTTCACTGCTTGTGTTTGTTTCATTGTTAGCTTTGTTGTTGGTTTTGTGTGTTTTATTTTTACATTTGAAATTTGTTGTACAAACATATTTTCAAATAAATATCAATCTTGGAGACAAAAAAGAAACCAAAGAAAAAGAGTGAAATAGATTATTAAAACTCACAAAGATGTTCTTTGTAAGTTTTTTAAAGCATTTTCAATTGATGAATTACAAGAAGAAAGTCAAGAAGAAATAAATGATCATACAACAAATGAGCAGCAATTGAGTAATCAAGAAGAACTAAATGATAATGCAATCAATGAGCGGGAAGAATTGAAAGAAAATGATGATCATAATCATGCAACGAATGAGCAGGAAGAATTGAGAGATGATGATAATGATTTGAATATAAATGGCTTGACAATTTTATATAGTAAAAATGAGGTGTTAGAAAAATTTGATTTTGAAAACCTTATTAATGATTTTGTTTCTCAAAATACTGGAAGATATAGATTTTTTCAATGAAACTTAGGAAACATATTTTATACAGTGTTGTACTTTTTGAAAAATCTTGAAAAATATATTTTGTATGAAGTTTATCATATTTTAAATGAAATATTTTAATTTTCAAGTTTTTCTATTAAACTATATTCAAATTGTACGTTAGTATAATTTTTTTTTCTTCCCTTTTCTCTTTTCGCCCAAGGACCCCGAAAAGTCAAGGCGGGCCTTGCGTAGAGGCCTTATACCAGATGTAAAGTCCCAGTAGATTGAGGACAATTAGATACATGGAAACGACAAGTCCTCATAGGTCGAGGACAACAAGATATATATATAGAAGAAGTCTTAGCAAGTAAAGGACGACCGAATACTTGTAGATAAAAAGTCTTGATAGGTTTAGAACAACTGGATATCTACGCACAAGAAGTCTCAGAGGTAAGATTTCTTGGCATATGAGTTATGAGAGACTGGAGATAAGATCTCTTCAACATGAGGCTAAGAGAGACTTATATTTTGGGAGTTAGGTAGATCTTTTATGTAAGTGAAGGCTTGACCAAGGAACAAGTGTTTTAACGTCAAAGTTCATAATTCAGTCGACTACGAATGGTCATATACGATTGACACGGTTAGTCAACTAGAAAATTGATTAAAGATAGACTGCTTGCAAACATAAATGTTCAATTTAGAGAGTTGATTAATGCCTTATTAGTTGACTAAGCCATTTAGAGTTGAGTAGACTAATGCCTTATTAGTTGACAAAGCGGTCAACCAGATATGCATTTCTTATGAATAGAAAGTTCTTAATGGAACATTGAGTCAACTAAATCATAAATTAGTCAATTGATGACAGGTTAGTCAACTACCTAGTCAACTAAGCCTCTATTCTAAGCAAATAGAATATTTTTGCTTATGATAGAGTTGATTGGGCAGTCAACTAAAGCCAAGTTAGTTGACTGCTAAGTCGTTTGAATTAATTTTGAATTCAAAATATTATATGGTGGGAGCCTATCTAGAGTGAGTTGACTCACTAGTCTAGAGTCAATTGAGACAAGTTAAGTTGAATGAGTTGAATGATAAGAATGAATCACTTTATTACATTAAGATTACCCAAGAGTTAAGTGTGCGAGCTTATCTGGAAGAGTCAACTAATACATGTTAGAGTCCACTAGCATGGACTATAGTCTAGTGTAAAGGTTTTGAGTTGGCTAATTTCAATAGCTGGTCTTATGTAAATCAAGCTCTAGTGTACAAACTACTTAAATTAGTCCACTGATATTAATGTAGAGCAGTTGTTGGAGCTTCTCCATACCCATTTGGAGAGCTATAAAAGGGGAGGCAAGGGTAGCTGGAATGATAACATTCTTCCAACAATTCTATTGTGGCAAATTGTTTTTGCTCTTCCCACTTCAATTATTGTATTTACTTTTTATTGTCTTGCTTTTATTTTCGAACTTAAGGTCTTTACCTATAAACTCCATAGTTTTACAAATTTTTTTACTATACTTTATTTGATATTCATTGCAAAAGATTTCTTTGCCTCCAAAAGAAGGTTTTTGAGAAACAGAAAGTGGTTTTCGAGGGTTGTCTCACTTTATGGTACCTACCTATGATTTCCTTCTTACCTTTTGCAAATCTAATATGAAATAATATTTTCAATATTTCCTCTCCAATATTGTTGGTGTGTTAATGTTAATTTCACTTGTCCATCTCCCACTATGCCTCAGGGAAAGAATATTTACTAAAACTTGATTTGCTTCTAGATTGAGAAGGAATGGATAATTGAATCCTAGCCACACTCCACTACTATCCATAGATTCACCTGGAACATCTACATGCTTCCACAAAGAAATTATGCAACTTGATCCTCTTTACAAACTATAAATGGCTAACTGAAGTCATTAAGATACCACATATGCAATATCTTTTCTTGAACAAAAATATTTTTGATATATGATATGATAAAATTCAGAGGGATAATACAAAACATACCCATTTCCTGAAAAATCAAAGCGAACCACACTGATATCTTTACTTGTTATTGCATCACTAAGGTTAAGTATTATTTCATGATCCTGGAAAATGCATTTCCAAAAGTCAGATGAAACATATCGGCAAATTAATCTCAAATGACTCACAAGCTTAGTGAAGTCTCAATTAAGGAAACATATGAAAAGTGTATGGTCTCTGATCAATACAGACATTTTTAATAACCAGAAAAGCTAAAGAATAATAAACAACCATGATGTTTTATCACACTACTTGATAAAATAAAAAAGTTAGACAGATAAGAACATAAACCTAAGCTGAAATTAGCTTTCAGATCAAGCACATGCCATCATTTAAAAATATACCTATCTGCATTTCCAGGCTAGAAATTAATTTGAGTTCACTACTTTGGTTCACCTACACCCATGCTATCAGCTTCAGCGAAAATTAAATCATTACTAAATGAAACTATCCTGAATAGTATTGAGCGTAGAGTTATATTAACTAGGAAAGTTTCCCAGAACAGTCAAAAATAACTTGGCCCAAATGGAGCACCACAAAAGACCCTTAAATTTTGGATTAACACAAAGGACCCTAATATTTTGGACAATTTCTAGATGCACTCTAAAAATAGAATCTACCTCAGTGCTACACTAAACAAATAGATATGGAATCTAAAAGCAACTCAAAGTTCTTACATGATTTTCTGAATTAACTTGATGGAAAGTTATATATATAAGAAGACTAAAATCGACTAAAGAGACATGAAATCTATCAGAACATCTCACCTTTGTACATCCAAAACCATGGCACAGTATGACAAGCTTCTTCGATCCAGTTTCATGTAGCACGGCAACAAGCTTCTCACCATAGTTGTTTGTAATTACAAATCTTTGTTGAGGTACAGCTATGGCAACGGTGATATGCAAAAATTCAGAACATGGCTTATTATTACACACATTTTGAAACCAGAGTACAGCTCTAGAGAATGTAAAACTAAAGAATTAAATTGTATTAAATCTAAACACACTGCAAGCTTCCAAGTAACTAAAAAAACAACCGATAAGTTTCTAAATTTACCAAACAACGCACCTAAGTTTCTGAATTTATCAAAAAACGCATGATACTGTGGTATTTATCAAAGGGTACAAGTACACTTCCCGTTTTTCCCTCCTAACAATCTAACTTCTTTTGTTGTTTTTTTTTTCTCTACCATTTTTCTCTCTCTTCTCTTTCCTCTCTCCTATGCATGCAACTGTAAGATCAAAACGCGCTAGAGGGGGAGGGGTGAATAATACTCGTGGCTTTCATGTTCGTTTAAAAACAATCATGTAAAGAGTAAATGCAGCGGAAAAGAAATAAAGAAGGAAAACAGAAAGCCAATCTGACACCTTTGGTTTTTACTTGGTTCGGAGCATGTGACGACTCCTACTCCAAGACTTGCGATCGCTGATCACTTTCATTGGACAATCACTATGATTTCAGAAAATCTTTACAAATAGCAGAATTACAAGTGCAGTAACTTAATTACAATAAACCGACAACGACGGTGTTGAAATTGTGAGCTTTTAGTTGTCGGAGTAGCATTATGGCTTCGTCAGATCGTCTTTGGAGCAACACACAAGAGAGTAGTCGTGAAATCAAGTCTATTCAAGCATCTGCTCGAGGACTTGTTTTATAGAGTGCTGAAGGCGCCTTCAACCTCATTGAAGGCACCTCCAGTAATGCAACTTATCCCCTTCACATCGGAGACGTTAACTTCCGTAATCTGTGAGCTTTATCCCTTTGAAGGCACCTTCAATCTCATGGAAGGCGTCTTCCATCCAGTGTGCCTTCAGGCGCATGGAATTGCCTTCAGGCGCATGGAAGGCACCTACACACCTCTCCGCCCAAGCCTTCGGCCAAGCCACCCGAGGCGCCTCCAACCGCCCCGAAGGCGGCTTAAATACTATTCATCCAAGCTTGTTTTGTGCTTTTCACTCCCTGCAAGTCATGTTAGTCCAAAATACAAAACATACACTGCAAGACAAAGTTAGCGCAATAAAATATGATTGATAAAGTTACTTGACAGTCTCCGGACTATCCGATTCTGACTTTTGGATTTTTCGAAAATCCTAGGTCAAACCGATACCTATTATTCCCTCAACGGGGAACGCATCCTTATCTACTCCTCTCAGGAGAAATTACCTTTTGTCAGATCTATCCTTCAAATCGTCTGGACTTTTGCTCAGCGTCTGAGACTTTAGGACTTCATGCTAAACGTCTGTTCCACAACCCATCCAGTCTTCCACCTAGTTAGTGTCCGCGACCCTAGGATTTTCACCTAAAGTCCTCTACTCTAGGATTTCGCCCAAAGTCCTCCCCGCCAAGACTTCGCCCAGTCCCCCAGACTAGGACTCATTGTCTAACCGTAGCTAGGACTTTGCACTTGCCTAACCGTAGAAGGACTTTCCATCTGCCTAGCCTAAACTAGAACTTTCCTGCACACTTCAACTTGTTAGATAACAAGACAGCTTAACTTTGAACCCTTTGCATAATAAAAACTTAGGTTCGATGGCCTACCCACCCACGATTCCACCAATGCCCCACAGACATCTCTGACCGAGTCGGAGGTGTCCGGCGACACCGGAGGCGTCTGGCGACTCTTCCGGCGTCCATAACGCTTTAAGTGCAACCAGAAACGTCGCGTCGTGAACCTCCAGTGCCCGCTACAGTTCAGGCGCTCATCAACACTTCTGGCAGCACCGGAAGCATCTGGCGATGCTGCCCATGTTGTCTCGCGATGACAAGCGCGTGTGATTCCTTCTAGCACGCGTGATTCCTCTAGCGCGTGAAGCATGACGCAACGAAATCGTCGCTAGTTTGGTGTCGATTTCGGTGCGTCGGCGGAATGGTAAGTTTCGTCCATTTCGCCTAGCACGAAACGAAATTTGAAACCATGCATGCAACTTCTCTTATTTTTCCTCTCCTCTCTTCTCTTTCTTCTCTTTTTTGGATGCATGCGTAACATATGGATAACATTTTATAAGGTCTAGTTGATTTTTTATAACATTTTAATACATTTAGAGAAGTCAAAATAAACAATGGATAGCATACTCAGAAATCGACAGAAATTGAAATGGGTGTAATCGGAGCTCTCTAGGTCCATCAGTGGATTTCAGTCAAAAACCACTGATGCACCTAAAGATCTCAGATTGCACCCATTTCAGTTCCTGTGGATTTCTGGGACTGCAAGGAGTTCAAATATGTTATTCATTGTTTATTTCGACTTCTCGGAAGTGTTAAAATGTAATAAAGAAGAATCGATAAAAATCTTCACATTGGGCCTGATATGGAATCATATCAAGCCTAATATGGGCCTAATATGAAATCATCTTAGACCCAACGTGGGCTTGATATGGAATGATATTAGGTCCAACATGAAGATTTTTGCCAATTCTTCCTTATTACATATTAACACCTCTGAGAAGCGGAAATAAATAATGGATAGCATATTTGAACTCTTTGCAACCCCAGAAATCCATAGGAACTGAAATGGATGCAATCTGAGATCTTTAGGTCTATCAGTGGATTTTAACTGAAACTCACTAATAGATCTAGAGAGCTCTGATTGCACTCATTTCAGTTCCTGTAGATTTATGAGGTTGCAAGGAGTTCAAATATGCTATCATTATTTATTTCAACTTTTTAAAGGTTTTAAAATGTAATAAAGAAGAATCGCTAAAAACCTCCACGTTGGGCCTGATATGGAATCATATCAGGCCTAACATGGGTTTGATATCATTCCATATCGAGTCCACGTTGAACCTAATATGATTCCATATCAGGCTCAACATGGAGATTTTTGTCAATTCATGGAAATTCTAGCTTAAGTCAATGAAGAATTCAGCTCAGACACATGTGTCATTTAGCATTGAAATAATTAGGGATCGAATTCAAGCTGTTGGTGGTCAGAAAATACAATAGAAATTCATACACTACTGATTCATCAATTTTTACTCTCGTTCTATTTTGAATTGGTGTGACAGATGGCACTTGTTCCCTAAGCTTCTTGAGGGTTACATTTACTTCACATAGGTAAAGAGCCAAAATATAGTATATTAACACAAACAGCAACTCCCTCCATTCACTTTTCTGAAGTATCATTTCTGAAATAAATCCCAGCAGAATTCCTTAGATGAATCCAAATGCCTTTAAGACAATAAAGAGTGAGTTCATTGGAATGATAGAATAGAAAATGATATTGCAAGATAGGAGCTCAATTTGGATTAGCTACTGTATAGGACTATTTTATGAAGGCTTGGCACAAAACCGTTTAAACATGATACAATGACTTTGTGTTGTTGTTCTACCACATGAGCTGAAATAATATGTTGAGATGGTTGTTGCCTATGTTTTAGACAATTTGGTGATTCAATCCCAGAGAATTGTGAAACAACTTACTTGCTTTCAACAACCTTTGAGATAGGAACTGCAAACCCCACAACAACAATAAGATTTCTGCACAATTCCAATTCTATTTTTCAGAATTGTCCATCTTCTGTTCTTGAAAATTCTCTAAGCATATCCACAATACATTCTCTAGGACCAACTTACAAAACTTAAACTCAAACCTTCACTCCTACTCCATCACAATATCAATTTGTTATGACCTCTAATCCTTGTAATAAATTCCCCATGTTTTTATTTCTCTTTTTTTTAACACTGCCTCAAAGATCAAATGGAAAACTCCATGAACCTTAAGCATATGCACTCCTTCCCCACACTTTAAAATATAATAAAGAAGAATCGATAAAAACCTCTGTTGGATCGAGAAGCGCTAGAGGGGGTGAATAGCGCTCGTGGTTATTTCGTTCGATTTAAACCGTGTCGAGTAAATGCGCAGCGGAAAATAAAAGAAAACACAACACACGCAAACACGGGCTATTTACTTGGTTCGGAGCCTGTGGCGACTCCTACTCCAAGGTCCGTGATCGTTGATCGCTTTCTGTGGGCAACACCTATAAGCTCGAATAACGGTTACAGAATTATTACAATCTATTAAACTGAAAGAGTATACCGACAACAAGAATGAGCAATTTCGAAGCTACGGGTCGTCGGGATCTCGTTGTAGCACTTCGGGATCGTCTTGTTAGCAGCTTGTAGAAGAAAGATCGCTTGGGAGAAGATATTTTTGACTGCTGGTTGAAACCCCCTTATAAATTAAAGGGACTTCAAGGCGCCTCCAACCCAAGGTTTTATCCCGACTCAGCCGCTGTCGATCAGGCCTTGACCGCTGCTCGTTATCCACCTGAAGGCACCTTCAACGTCACTCCAAGGCGCCTCCAAGCCACAGTCCAAGGCGCCTCCAGCTCCTCTGGACAGCTAGCTTCTGCTTGCACCCGAGGCGCCTCCAAGCTCCATGGAGGCGCCTCGGACACTGTTCATCCGAGGTGAAGTGTGTTCTTTTGTCCCTGCACAATGTGTTAGTCCACACAATACACATTTACCCTGCAAGACAAGGTTAGCACACATAAATATGATAAGAAAGGTGTTTGACAGTCTCTAGACTGTCCGGGTCTGACTTCAGATTCCCAACTGGAAGTCCTAGTTTGACTCGACGCCTACTGTTCCCTCTGCGGGGAACGCGTCCTCACCTACTCCTCTCTGGAGAGTTACCTGTTGCCAGTGTGATCCTCCAGATCAACTGGACTTTTGCTCAGTGCTCGATGCTTCCGAACTTTCTGCTGGACGCCCGCTCCCCGACCAGTCCAGTCTTTCACCTGGTTCGCGACACCAGGACTTTCCACCTAGAGTTACCACCCCCTAGGATTTTTGCCTGAAGACCTCGACTCACCAAGACTTTCCGCATAGGGTTACCACCCCCTATGACCTAGGGTTACCACCCCCTAGGTTTTTCCACCTATCTAACCGCAGATAGGACTTTTGCCTAAGTACACTTAGGACTTTCCTGCAAGCTTATTCAAACCGTTAGATCACAACATAACCTTAACTTTGAATCCTTTGTCATTATCAAAACACTGGTTCGATCGTGGGATGCTTCCCGCACCAACAATCTCCCCCTTTTTGATTATGGCAACTTAAATTCAAAAGTTAAGTAAAACAGACCTAAGTAAATTAATGTATCAATAAACATAAGCAAACTTTTTAAGTAAAAAGTTCAAGTAAGAACGTAAGCAAGCTAAATGTTTAAGGTTCCCCCTTAATAAGAGCTCTCCTTTTTCTTATCCTTAATTTGAATTTATCCTACTCTCCCCCTTTGCCATATATCAAAAAAAAACTTTTGTAGGGAAAAGACAAGATGAAAGGATTAAGTTTTAAAACCAATAAATTACATTTTTAACAAAGAAGGTTATACTTTTAAGACAACATTTTAAAACAACTTGTAAGTGAAATTTTACACACGAAGTTGTAAAAATATTTCTTTAGTTTTGAACCGAAAGATAGCTAAATTGACATTTCTTTAGTTTTGAACAACTCCTTTTACTTAGCAAAAATTTGTGCAAATTGAGGGTAAATTTTGAAAAATTGAAACAAATGATTTTCGAGAGGCAAGTTTTGAAAATAGTAAGCTTAAGTTTTGTAATGAAAAAAAAGCTTTGTTGAAAAAATATTTTGTTAAATTGTTAAAGCCTTTTAAAAGACATTGATTTCGAAAAGCTTTTCGAAAAAAAATAGGTGACCTTGAGACTTTTTGTAAAATGTTTGAATAGAACATTTTGCAAGGAATTTTTTTGAAAAAATAAAATATCTTTTGATTTTACCTAGTTAATTTTAAAGATGGCTAAATAAGTCATAAAATATTTAGACGAATAAAGAATTTTAAATTAAAGGCAAAGTAGGAGGAGTAATTTAAGAATCTAATGTCCAAGCATGAGTTAATTTAAGAACCTAATCCAATTTCCTTTAGGGAGGTATCAGAGCCCTAAGGTGCAAGCATGAGTCAACTTGAAATTTTAATATCTTTAACCAACTGTCTAACCTTTAGATACTGGCTGAATACTTAGAGGGCAACAATTTTCACTTGGTTAGTCAAGTTAAGTTAGTAATCCAGTTAGATTTTACTAAGGTTGGATCACTTAACTTGATTAATGTAAAATTAGTTTTTAATGTCCAGACTCACTATGATACACAGAAATAAGCATTCTGGAGTCCAGGATGTACCCTATGCATCTCACGTTGTTCTAAGTTTCTTTCAAACACAAACAAGTTATACTTAGTGTGTTTGTGAGATGCTCTGACTAAAATCTAGGGGAGCATGATATCTAAGGGGAAGATCCTAGGCTAAGTCCAAATTTTGAAAAAACTAATAAGATTGGGATTTTGAAAACATTGTTTTTCCTAGAATTTTAAAGACATTTTTAAACTGAGTTAATTTAGAACAACAAGTAAAATTTTAAAAGTAGAGGTAAGAGACGAGTTTGAAAAATCAAAAATCTATTCTACCCAACACATTATTATTTGCCTTCTAAGTGTACTGAACTCAAGTTTAGATAAGAGTTTTGTAAAATTGTCAGCTAGGTTTGATTTGGACTCAACATGGTTGAGTACAATTTCACCCTTCGCTACATGATCCCTTACAAAATGGTGTTTTACCTCTATGTGTTTGGTCCTAGAGTGGTGAATTGGATTTTTGGTTAGATTAATTGAACTTATATTATCAATTAAAATTTTTGTATTTTATATTCTAGTTGATAGTCTTTTAGTGTATGCATCATCCACAAAAGTTGAGAAGCACATTCTCCTAGGGCTATGTATTCAGCTTCAGTAGTGGATAAAGCAATGCAGTATTGCTTTCTGCTTGACCAACTTACTAGGCACTGACCTAGAATTTGGCAGCTACCACTTGAACTTTTTCTATCTAGTTTGCACCCGGTATAGTCTGAATCAGAATAGCCAAAAAGGTCAAAGGTGCAAGTTCTAGGGTACCAGAGTCCTACATTTAGGGTGCCCGTAATGTACCTAAGTATTCTTTTAGCATATGTTAGATGTAACTCTTTTGCACAGGATTGGTATCTTGTGCACATACCTACTACAAATAGTATATCGGGTCGACTTGCAGTTAGGTAGAGTAAGCTACCTATTACACTTCTATAGTGTTTTGGATCTACTGGTTTTCCTTCAGGGTCAGAATCAATGTTGATATTAGTTGCCATTGGTGTATTTATAATTTTTGAATTTTTCATGCCAAATTTTTTAATTAGTTTCTTAGCATATTTAATTTGATAAATATAAATTCCATCTTTAGTTTGTTTAATTTGTAAACCTAAGAAAAAATTGAGTTCCCCTACTAAACTCATTTCAAATTCATTTTCCATTAATTTAACAAATTATTTTAAAAGTTTAGTGTTGGTTGAGCCAAAAATTATATCATCAACATAGATTTGGGCTATAAAGATGTCTTTCTCTAAGGTTTTGACAAATAAGGTCTGATCTATTTGTCCTTGGTTAAAGCCCTTAGATATTAGGTAATTAGATAATCGTTCATACCATGCCCTAGGTGCTTGTTTTAGTCCATATAAGGTCTTTTTCAGTCTAAATACATGGTTTGGGTTGTCTACGTCCTCAAATCTGGGGGGTTGGTTGACATATACCTCTTCCTTAATGAACTTATTTAAGAAGGCTGATTTGACATCCATTTGGTATAACCTAAATCCTTTATGTGCTGCATAGGCCAACAACATCCTAATGGATTCAAGTCTAGCTACTGATGCATAGGTTTCGTCATAGTCTAAACCTTCAACCTGGCTAAACCCTTTGACTACTATTCTGGCCTTATTTCTTACTATATTACCCTGATCATCCAATTTGTTCCTAAATACCCATTTGGTGTCAATTATGGACTTATCTAAGGATTTAGGTACAAGTTCCCAGACTTTGTTTCTATCAAATTGGGCTAACTCTTCCTGCATAGCAATGATCCAGTCTGGGTCAAGTAGAGCTTCTTCTATAGTCTTAGGCTCAATTTTAGAAATAAATGCAATCTGACTCAGGTTTCTATAAGAAGCTCTGGTTCTAACTCCTAGGTTTGGGTTACCCAAAATTTGGTCAGGTAGGTGAGAAGTACTTATTCTGGTTGGTCTTATACTTGAGTCAGTAGTTGGTTCCTCTGGTCTAGTGTTAGGTTGAATTTCTTCATCTTCTATAATTCTTGGGTTAATGTCAACATTTTCATTTATATTAGGTAGGTTATTTTCTTCATCAAAGATTACATTAGTTGTTTCTTCAACTTTTAGGGTATTTTGGTTATAGACTCTATAAGCCCTACTGGTTGTGGAGTACCCTAAGAATATTCCTTGGACTGATTTGGGTGTAAATTTTCCTAAGTAATCTTTGGTGTTTAAAATATAAACTTTACATCCAAATACTTTTAGATAGTTTAAGTTAAGAATTTTTTTATAGTATATTTCATACGGGGTTTTATTGTGTAATTTGTTAATTAAAATTCTACTTTGAATGTAGTTTACTGTATTTATTGTTTCAGCCCAGAATTGATGATTTAAGTCATACTCGTTTAACATGGTTCTAGCTGCTTCTTGTAGTGTTCTATTTTTCAGTTCCACTAGACCGTTCTGTTGGGGGGTTCTAGGACATGAAAATTCATGTTTGTATCCATTAATATTGTAAAATTGGGTAAACCTATGATTTTCAAATTCACCCCCATGATCACTCCTTATTCTTTTAATTTTGGTATCTTTTTCATTTTCTATTAACTTACAAAAGTTATTAAAAGCTTCAAAGGTTTCATCTTTTATTTTTAAAAATTTTACCCAAGTGTACCTAGAGTAATCGTCAATTATTACTAAGAAGTACTGATTCTTGCTTAGTGACTTGGCTCCATGTGAGTCAAATAGGTCTAAATGTAGGAGCTCAAGTAAGAAGTCAGTTCTATCTTGGTTGGTTGACTTGTGAGTTGATTTGGTTTGCTTACCTTGTTGGCAAGCCTGGCAAATTATATTTTCAAGGTTCTTTAATTTGGGTAGCCCTCTAACTAAGTCATTTTGACTTATTTTTGAAATAAATTTGACATGGGTGTGTCCCAGTCTTCTGTGCCACAGGTTGGTTTCCTCTTGTTGTGTCAAGAGACACTTTATTGAGGATATGGGCAGGTCAATTGTGTAGATGTTATTTTTCCTATGTCCCTTAAGTATGACTTCAGGGTTATCAATATTTTTAACTAAACACCCAGAGTTATTAAAAATAACTAAGAAGTCACTATCACACAATTGACTTATACTCAATAAATTAAAGTTAAAATTTTCAACTAATAAAATGTTTCGAATAATGAAATCAGAATTAAGTTCGATATTAACTTTTCCGATTACCTTAAGTTTACCATTATTGCCGAATGCAACTGATCCTAGGTTCTTGTATTTGAGCTTAGTGAACTTCATCCTATCTCCAGTCATATGTCTGGAGCATCCACTATCCAACATCCATTGATCCAATTCCTACACATAAGGTATCTGAATTGGATTTTTTTAATGGATCAAAAAATAATTTGATTGAGATAAGCTCCTTAATTTTCCATCTCACCCAATCTAGGTTTTAGTGATCATTTATTCCTATGAGTGATTATGAGATGGTTAAAATATTAAGTTAATTAATTTTTAAAAATATTAAGTTAATTAAATTTTGAAAAATATTAAGTTAATTAAATTTGAAAAATATTTAAGTTAATTAAATTTGAAAAATATTTAAGTTAAAAATATTAAGTTAATTAATTTGAAAAATATTTAAGTTAATTAAATTTGAAAAATATTTAAGTTAATTAGATTTGAAAAATATTTAAGTTAAAAATATTAAGTTAATTAAATTTGAAAAAAAAATTAAGTTAATTGAATTTGAAAAATATTAAGTTAATTAAATTTGAAAAAATATTTAAGTTAATTGAATTTAAAAAATATTAAGTTAATTTGAATTTGAAAAATATTTAAGTTAATTAAATTTGAAAAATATTTAAGTTAATTAAATTTTATTTAATTTAATTTTAATTTTAATTTAATTTTAATTTTAATTTTAATTTAATTTTAATTTTAATTTTAATTTTATTTTAATTTTGATCTTAGTCATCTCACCCGATCTAGATTTTTTCAATTAGAGGATCCTATAATTTTGTGAGATGAATTGGTTTTATTATAGAATTTGGTTTAATTTTGTGTTAGATTCAGGTTTAGCTTTGGGCTCAACAAATAAACATTCTTTGGATAAACTTCTGGGTTATGGTGAGTCACTTGGATATCATTAAAGTAACCATACCTTCGAGGTTTTTCAAATAGTCCTATCCACTGAACTTAGTACAAAACCTTGGTCTAACTAGTTAGGATCCATAAAGGGTAGCTTCAGTCAGTTCCACTTAGCCAAATGCACCAGGTCGAAGCCATATCTTCCTAGACATGCATAGACTAAGCTTTCCTAACGTACTATCATCCAATACTTCACCAGTACCGTGGGTCAAGTTAAACTTAGTCCTTTTTTATTCTAACCATAATTACCCTGCCGGGTAGGTTGCGTTTGGTTACCCTGTCGGGTAGATTCCTTTTGGAGATGTCAGCAATTCTGGAGCCTCCATTATTTATTTTCCTTTTAACTTATTTTTAAAGTTTTAATTTTGAATTATATGCCTTTAAATTTATTTGTTAAGATAGTTTTTATTTAATTATTTAATAATTAAAATAATTTTTCTTTTTGCTCCCCCTGGACCATAGCCTCGATAAGTTTTATCAAGGTAATGTACTTGATCCTTGGGGACCCAATATTGACCAAGCCCAACTTGATTGACCAAGTTGGACTTGGGTAGCCATGCTTGGACTAGTTTACTATTTGGTTTGTTGACTAAGGATAGATAAGATCGATATTTCCTTTTGGATTTAAAACCTAGTCCAGTTCTATTGTAAACAGCTCTTTGAGTCCCAAGAATTAGGTCAAGGTTATTGGATCCCAAAGAAAATCGTTCTAGGGTCTTCTCCAAATCCTTGACCTGAGTTTTCATACTATAATTTTCTTCCTCAAGCTTTTGGACTTGAGTTGAATTTTCAGTCTGAACTGGTTCAGGCAAGGTTTTGGAGTTAGTCACTTCTTTAAGGATCGTTATTTCCTTTAGAAGTGATTTGACCCTAATGTTTGATTTTGCTAATTTGTGTAATAAATAATTCACTAAATTATTTAATCAAGGAATACTTACAGAGGGATCGGGCCCTTCGGAAACGGAAACGGATACGGATCCATGGCTTCTTTCCGATTCAGCTTCTGATTCGCTCTCGCTCTCGGACACGTTGATTTGATCCCGAGCCATCAGCGCGAGGAGGCTCGTCTAGTTGAGCTCGTCGTCGGTGTCTTCTTCTGAAGATTCCTCAAAAGTTGCTTTCAGCACCTTTTCTTTTTCTGCTTCTTCGCTTCCTTTGATTTGGGCAGTTGGCCTTGATGTGCCCCTTCTGGTTGCACCCGTAGAAGATCACCTCAAACTTAACTTTTGAACTAGGTTGAACCTCCTTGGATTGTACTGCCTTCTTTAGGACTCTCTTGTTGAAGTCCTTCTTCTTCTTATAGAGCTTCTTCACAAGGTTCACAAGTTCTGTTGTTAGTTCGTCGTCTTCATCGTCTGAGTCGGGTTCTTCTTCAGATTCTGGTTCTGTTCTTCGTCGTGATCTCGGTTCGCGAGTTCTACTGGTACCTGCAAGCAAAGCTACACCTTTCTCGATTGGTTGCGCATTAATCTGCTCATGAAGTTGGAATTCAGAAAACAACTCGTCTAGTCTAATGGAAGATAAATCCTTGGAGACTTTGTAAGCATCTACCATTGATGCCCACAATGTACTCCTCGGAAATGCGTTGAGAGTGTACCTTATGATGTCTCTGTTCTCGACCTTTTGCCTGATCGCGTGGAGGGAGTTGAGAATATCTTGAATCCGTGCGTGGAGTTGACTTGCTGTCTCTCCTTCCTGCATTTTTAGATTATATAATTTATTAAGTAACAGATCTCTTTTTCTTACCTTGGTGTCATAGGTACCCTCGTGGAGTTCAATCAGCTTCTCTCATAGCTCTTTTGCGCTGGAGAATGGTCCGACTCTGTTGATCCGGCGGTAAGAATGGGGGATCCACTTCCTGAAGGGTCTCAGCTTGAGGACAGATGGAGGGCTGACTAAGCGGTTAATGGCCGCGCCGAGCAGCTGAGTAGGTCCGAGCGGAACCAAAGATAACCCAGCCAGGCTTGGGTTTCCGACGCCAAGGCAGGAGGATTGGATGGCCGAGCGGGGCGTCTGCCCGGCTGGAACCGAGGGGCCGAGCGGGTGGTCCGTTCGGCCAGGATAAGGGCGAGGATACAAAGGTTAGCCGAGCGGCCTATTCGTTCGGCTCAAGATATGGGATGTCAGCAGAGGCATGTCTAATGATTATGCCGTACACAGGATTTCACGATAGAAGATTTTGCCGTCACATCATAGAGAGGTTGATACAGTATCGGTATGGCCTCATGAATGCCCTTCTGACAGACCCATACCTGGGTATGGTCGAAAGCAGGAGATTGCTTCGATTGGCGCGCCCAGGCTTCTTGGAGAGGTCTATATAAGGTCTCCATTTCTTCACCGGAGGTACGCGAGTCTTCATTCTGCAGCCACCTTCTTCATCCATTCCTCGCCTGACTTGAGCGTCGGAGGGCCGTCGCCGACGTTCGTGATGAGTTTGTATCTGTTACTGAGAAGTTAATGGATGAATTGGCACAATGCTACAATGTGCTCCCCCAACTTGATATTAATAACACTATAGACCACCGCCCCGAAGGGGACGAAAAATGGTTTTTAGAGAACGAGAAGACGGTTACGCTCACGAGAAGAACTCGACGCTCCGGTCGAGATGAGGGCCGACTTGTGGAGTTAAAACAAAAGCATCAGCCGAGCGGCCGGAGCAACAAGCAACATCTGCGTCGGGTGGCCGAGCGGACGCACCTCAAGCCACCGTTGCATTCCATCGGGCCTTATTCCGCACTCCTGAAGCCGAACCAGCTCGGAGAGATAGAGGATCTTCTTCCGACGAAATGCCTAGGCGAGACGCCAAAAAGGAAAACCCCGAGCGGACTCATCTCCCGAGCGGATCAATCGCCAATTTTTGAGGCTATTCTACGAGACCCTCCGCCTAAACATTACGCGCCCGCGATCGGCGAGTACAATGGAACAACAGACCGGATGATCATCCGGTAAATTCGATAACATACGCTCCATCAATATACAGATGGAGTAAAGTCTCAGGTCTTTCTTACAACTCTCTGGATCGGCTCAGCGGTGGTTTCGGAGGTCACGGACGGATCCATCACTAGCTTCAAGGACTTCCAACAGCCTTCCTCCACCACTTCGCCAGCAGTAGAAGACAAGTGTCAACTTGTTCGCCATCAAGCAAGAGCCGAGAGAATCGCTTGAGCTACAGTGATTCAACCAAGTGGCGATGGATATTCCAACGGCCACATCGGAGACGATGATGAATGCCTTCACGCAAGGCCTTGTGGACGGGGACTTCTTGTCGCTCATCCAAAGCCGCCCAAGATTATGATCATATGCAAGGCCAATGAATATATCAACGTGGAGGAAGCGCAGGCAGGAAGAAAGAAACACCAACCGAACGGGCTCCTCCTGCCGAGCGGAGACCTGGCCAGCTCATCAACCGCCAAGAGGACCGAGGGTCAAGCAATCCGATCCCCCATGCCAGCACGTACAAGAGGTAGTTGCCGCTGCCCAAGCCAAAGAAGAGATGGACCCTATGTTCTGCTCCTTCCACCGGACGGATACGCACAACACGAGGGATTGTCAAGTCTTCCTTCGTGGCTAATCCTGTTCCTGGAATGCCGAACGCGGTCTCCTCCCATCGACGTAAGACAAAGGACCCATGAAGCCGACCGGACATGCACCGAGAGGCGTCATCAGCACGCCCGATCGGCACCGATCTCCAAGACAGGAGAATCGACGGGCGTCCAGAGAACGGTCCCGACCGTCCGCCGAAGAGGAGAATAGAAGCAACATCGCCCAAGGCGAGATCAGCGTTATTGGGTGGGCCGACCGAGGAGATTCCAACCGAGCCAGAAGGCGGCGTCCGGCACCATGATCCACGCAATCGGTTGTAGCCAAGAGCGGCAAGTGGACCGGAAATCATTTTCGGCCGGAGACTTAGAAGGAGTAGAAGTGCCCCATGACGACGCTCCGCTCATCAAAGCGGTAATAGCAAATTATACTATTCATCGATATTTGTTGACACAGGAGCTCGGTCAACATTATATTCAAGAAGGCGTTCGATCAGCAAATTGATCGAGCAGAGCCGCCCATGATAACGCCGCTCACGGGTTCATGGGTAACGGCGGCCGAACAAATACTGGCTATCTCACTAGGAGAAGAGCCTTGAGGAGGAGATAACAAACTTCGTGGTGGTGGACTCTCCCTCATCATATAACGTCATTTTGGGACGACCGACGCTCAGCGAGTTCCGGGCGGTTGTCTCCACCTTCCACCAGAAGATCAAATTCCCCGTGGAGGATAGAGTAGGAGAAGTACGTGGAGACCAGCTAGCAGCTCAGCGGTGTTATATAGAGATGATCCGAGCAGAAGCCTGTTCCGCTCGGAAAGCGCCCCGGATCGAGGTGCACGCCATAACCGAGAAACCTCCTGCTTTAATTTATGATGAAAAGGAGGAAGTTCAGATCCATCCGACCCGATCGGAGAACACGACTTTTATCGCCTCTGATCTGGAGGAGGAGCAGAAGGAGGAGCTGATCCAATGCCTCCAACGAAATCATGATGTCTTCGTCTGGTCGACACATGAGTTGCCCGGAATTTCCCCGAGCATAGCGCAGCATGAGTTGCATGTCCGACCGGACGCTCGTCCAGTGAAGCAGAGGAAAAGGGATTTCAGTGCCGAGCAGAATGCAATCATCCGGGCGGAAGTAGAGAAACTTCTGGAGGCCGGCCATATACGCGAAGTGCAGTTCCCGAGCTGGCTAGTAGTAAAAGCCGGGCGGCAAGTGGAGAGTCTGTATCGACTTTCGGGACTTAAACAAAGCATGCCCCAAAGATTTTTATCCCCTGCCCCGGATAGATCAGCTGGTGGATTCTACAGCCGGCTGCGAATTAATTTGTATGCTTGACGCCTACCAAGGCTATCATCAAGTGCCGCTTGCCCGGGAAGATCAAGAAAAAGTAAGCTTCGTAACGGCCGACGGCACATATTGCTACAATGTGATGCCGTTCGGATTGAAGAATGCCGGGGCCACCTATCAACGCTTGATGAATAAAGTGTTCAAGGAGCAGATCGGGCGGAATCTGGAAGTTTATGTGGACGACATTCTTATCAAGTCCGCCCGAGCGGCCGATCTCTTCAAGGACATGGAAGAAACCTTCCGAACTCTGCGCAAATATGGAGTCAAGCTGAATCCTCAAAAGTGCCTGTTCGGAGCAAAAGGAGGGTGTTTCTTGGGGTACATAGTGACCGAGCGGGGAATTGAAGCCAATCCCAGCAAGGTGAAAGCTCTGCAAGACATGCCGCCTCCAAGGAATACAAGGGAAGTGCAACGGTTGACCGGTCGGATAACTGCTTTGTCCAGATTCATCTCCAAAACCGCCGACCGGAGCCTACCATTCTTCAAGATCCTGCGCAAGGCTACTAAGTTCCAGTGGGATGAAGAATGTGACCTAGCATTCGAAGAATTGAAGACATATCTAAATTCTCTGCCTGTACTTGCCAAGCCGATCGGGGATGAGTCACTTTATATGTATCTGTCGTCAACTGAACATGCTGTAGGCTCAGCACTTGTGAGGGCGAGCGGCGAAGAGCAACCGGTGTATTTTCTAAGTCACATTTTAAAAGATGCTGAGTCTCGTTACACCGGGCTCGAGAAGTTGGCCTTTGCTTTGGTTCTAGCCGCTCGGCGCCTTCGACCATATTTCTTGGCTCACACCATCATCGTCCGGACCAACAGTCCACTAGGAAGAGTGCTGTTGAATCCAGAAGCGTCCGGACGGCTCATCAAGTGGACGACAAAACTGAGTGAATTTGACATCCAATACCAGCCCCGCTTGGCGATCAAAGCGCAATCCTTGGCTGATTTTGTGACCGAAGTGCAGAGGCCAGAGCCGGAAGCTCTGTGGAGAATATATGTGGATGGGTCTTCCACTCGGTAAGGGATTGGAATATTGCTCTCACCTCAAGAAGAAAAGATGCACCTATCCGTCCTGCGGACTACAAAGCCACCAACAATGAAGCGGAGTATGAGGCCCTCATAGCCGGATTGCAGGCAGCACGGCATGTAGGAGCCAGTCGGGTGACACTCTATTCGGATTCACTACGCTCAAAGAACTTTCCGCACCTTTGAAATCAGCTGCTCGCTTAAGCTCTCAAGCCTTTGAAAAACTCAAAACTACTTTCCGAGAGGTCCTTATTCAAAAGATTCCCCGAACGGAGAACCAGGTAGCCGATGACTTGGCCAAACTAGCAAGTTCTATAGTGCCGGTCACCATTCAGCAACCAATTGAAAAAGTACTGCTGGTAGCGCACGTCGACCGGATGGAAAGCCTCACGTTTCCAAGCGACTGGAGGACACCCATCATAGAGTTCCTCCACTCGGGAGCCACACCGGCCGATCGGGATGAAGCCCAGCTGCTCAGGAGGAGGGCCGGTCGGTTCACACTCATAGGTGATCAGCTCTACAAGAAGGCTTTCTCTCGCCCGTTGTTGAAGTGTGTGAGCTCGGAAGACTCGGCTTACATTCTCCAAGAAGTACATCAAGGATCGTGTGGAGGGCATCCGGGCGGACGATCATTAGCTAAGAAGATCCTGCTAGCTGGATACTTTTGGCCAACCTTACAGATAGACGCCGCTCGGACAGTATCTACATGCCTTTCGTGCCATAAGTATCACAACTTCTCCCACCGACCGGCGGAGGAGATGAAGGCATCAACCGTCTCATGTCCGTTCGATCAATGGGGAATGGATATCGTGGGTCCATTTCCGATGGCGACCGGGCAGAGGAAATTTTTGCTGGTGGCGGTCGATTATTTCTCCAAGTGGGTGGAAGCCGAGCCACTAGCCAGGATCACCGAACAGATGGTCAAAAAATTCATATGGCAACACATCATCTGTAGGTTCGGTATCCCTCGCCGATTGGTTTCCGACAATGGGCGGCAATTCACAGAGAAGGTGCTAGAAGATTGGTGCAAAAGCTATGGCATTGAGCAACACTTCACGTCCGTGGCTTACCCCCAAAGCAACGGTCAAGCCGAAGTAGCCAACCGGGAAATTCTCCGTATGCTGCGCGCTCGGCTCGACCACGTGGGAGGAAGTTGGCCGGATGAAGTGCCGGGCGTTTTATGGGCCATCCGGACGACTCCTAAGGAGGCGACGGGCGTCACACCTTTTCATCTGGTGTACGGCGGCGAAGCAGTCATCCCGGTTGAAGTTGGCGTCGAGTCCGTCCGGGTCCAATTGTACGATGAAGGCAACGCCGAGCGGAGGAACATGGAGCTGGATTTGGTTGATGAGGAGCGGGCCAAGGCAGTCGTACGGCTGATGGCGTACCGTCAACGGATGAAGCAAAACTACAACCGGCGCGTCATTCCCCGATCCTTCCAAGTCGGCGACCTCGTCTGGAAGAAAATCAAGCCGGTCGGCGACGTTGGCAAACTTGAAGCTCCGTGGGCAGGCCCCTTCAAAATCATCAAAAAGCTCCGCTCGGGCGCATATTATTTGGAGGATGAGGACGGGCGACAACTAGATAGACCGTGGAGCGCGAACCACCTCCAGCCTTACCGGGTGGGGTAAAAGGTGTGCCAATGTAAACCATCCTGTGTACTTTTTTCGACTGAATACTTGAAATGCAGAAATGAAAAATCAAGAGAACAAATATAAGGCATCGTCAACGAGGAACGAAGGCCCCACGTCGGCAGGCCGGAGGTAAATGGGTCGAGCCGAGCGCTCGAAGATCGAAGACCCAGTACCTTCCGGACGAAGGTAAATTATCCGAGCCAAAATGCTCGACGAAGCAGACCCTGAGCCGTTCGGCCAGGAGTACGTTCTCCAAGCTGTGAAAGGGGCATATGGATTATCCGAGCCAAGCGCCCGAATAGTAAAGGCCTCCCAGCTGACTGGATTCGCAAGCAAATGACCCGGCCGTTCGGCCGGGCACAAAGACAGTTCAAGCGCGAGATAAGTTATGAAGGCCAAGGTCGCTCGACCTGGTAAGGAGTTAGCCTTGAAGCCCGTCTAGCCCAGACGTTAAACCGTAGAGCTGCGCCGACCGGCTATAAAAACCGATTGGAAAACCGACGAGCACCGTCGTTAAAGATCGAGAGCCGCGCCGATCGGCTATAAATATCCGCGCCGACGAGTTCCGTCGTTAAAAATCGAGAGACGAGCCAGCGTCTATAAAAACCGAGCGGAAAACCGACGAGCACCGTCGTTAAAGATCGAGAGCCGCGCCGATCGGCTATAAATATCCGCGCCGACGAGCTCCGTCGTTAAAAATCGAGAGACGAGCCGGCGTCTATAAATCCCCGAGCGGAAGACCGACGAGCCCCGTCGTTAAAAATCGAGAGACGAGCCGGCGTCTATAAACCCTCCGATCGGGAGACCGACGAGCTCCGTCGTTAAAAATCGAGAGACGAGCCGGCGTCTATAAATCCCCGAGCGGAAGACCGACGAGCCCCGTCGTTAAAAATCGAGAGCCGCGCCGACCGGCTATAAATATTCGCGCCAACGAGCTCCGTCGTTAAAAATCGAGAGACGAGCCGGCGTCTATAAATCCCCGAGCGGAAGACCGACGAGCCCCGTCGTTAAAAATCGAGAGGCGCGCCGACCGGCTATAAATATCCGCGCCGACGAGCTCCGTCGTTAAAGATCGAAAGACGAGCCGGCGTCTATAAACCCTCCGATCGGGAGACCGACGAGCACTGTCATTAAAGATCGAGAGCCGCGCCGATCGGCTATAAACATCCGCGCCGACGAGCACCGTCGTAAAAGATCGAGAGATTGATTAAGGCCGATCGGCCGTCGGTTTGCCAACACTTCGCATTCACTGAAGGCAAACAGTATAGCCAAGCGCTAAACGATTTTGAGGAAACAAGTCAATTGATTAACCCGATCGGTCGTTTAGTAGGAAACAAGGGGAGTCCAACTGATTCTACGAATAAGCAGCAACACACTAAAAAGAGACAATGAAGGGCAAATAAAAAGTACAAGCAAAGGAACATAAGGAGGCCGAACGGCACGTACAAAAGATTTTTTGCATCCGCTGAGCGGATGAAATACATAGCACTCGAAAGAACTCACCTCACTCCGGGTCTTCAAAATTAAAAAAGGCGTCCGGGATATCATCAATCATGGCGGCCAGGTCGGAGGAGGGAATATGCATTCCCGAAGGAAGGTGGCCACCCTTCTTCAAATACGCCATGGTGACCTTGACCGCCTCGGCGAAAGTTGAGGAGACGTTGTCGCCGAATTTTGCGCCGAACCGTTCCGAGCGGAGATATTCTTGGTGCGCTGCTGCTAAGCGACTCGGCTCTCCCTCCTTATATTTTTTAAGTACCGCCCGGGAGGCAGTTAAGGAATCTTGGACTGCCTTCAAGTCCATCTCAGCTTTTGTACGTTCAGCCGAACGGACCTCCCGCTCGGCGTTTAGCTGGGCCTCCAGATCCTTGGATCGCTGATCTAGCGCACGGACATCTACTTTCATCTTGTCCAGATCAGCTATCGCTCGCTTCTTCCGGGCAGTAGCGTGTTTGGCATCCGCTTCGCGCTTCTTGATTTGGCCCTCTAGCCGAGCCACCTCTGTAGACAGGTCGGCAGCCTTTTTCTGTTCGGCCTCGAGGGTTTGTTTCTCCCGCTCGGCCGATGGACCCCCCGATACTTGGAGTTTTTCCAGGAGATCCTCCAGCTCGGCTAGCCGATGGCTAGTGGCGATTTGCTCAGCCCAGCGCTGTAAGGGAAATAATAAAATCAGGAATCAAACAATAGCATGGCACAGGCAGAAAGATGAATTTACCTGAGTGGCCTGCTGCATGTTGTTATCGCCGAGCTGCTTAGGCGTCATGAGGGCCACTTGAATCTGGGCATCCTCGAAGAGCTTGGCGAGCGGACCAGTCAGGGTTATTTCATGGACGGGGCTTGATGGCCGATCGGCGGACAATAAATATTCCTTCGATGGGAATCGGAGGGTAGTCTTGATGGTAGGGTGGCCGGTCGGCACTTCCTCGGCCGCACTCGCCTTGCCCGAGGACTCCCCTATGGTGGAGGTTTCGCCCAACCGTCGTAAGCGACGGCGAGTTCGTGGAGGAGAACCAGAGGGCTGTGCGGTGGGCGAGGCCGCTGGAGTCCCGATATGCGACGGCGTGCGATCCGGCGAAGCCACCCCGATCGGTGCCTATGGTCCGCCCTCTTGGGTCGGCGGAAGGCTGGAGTCTCTGTGACGTTTTCGCCGAACTTCCAGTGGGGGATCCTCGACCTGGGGGACCCCTAGCTCGGCTGGGGCAGAGGAAACAGGGTCCGCCTCAACTTCCGTTGAAGCGGATGGGGTAACTTCTGTTTCAGGAGCGGACTGCGTCCCCCCCTCTCCGGTAGCTGCCGAGCGGCTGGGAATAAGACCCCGCTCGGCAAGCTCTCTTTTGGTGGCCGCTTCAATTTCTACGGCCTTCAACTTCAGATGAGCGGTAGCTTTAGAGCGCCACATGACTTCAGCTGCAATAGAAGAAATTAAAATCAGTTAGACAAAAAAAGGCGAGGAGAGTAAAAAGTCCTTACTCATGCGGTAGGGGAGATTGGCCCGAACGGGAGATAATCCGAAAATATACAACACCCCCTTGAGAAGCAACTGGTCGATCTTGTACCGCTGACCGGACAACCAGTTCGCTGCATGAAGGTATGCCGGGTTGCTTCTGAATTTGCCGAGCTCCGGCTGGGTCGGCACGGCGGTAAGTTGGATGTAGAAGAAAAATTCCTTCCAGTGCTTGTTGGAGGTCGGCATATTATCAAAAAATTTAAAGCCTATTCTACTCTGGAAAATGAAAGTGCCCAACTCGGATTGTTTGGGGTAGAAGAAGAAGTGGAATATTTTGGGGTCAAGTGGGATATTATGCAGCTTAAAGAGGACAACCACCCCGTTCAGCAACCTAAAGGAGTTCGGCACAAGTTGGCCGAGCGGGATGCGGAAATAATTACAAACCTCCAAAATGAACGGATGGGTAGGAAATCTAAGGCCGCCCTGGAATTGGTCTAGAAAAAAGCAAATGGTGCCGATCGGCGGGTTATGGGGCCGATCGGACGGGCCGGCTATAATTATTTCGTGGTCATCAGGAATCCCATACGTCCGAACAAGACGCCGAGCGCCCTCTTCATCAAACCGAATCTCCATGGTCATATACCAGGGGCCATGAACAGCAAGAGCGGGCTCAGAGGAGCTTGTCATCTCGGAGAAGCAATAAGATAGCAAGAAACAAGAGGAACGGGAACGAAAGAGGCAAAACGAGTTGGGAAAACCTTGTAAACGAAGGGAGAAGACTCACTGAGAAGGAAACGGGCGGAAAGGATCACCGGTGGGATGGTAGCCGCCGGAAAATAGGAACTGGATCGTCGGAGGTCGCAGCAGAAGAAGAGGCGGAAGGACAACGCACAAGCAAGCATGCGGCGAAGGAAGTAGGCGGAGGCTTTATACGGCTGAGGCTGGTCGACCTCCGCCGTCGGATGCAGGTCACGAGAGACGAGGTCATCATCTAACCGTCCATTTCAAAGTAATTGGCGTCCCATCGTATGAATCATCACCGCCGCACAAGAAGAGCCACGTGGCGCTCTGTCACCAGGCGCAATTAAGGCGCCCATACCGCGCATGCTTCTGTTTAATGAAGAGGATTTGCGTGATTTTCGAGAAGATTTAGGCAAGCCAACATCTACGTTGAGCGACAAGACAACCAAAACGAAGAGCCGAGCGAGCCGAGCGGCTGAATTTGGCAGAAGGGCCGAACGGCCCCAGGGATATTATAAGCGACGGAAAGGCGACGACCGCCCGCTCGGACACATAGTCCAGTCAGTCGGACTCACTGCCTCCTTCGACTAGACTTGAAGGGGAGGCAAGTGATCCGGCGGTAAGAATGGGGGATCCACTTCTTGAAGGGTCTCAGCTTGAGGACAGATGGAGGGCTGACTAAGCGGTTAATGGCCGCGCCGAGCAGTTGAGTAGGTCCGAGCGGAACCAAAGATAACCCAGCCAGGCTTAGGTTTCCGACGCCAAGGCAGGAGGATTGGATGGCCGAGCGAGGCGTCTGCCCGGCTGGAACCGAGGGGCCGAGCGGGTGGTCCGTTCGGCCAGGATAAGGGCGAGGATACAAAGGTTAGCCGAGCGGCCTATTCGTTCGGCTCGAGATATGGGATGTCAGCAGAGGCATGTCTAATGATTATGCCGTACACAGGATTTCACGATAGAAGATTTTGCCGTCACATCATGGAGAGGTTGATACAGTATCGGTATGGCCTCATGAATGCCCTTCTGACAGACCCATACCTGGGTATGGTCGAAAGCAGGAGATTACTTCGATTGGCGCGCCCAGGCTTCTTGGAGAGGTCTATATAAGGTCTCCATTTCTTCACCGGAGGTACGCGAGTCTTCATTCTGCAGCCACCTTCTTCATCCATTCCTCGCCTGACTTGAGCGTCGGAGGGCCGTCGCCGGGACACCCCCCCGGCTCGGTTTTGTTGCAGGTTCGCCGGAGCACTCGAGGATCCAGCAGGGAGCGCCACGTCCCCAGCGTTCGTTGACCCCTGGTTCGGACAGGATCATCTGTTGAGCTCCTCCTTGGTCAGACCACACTGGAGTATGCAGGTTGCCTTTGCGTTCGCCTCTACTTTCTTTATTAAGGATGCATCATAGTTCTGGTATGATACTAATTTTCTTGAGCCGTCAAGTGGGAGTTCAAGGTCTGTCTTGGTGATCATCCAGACTTTGAACTGGGTTTGCAAGTACGCCTCCATCCGACCCTTCCAGTACCTGAAATCGTCTCCGGTGAAGAGCGGTGGTCGAGCGGTGCTATAACCTTCTTGAAGTGTCATTTTAAAACCTGTACACACACAAAAAATCTATTCCAAGACTAGGTCTTAGATTAGTAGTGCGTGATGTATAAAAAATAAAAACGAACTCGAGTGGTGTTGCACTAACTTTGAGCAAAAATCGATTCGAGCGAGAAATAGATCGGAATATAGTAATTATACTAATTTCGGTCGACTCCGAAAAAACTGAAAATACCACGAAAAAATTGCTAGATTGGTGGTTGCACCAAATCGAAGCGACTCCGCTCTGATACCAATTGTTGGATCGAGAAGCGCTAGAGGGAGGTGAATAACGCTCGTGGCTATTTCATTCGATTTAAACTGTGTCGAGTAAATACGCAGCGGAAAATAAAAGAAAACACAACACATGCAAACACAGGTTGTTTACTTGGTTCGAAGCCTGTGGCCACTCCTACTCCAAGGCCCGCGATCGTTGATCGCTTTCTATGGGCAACACCTATAAGCTCGAATAACGGTTACAGAATTATTACAATCTATTAAACTGAAAGAGTATACCGACAACAAGAATGAGCAATTTCGAAGCTTCGGGTCGTCGGGATATCGTTGCAGCACTTCGGGATCGTCTTGTTAGCAGCTTGTAGCAGAAAGATCTCTTGGGAGAAGATATTTTTGACTGCTGGTTGAACCCCCCTTATAAAGGGTCTTCAAGACGCCTCCATTAAGCTCCAAGGCGCCTCCAACCCAAGGTTTTATCCCGACTCAGCCGTTGTCGATCAAGCCTTGATCGCTGCTCGTTATCCACCTGAAGGCGCCTTCAACGCCACTCCAAGGCGCCTCCAAGCCGCGGTCCAAGACGCCTTCAGTCCCCATGAAGGTGCCTCCAGCTCCTCTGAACAGCTGGCTTCGGCTTGCACCCGAGGCGCCTCCAAGCTCCATGGAGGCGCCTCGGACACTATTCATCCGAGGTGAAGTGTGTTCTTTTGTCCCTGCACAATGTGTTAGTCCACACAATACACATTTACCCTGCAAGACAAGGTTAACACACATAACTATGATAAGAAATGTGTTTGACAGTCTCTAGACTGTCCGGGTCTGACTTCAGATTCCCAACCGAAAATCCTAGGTCGACTCGACGCCTACTGTTCCCTCTGCGGGGAACGCGTCCTCACCTACTCCTCTCAGGAGAGTTACCTATTGCCAGTGTGATCCTCCAGATCAACTGGACTTTTGCTCAGTGCTCGATGCTTCCGAACTTTCTGCTGGACGTCCGCTCCCCGACCCGTCCAGTCTTTCACCTGGTTCGCGACACCAGGACTTTCCACCTAGAGTTACCACCCCCTAGGATTCTTTCCTGAAGACCTCGACTCACCAAGACTTTCCGCATAGGGTTACCACCCCCTATGACCTAGGGTTACCACCCCCTAGGTTTTTCCACCTGCCTAACCGCAGATAGGACTTTTGTCTAAGTACACTTAGGACTTTCTTGCAAGCTTATTCAAACCGTTAGATCACAACATAACCTTAACTTTGAATCCTTTGTCATTATCAAAACACTGGTTCGATTGTGGGATGCTTCCCGCACCAACAACCTTCACGTTGGGCCAGATATGAAATCATATTAGGCCCGCGTTGGGTCTTATATGATTCCATGTCATGCCCAATGTGGAGGTTTTCAGTAATTCTTCTTTATTACATTTTAAAACCTCTGAAAAATTGAAATAAACAATGGATAGCATATTTGAACTCTTTGAAACCTTAAAAATTCATAGGAACTGAAATGTGCAATCGGAGCTCTATAAGTCCATTAGTGGGTTTCAGTTAAAATCCACTTATGGACTAAAACCCACTGATGGACTTAGAGATCTTAGATTACACCCATTTCAATTCCTGAGGATTTTTGTGGTCTCAAGGAGTTCAAACAATTCATTATTTATTTCAATTTTTCGGAGGTTTAAAAATGTAATAAAGAATAATCACTAAAAACCTCCACATTATGCCTGATATGGAATCATATCAGGCTCTATTATTTATTTCAACTTCTCAGAGGTGTTAACATGTAACAAGGAAGAATCGTCAAAAATCTCCACATTAGACCTGATATAGAATCATATCAAGCCCAACGTAGAAATTTTTGTTGATTCTTCCTTATTGCATTTTAACACTTTCAAGAATTCGAAATAAATAATTGATAATATATTTAAACTCCTTGCAATCCTAGAAATCCACAGTAATTGAAATAGGTGCAATCTAAGATCTTTAGGTCTATTAGTGAGTTTTGATCAAAATCTACCGATGGGCGTAGAGAGCTCCGATTGTATCCATTTAAACTCCTATGGATTTCTGAGATGACAAAGAGTTCGAATATGTTATTTATTGTTTATTTCGACTTCTTTAAATGTATTAAAATGCTATAAAAAAATCAAATAAATCGTATAACATGTTATCTATATGTTATGCATGCAAAAAGAGAAGAAAGAGAAGAGAGGAGAGAAAAAATAAGAGAATTGCATGCATAAGAGAGAAGAAAGAGAAGAGAGAAAAAATAGTAGAGAAAAAAATAGTAGAAAAAAGTCAATTATTAAAAGGGTAAAATAGGAAGTGCAGTTGAAAAGATGTATTTTTGGTAAATACTAAAGTAACATATATTTTTTGATAAATTCAAAACCTTAGGTGCACTATTTGGTAAATGGCAAAAGAAATAAAAGCATATTAAAGACCACAACATGAGTCAACTCTGGCTGAGAAGATGACTCAACTCCGTGTTGGATTCAGCTAAGAAGCTCAAAGGACTTCAAATAGCTCCTAGTAATATACTCACAGGAAGCATCATGGGAGTGGATCGATTCGGCCATCGTCGAGACAGTGAATTCCGAAACTGAACGAAGATAGAAATTCCTCGCCGTCTCAAGCTTTCATCACTCGCAATTGGCGGACACCTGTAACTCAACTCTATCCTCCAACACAAACGCCCACTTTATTGTAATTTCGGACCACGCAATTTCGGACCACTCACTCGCAATTGGCGGACACCCGTAGCTCAACTCTATCCTCCAACACAATCGCCCACTTTATTGTAATTTCGGACCACGCAATTAGACGGAAATTCCTCGCCGTCTCAAGTCTTCATCACTCGCAATTGGCGGACGCGTATCCCTCCAAACACAAAGCAAGCAATTAAAAAAAAAAATAATTTTTTTAAATAACGAATTTCTTAAATACCCACTTTTATCCCTCACTTTTATCCCTTTATTTTACATTTTACCAAATAACGAATTTCTTAAATACCTTGCATTATAACCCTAAATTATTTTTTAAAAAAAAAAAATTTGGTAACTTCAACTGAACCAAACTAAATTAAAAAAAACTTATTATTTTATCAAACACTTTTATTTAATAAAAGTTATTAATGATATTTTTTTATGTTAAAATGATGGTGGTCAAACTTTGTTAGTAAAAATTGTTCTGCAAGTACAATAGTCACAGATTCGATGAAATAGTCAATTGATGAAAGATAGCAATCGATTGAAATCAGTCTGACAATAACATTATAAAAGAGAGTTTCGAGAAACTTTGGCTATGCATTTCCTACAATCAAAAAGTAATCCTAAGCAACATGATAGCATCTAAAATAAAATTTTTCTATTTGTAGTTTTGTATTGCTTATATTTGTTGCAAAAAATAGATTGTACGAGGCTTCTTTGTTTCCAAAAAGTATCTAAAAAGAAAAGATTTAGCTGTGGCAGTTTGTTAGGACTAAGCTTTGGATGTACCCTTGGGAGATTGTGAACCAATTAAAATCTCGGTATTATACTTGTGGTGTTGATTTTTTCAAGTTTCCACTACTCAATCTATCAACTTGAAAGGTGTTATTCATTCCCTCTAACTTGCATCGATCCCAACAACTATATCATTGAAAAGTATCAAACATACAAACATAGCTACTTTTACCATAAAGATAAAATAGGATTACAAATCATTAATGGCATTGATACGCTATTAAAGATCAACTGTGAAAATAAAATTGGAAAGTTATATTTCAAAAACAATTGTAGCTCATCGAAGTCTAAACACATCAAAATTAAATTTTTGAAGGTTACAAAAAAAAAAGTTTAGAGTGGTCAAATATTAATTGAGCATACTAACACATATTCTATGATAGCAAATCCACTCACTAATGGGATGCAACCAAAGGTGTTTCATAAGCATGTGAATCATATGAGGTTCTTTTGGATGATAGGAGTTTGTACTCGATGTTTTATGCTCTATATTGGTTAACACATGTATATTTTAGTTTATTATACATACTAAGGTATAATGATACATGTGAATTGTTTTTTGACACTTTGAAATAATTGTATCATGATTTACTATTACAATTTGACATATATTTGTAAATATGTAAATTCTCTTTTGAATCATAAAATATAAATCATAGTTTACTACTACGGTTTAACATAAAGTATTTGTAAATATGATATTAGATTCTTTCGAGTCATAAAGATAACTACTTGAGGATAGATACATGTAGACCATATTTCATGTAATTTTTATGCTACGCATACGCATCCATATCATATCTATGTCATTAATAATATCAATATTGTAATTATTGATTGAGTTTGTTAGAAGTGTGATAACTATGATCACTTTAGTTCTATATGGATGAACTTAATAAACTAGATTATTTTAAGATATATTGTTACCATTCAATGATATTATTGAGCTCAACTAATGATATTTATCCCTGTATTATATGCGGAATCACATGTAGATAAAGTGAGAGATTATTTAATTTTATTTCACCATTTGGTGTGCTTACATGTTAAGGTTATAACACCTCCCCTCGGATGGGTCTAGTGGCTAGCACATGAGGTGTTGCCATCAATGAGGTCTGGGGTTCGAATCTCAGCAAAATCGAGATAAATGTCTCTCTTATGTGCTAGTCACTATTCCAAAGGCTAGTAGCCGCTCGTGATTTACCTCCTCCGTGTTGGCCCTGGGACGGGTCGGCGGGGGCGCTGGGGGTGAGCGTATTCACCTTTTGCCATCAATGTTAAGGTTATAACACACGATATGACCATTAAGGGTTAAACCCAATAAAATAATTTAATGAATGTTTAGATTTGATTTAATAGATGTGGATTATGTGGGTAGAAACCTATTACTCTACTTCCTGTTATTATTGATGGGTTGATAACGAAAACAAGCTTTTAAGCTATATAAAGAGTTACGGTCCTTGTAGGATTATTAGAATTGACTCTTCTTGTCATTCCAACTAGAGATAAGATTATGACTATCGTCACCCTAACCCCTATGGAAGATTAATCCCAGAGCATTTTCTCTTCTTAATCTTAAAGTTGATCCAGCGACATTATGATGATGATAATGTCTTTAGACTTAAGTCAAGAGTTATAGATTATTTGCTTCTGCATATATAATTTTGATTTTTACAAATTGTTATATAAATCTATGATAAAATCTTGTGTTAAAATTGTTTGATTCTTTTATAATTCATATGCAGTAGCACAATTTATGTTATAAAAATGCCTTCGATTTTCATCAAAATTAATAGATGGATTTAATAATTTTAAAAAAATTAGGATCATTTTTATTTATGATTTTTTTAAAATTTATTTTTTTTCTAAATTTATAAAATCTATATTATTTTAATCTCTATTTTTTAAAAAAAATTATATTATACCTATATACTTTTATATTTTTAGTAGTATTTTAATTTTAAAACATTTATAACAAAAATTATAGTGCATTCTTTCTATTACCATTTAAAAATTTATATATTTTAAATAATTTGTAAATGTTATTTTAATTTTAGGTGTTCCGACTACGTATCTACGTGGTAAACACATAGCGAATTATTCTTTCATCTTTTGTTTTTCTTATATTTCTTGTGTCTAGGTTTCATGTGACTAATCCTAAAGATAAATGACCACCTTCTTGGTTTGTTTATCGGATAAATCTGAAATATAACTTGTATATTTCTCTAAGTATTTTTACCATTGCATCACACCCATGGTAGCTCTAAAGGGTTTTTTCTTAATTCACTTATCTAAACTTTTAGTTAGCAATGATATGTACTAAGATTCTGCTTTGGATGTTCTTCATAGGGTCCAGTTGATTCCTGAAAGATAGATTTATTACAAGAGATCAAATTTTGATGAGCACATGCCCTCGAAAACAAACTTCTCCCACCATCAAACTACTTTATAATCAATTATAAATTGACCTCGTCATTTATCTTTTTATATAATCTTAATCTTAGGATGGACGGTAATTAAAAAACATATGAGAGGAGCGTAAACTTTTGATACAATAGGATATCCTGCTTTTGATTAATGTGCTACTTTTGCTGGACTTTAAGAACTCTTTAAATTACTCCACTTTAAAATCATACGTATCGGATCACACGGACATTAAAACGAAGAACAGTAGTTGAGAGAATGTAGCAACTTGATGGATAAAGCAAAAGCTAAAAATCTGCTTAAATACAATAGAAACAATATCATACAAAAATGACACTGAAAAATTAATAAAAAAATGTTCACAGATTCATTTTTTTTAAATATTAATAAAAATTAAAATCTAAAACAACGGCAAAATATATTTGTTAAAAACAAAATATAAGATTAAATATTATAAATTTATTACAAATTTGACGATGATGTTTACCGCTAACATATTTTTGCAGAATCAGATCTCTACATTTGATATCGTGTGATGAATAATATCATTACAATACAATAGATGACAAAACAGACACACTTGAGAATCCCTCTTCATGGATGCATTGGTGATAATCAAACTGGTTCTGTAGGTCTCTTCTAGTTGCCTGACACGGCTTCATCTTCTACCTGTGAAGTATTTCAAGGATGTCGAAGAATCTAACCACTAATAAAACTCGCATAAGAAAATAAGTGTTGCATCAAACCCCTGTTTGTCAAACACGCAAGAACTAAGTGCAATAACATAAGTGATACTTTATGAACTTGGTAAGATAAAATGTGAATGTTGAATTTATTTGTGTGCATGCATGCACATGTGTGTCATTTGTGTGCATGCATGCACATGTGTGTAAACGGACATGCATATTGATACGGATTATAATGAATGAATATAGGAGATGACGTGACAGTAAAAGTCAATAGAGGACATCTTCCCATCTGACTTTGATTAGTTGCCCAGCGCTAAGGCTCACCGAATTGGCCTGGTTGGATTCCAAGCCGTGCGAAAAAAAGCCGACCAGCCCTTAAGCCGATCGACTATAAGGGATTTAGTGTTTTACCCTTTGAACTAAAGAGACCGCGTCACTCAATAGTCAATTGAATTTAAGGACGACCGCCCTTACAGGCCGGCCGAAATGACCGACACACCTCACATTCAACCAACCATAGACCTGGTCGAAAGAAGGGTCAAACTCCTTACTTTGTATGAGCCTTTCTACATATGTCTGGTCGACCTGATCACCGATCAGCTCTATGGGTATCTATTCAATAATAGAACCGGACGGATTCATATGACTTCATACTCATCTCTTATATGTACAAGTATAAGATAGCTTTATAAATCTGGTCAAAATGTCAAGGGCACTTTACATACAAGGTATTATATACCAGCCGAACAAAGGATCGACCGGACCTAAGGCACTTTGGCTTAAAATACAGACCGAACCTCTCAAAGCACAATTTCATTTCTCCAAAAGCCCATTGTACGTCGGGTCGGACAAAGGACCGACCGAGCCTAAGATGCTTATCTTCATATTGTTGTCCGGACGAATCTATAACACGCACAGGTTACTAGATGGATTCCCAGTACGCCCAAGGCACCATATTATTTACTGAACAAATTTCTACATAGTCTTTCATACATAACAAGGCATCTTAATGCAAGGACATGCATAAAGATGACCGACCTCAAAGGTCGACCTCAACATAGGTCTCCAGGGCAATATTTAAGCTAGCCGCTTTCTCAAGTACAACTTTCGTCAGTCATTGAGCCTCTTGGAGCTAAGTTTCTAGCCCACTCATCCACTCAGAGGAGGGTACAGGGGCAGCCTTGGAAATTTGTTACTTTAACAACTCATTTTCCCGCGCCAGGGAGTACAATTATTGTGCGACGCTCATCCCGATCGCCCAACGCTAGAAGAAAAGACAAACAGCGTTTGAAACATCCAATGTGGGAAATGGTATATTAAAATACTTTACCTTGGTCTGTTCATAAGCGTATTCATCTGCTAACTCCATAGGAGTTAGCTCGCTGAGCTAGTTTCCAGCGTCCCCCTAGGCCTTTGTTAAACAACCCCTTAGAAGTATCTGACTGATAGTGGCGGTTGGAGGAGAAGTTATGGCCTAGGTGGACGACATATCAAAAGCGGTCGAAAATTGATGGGTCGTCTCAGCACGGCAAAGGTCGAAGGGGTCTTCACACGGGGAGACACGAAGAAGTCAAGGTCTATTGACTCATCTAGCAGGGAAATAACCTCCTGTACTCGAGCTAGATTCAGCATTAGGCTAGCAGACAGGGTCCGCTCAAAAATTTTCACTTGTACCTCCTCCCAGACGGGCTCTTCCCGGGCAGGAGATACTTGAGTGGAGGGTGCCTCACTGAAGGGTATTTCAACGGAGGGTGCTCATCCTTCAAGGACTTGGCCATGGATAAGCTTATGCCTTTTGCGTCCCTTTTGAGGGGTGGCCTCCCCCTCCGAAGGAGAACCTTCAAACACTAGAACTGGAGCGGAAGGTAATTCCCCATAGGTAGCGGCCACGCTAAACTCAGCCGTAAGACTGTCGGATGCCCCACCGGAAGGGACGATCGGATGTAAACCCCACTCGGTCAATAGTTCTCATCCCTTAGCCGGAGATCTTCCTCCTCCAGATCAATTTCCTCGTCAACCAGAGATGTAAAAATGGCATTCACTGCATAAAACAAAAAATATCTTAGTCAGTAATAATGCACTGATCGAGTTACTGAAACTTACCGAGAGAGCCGGGAAACTTCTTTCAAATAGGGCTTAAGCCAAACAAATATAGAGGGCTTTCACGTAACCATATGTGGATTTTGAAGCATCGACCGCTCAGTTTGGTGAAGTATGAGATAAAAGAGGGGTCACGCTTATAATTCCCTAAGTTAGGAAGGGGAGGAAGGGAAGATTGCCATGCAGTTGGCCAAGTGGCGAGCTCAGGCATTTCAAGGAAAAAGAAACGCGACTTCCATCCCTTGTTCGAAGAGGACATGTCTTCAAAGAAAACTGATTTCGGGCGGGATTAAAAAAGGAACACCCCTAGTTCCGATTTTTTGGGATAAGAAAATAGAAAGAAATTTCAGGAGGTCGGGGGAATACTGTATAGACGAAATAACATGAACGTGCCACACAAGCCACGAATGCCATTCGGAGTGAATTGTTGCAAAGGGATGTTGAAATAGCGACTCGGCTCCAACAAGAATGGGGAAAATGAAGACCAGCTGCTAACTGATCTTTAAAGAAGGTGATGTGGTTAGCAGAAGGATGATGAGGATGGGCGTTGGAGGTGGGGATGATGATATGATAATTCTTAGGGATTTCATATCGAGAACAGATGTATGTTTTATGAGCAGTGGCAAAATCCGAATGGGTTAGAGTGTACCGGGAGGCGAAAGATTCTTGTGCCATGAGAAAATGCAGAAAGGGCTAAGAACGAACGGCTTACTAATCGCTTAAGACGGGGGGAAGAAGAAAACTGTGAACGAGAGGTCGCCAGAAAGGAGATCGGAGAAGACGAAGGGCAGAGTGCTGAGAAGATGGGTTGTTTAGCGTTTTTATGAGGTATAACTTAATTATGGCCATTGGATTAAAACGGCATGCCCCTAGAGAATCGTTGATTTGCAAGGAGAAATGTGTCGTTGAGTCGTACGAAGAGACGTGCGTGAGAGGCCGTTTCAGAGAATGAAGAGGAGTGTCACGTGGCATTCACTCATAAATAGGCATTTATGATGGAGGCGGCAATCAAATCATTCTTTTGTCTAAACATCTCTCCGCGCATCCTCAGTAATCTCTCCTAGACAATTAGCCACTGACAAGCAATTTTTGAAAAAAAAAAAATACTATTAAGTGCCTAAGGCGCGAAGGAGCATGTGATCTTCCTGACGACCCTAGTAAAAGGGACGAGCGGGCGGAAATTGGGCTTGGGTCCAGTCAATCAATTACACCTCCTTCGACTAGACTTAAAGGGGAGACTAGTAATATGAGTTATAATGAGTGGACCCAGGAGATGACGTGGCGATCAAAGTCAAAGGGACATGGCGGTCAAAGTCAATGGAGAAGGACATCTCCCCATCTGATGTTAATTGGTTGCCCGACGCAAAGGCTCGCTGAATCGGCCTGGTCGGATTCCAAGCCGTGCGAAAAAAAAGTCGACCGACCCTTAAGTCGGTTGGCTATAAAGGATTTAGTGCTTTACCCTTAAACTAAAGCGACAACGTTACTCAATAGTTGATCGAGTTTAAGAACGACCGCCCTTACAGGCCTGCCGGAATGACCGACCCACCTCACATTCTACCAGCCATAGACTTGGTTGAAGGGAGGGTCAAACTTCTTACTCTGTATGAGCCTTTCTACATACGCCCAGTCGACCTGATAACTAGTCAGCCCTATGGGTATCTGTTCAATAATAGAATCGGATGAGTTCATATGACTCCATATCCATCTCTTCTATGCATAAGTATCAGATAGCTTTATAAATTCGGTCAACATGCCAAGGGCACTTTACATACAAGGTATTATATACCGGTTAGACAAAGGGTCGACCGAACCTAAGGCACTTTGGCTCAAAATACCGACCGAACCTCTCAAAGCACAATTTCATTTCTCCAGAAGCCCATTATACGTCTTGTTGGACAAAGGACCGATCGGGCCTAAGACGCTTATCTTCATATTGCTACTTAGATGGATCTATAACAGACACAAGTTACCAGATGGATTCCCGGTACACCCAAGGCACCATATTATTTCCCGAACGGATTTCTACATAGCTTTCCATACATAACAAGGCATCTTAATGCAAGGGCATGCATAAAGATGGTCGGCCTGGACATACTCAGTCGACAGCATAATCAAAGAATCCTAACAACCTGTCAGAATAACAAATATATATCAAAGAATATTCTTCTGGAAATTTCTTCAGGGACCATCATGTCTCCACTGACCATTTATAACAACATATTTCTTCAGAAATCCCAACAATAACAGATAGCATAAAAGAAGTATACATGTGGGTAAAGGAAAGATTCCTCTGATGATTATTACACATTATCTAGGATGTATATTTTCCTTTACCTAACAAACTCTGACACACTATGTCACCTCATGATTGCATAGGTTATGTGAGGTGATATATAAAGGGGGAGTCCTCTCCGGGGCAAAGGTACGTTCTTTGGACTTCTGCAACATACTCTCACGCACGTTCTCTACTATTTTTCATTCACTCGTCTGGACTAGTAGTAATTTGGGTGTCTGAAAGCCTTCGCCAAGGACTCCCTCTGGTTTCTAGGTGCTAACATTTTGTTGATTTGTCTTCGTGTGCACAGGATTGAAAGGAATTTTCAGTGGAGTAAGGAGTCATCTATCAGTCAACCATCAAGCCACCGTGCCCAGTGCGTCATCTCTATAGTTTTCAAACAAGATCACATATGAATCAAGCATGTCAAAGGTTGAATGAAGTACCTTCAAGCATGCAAGAACTTGATTAAACACTCAAGAAGCGAGCACAGTGAACTTGATAGGTTTGAAGAATGAATGTTGAACTTACGTGTACATGTGTGTTCTTTAAGCAAGTCAATGGGTAAAGGAAATACCTTCAAGTATCTCAAAGAATGCAAGGGTGGTTTAAACCAGCATATAGACACTCAATAGGATAGCAGTAATACAACTGATAATATACAAACTTGGCAATATAGAATCATGGTGTTAAATTCTCATGCGTGTGCATACATGCATGCACGTGCACAAGTGCTTGTGCAAAAGAGGTACCTTGCATACATGCATGCACGTGCACAAGTGCGTGTGCAAAGGAGGTAGCTTCAAGCATGTCAAAGTGTGAAGAAAATAACCACACCTGCTTGTCAAACACTCAAGGTACGCAACACAAATGATATTAGATGAACTTGGTAAGACAGAAGCGTGAACATTGAACTCTCTTGTGCATGTGTGAGCAAGAAAGAATGGAGCTTCTCACACTGCTTGTCAAAGACTCAATAGAAAAACACAGTAATGTATTTATGTGTTTGTATAAATGTTGAACTCTCATGCATCTAAACAAGGTGGAATTTCCCACACCTGCTTGTTGGACGTTATATGAACTTGGTAGATAGGCATTGTGTGTGCATAGCCACCACCGTGTGAATGTATGTAATGCCAAAGACACTCGTGCACGAGAGTGTGTCCGACATAATGCGTAGAGCCTCTAACTTTGTCAAACACTCACGAGGAATGCACAATAACATAAATGATACCATATGAACTTGGTAATAAACAAGCATGAATGATGAATTCTTGTGTAGACTTGTAAATGAAAGTCTGAAAGTCTGAATGTCTGTGAGTATGTCTTTCAACTTTCTAGTAGACTTGTAAAAAGTAATTAGCTACTAGAAAAATAGTCAAGACATATATTGCATGAAATTCATGTTTCTTTGTAAATGTAAGAACCATGCTATGATACTATGGAGATGAGATGGATTCCGTGGATCTTTCTTGGTTTGCTGCAATGTAAATTGACAATTTAGATCATGTGGAATATGGTCTCCAAGAATCAATTTAGTACCTGAACAGAAGCTAGGAAATTCACTACAACTTTAGCCAGATCTTCCTGATGTTTGGTGTAGCAATGGTCGGCACCTTCAATGATGTGCAGCTTGTGGTTGGGTATCAGCTTTGCAATTTCATAGGCATCTTCTACAGGAATGATTTCATCAGCTGAACCATGAACTGTGAAGATCCTAAAATAAACAATGAAGCCAAACTTGCATGACAAATCTAAACAAAAATAAGTTCCATTGCTAAATAAGAATTGTATCGGTGAGCTATGAGAAAGGCATTTAAGACAATTGGATAAACTTTATCACTTAAGAGTTTTTGGCTTCTTTTGGAGTTTAACTATAATTATCTAATATGACATTGTAGTTTAGCTAGCATGTGATTGAACCAGATCAACTTTAGCCTAGTCAATTGATGCGGCGATAAGGAGGAACCTCCCTAGCACGAGTCAATTGCCACGGTATAGGTCAAAGTCAAGTGGTTAACACCAGAGCTTGAGCAAGGCACGGTCGCACGAGGGAAGTGGGTGCATCGGCCGATTGGTGGAATCACTATCCGATCGGCCATCTAAGTAAACTATTATCTGGCCAGCGGGCCAGGATCCTAAGCCGAGCGGGCAGGAGCCTGAGCCGATCGGGCAGTCCGTCCGGCTCGGGGTGTGGCATTGGCTTTGTACTCATCACGAACCGATAGAAGAAAAGACAGTTAATAAGGGGCAGAAAAGGCAAAGAAGAATACTCTATCTGCCATTAAATGCGCAGAAGCCAAGACAAAGATGTCTTCTGTAGGTAATCAATATCATTAAATAGAGGAAGACGAAATGTCACTAAGAAAGGTATAAAAGGACCTGCCAAGTCTGAGGAATGGGCAAGAAAAATAAGTCTAAGTCTTTACCATTTTCCATTCTTCTTCCTCTCTGTTTCTAACTTGAGCGTCTGAGGACCAACGCCAGGGACTCGTTCCCTGGTTTTGGTTTTGTTTTGCAGAAAGGAGCGAGATTCTCATCCAGTTAGCGGAGCCGCCACCTTCCCGACTTTCCAACTTCATTCCTTCGGACAAGATCATTTTGGCGCAGTTTGCGGGAATCATTCCTGCATCCGAACGAGAAGATGGAAGACACTGGACGATTCGCAACAGTAACGCTGACACAAGAGGAACTTGACGCGCTGATATAAGCCCGAGCGGCAAAGATAGTGGAGCAACAACAAGAGTTGGCCAATCGTCAAGTACAGGAACCTGCAGCCTCAATAGCAGGACGGCATGCCGAACAACTCTTCACTCGGGAACTAAACAATATGTCGATCGGCACCTATAGGGAAGCCCCTAATGCGCCGGCCCAATTATAGACTCCAACAGAGAAGGGCCGAGTGGATAAAGATCGAGGGTCATCCTTTGATGAGGCACCCGTTCGAGACACAAGAAACAGGAAACTCAGGGAGGACGACTCATCCGAACGGGTTAATCAACAATTTTCAGAGAGAATTCTGAATGACCCTCTGCCAAAGCACTACACCTCACTAACGATTGGGGAATATAATGGGACAACCGACCCCGACAACCACCTGGCCAAGTTTGACAACGCGGCCATGCTGCATCAATACATGGACGGAGTAAAATGCCGAGTCTTTCTTACCACGTTATCTGGATCGGCACAACGCTAGTTCAAACGTTTGCCGAGCGGTGCAATTCACAGCGACCTTCCTCCATCACTTCGCTAGCAGTTGCTGCCACCAGAAGACGAGCGTGAATCTGTTTCATTGAAGCAAGGACCTCGAGAGGCCTTAAGGACATATATCCAACATTTCAATCAGGTGGCGATGGACATCCCGGCTGTCTCCTCGGATGTATTGGTAAACGCTATCACACAGGGGCTCACTGAAGGAGAATTTTTTCGGTCACTTATTCGGAGGCCGCCAAAGGACTTTGGCCATCTACAGAAAAGAGCCAATGAATACATCAATGTAGAAGAAGCTCAGGCAGCCAAGAAAAGAGAGACCCCCGCTGAACCAGCGGTGGCATTCGAGTGGCGTCAGCCGAGTAGCAATCAGCCCCCTAAAGGACCCCGATCAGGAGGAACTCAACAACAGCACGAACCTAGGACGCATACCGTATAGCACGTTGGGGACGGATGGCTGAAGGTCTCCAAGGGTAAAATATGAACGTCGATGTTTTGCTCTTTCCATCAATCAGCAACTCATAATGCCCAGGACTGCTACCCCTGTCTTCATCAGCGGTCGAACGGCGACCTTAAACCTCTGTCGTCATCGGTCGAACGGTGACCTTAAACCCTTGTCTTCATCAGCGGTCGAGCGGCGACCTTAAACCCCTATCTTCACTAACGGTCGAGCGACAACCTTAAACTCCTGTCGTCATCAGCGGTCGAGCAGCGACCTTAAACCCATGTCGTCATCAGTGGTCGAGCGACGACCTTAAACCCCTGTCTTCATCAACCGTCAAGCGGCGACCTTAAACCCCTGTCGTCATCAGTGGTCGAGCGGTGACCTTAAACCCAGGTCTACGTTATTAAGCAACGCTATTAAATTGTCAAGCGATAACCTTAAAATCGGAACTAATTAATCGGCTAAGAAAATAGATAAGTCGTTGTCAATCGGAAGAACACAAAGCCACACTTCAGTTTGCGCGACAACAATTTATCTCAATACAAATCGAAAACAGTCAGAAAGTAACGGAAAAGTCATGGTTCGCCGGGCGGACTGTCATTCATTGATACTTCAAAAAATTACAGAAGCACAAGTCGGCTCACTCGAGATAATCTAAAACATCATCGGGCATGACTCAGTCAGCTTGTCTCGACTAATGACCTTGCTTGTCAGGGCGGAGGGGAGGTAGCCGCCTTCCTTCAATTGATCAAGCGTCCCATCGATAGCAAGGTTGAATAGACGGAGTACCCGATCGGCGACCTTGTCATTAAAAGCGTCCGAGCGGATGTAGGCATGTTTCATGAGTTCGAACCTGGACGACCCAGCTCCCTGATAAGTATCTAGAGTCGCTCGGGAAGCCTGCAGCTCTTCCTTCAACTTAGCCAGCTCTTCATCTTTAACATCGAGTCGGGCCTTTAATGCAGTCTGGTCGGCCAATCATCCATCTCGTTCAGCCTTCAATGTGTCCTCAGCCTCCTTTAAGTTTTAGGCCAACACCCGGGACTCCTTATTTTTGATCTCCAAGTCCTCAATGGCCCGGAGCTTCCTGGTGTTGACCAAATTGAGCTTGGATTCGAAGGAGCTGACATGTTTATCTAGCCGAACCAATTGAGCAGCCTGCTCAGAGCCTTTGTTCTTCTCCTCCTCCAGCCGCTCGGAACTCTTACTCAGATAGGCTCTTAATTGAGCCAGCTCGGCGTTCAGTTGTTCCAACTGCGCCTGAGAAGCCGCTGTCTGGGCGTGCAACTGTTTGACTTCTTCCTCTAAAAAAGCAAGCCGCGGACACATGGCTAGCCTCTCTACCCAATAATGCGAGAAAGATAAAAAGAATTTTTAGGAGCCGAGCGGCGACAGATAATAACATATAAAATACTTACCCTAGTGGACATCTGGGTATGGCTATTGCCGAGTGCCCCCGGAGGCATGACTGTCGCACAAGCTCGAGCGTCGTCCCATATCTGTGCTAGCGGTCCCCGGATGATTATTTGATGTTCCGGGGCTCGGGATTCAACGTTGTCAGTATCACGCCACTCATCCGTGGGCAAATGAATGATCGTTGTTATGTGGCACTGGCCACTCGGAGCAGACGGGGCAAAGGCTGCTCTGCCAACAGACTGAGGCGTTGACGCCAGCTGGATATAAGACTTCTGAGTCTTTGGCTATCGAGGCAATACGAAGGCGACCGGCGGTGCACAGATTGTTCCTTCGAGCAACCCGGATAGAGACGGCGTCTGATCAAATGAAAGCGAAGTATGTGGGACGGCAGTCGCCTGCTCAGGCACAGGAGTGGAGGTTTCAGCCCGCTCGGGTGAAGGGCGCGGACTGGTCCTTGTGGGAGTCTATGTAGCTGAGGCAGTAGATCAGGCGGCAATCTCTGCCCGTCGTCTCTTTCAGTTTATCAATGGCTCCCTAGAAGAAGCCAATTCCGAGGCCTAGGCAACTATAATTACCGGAAGGCGCTCGGGCGGAGGACTCATGGCGATAGTCGTTTCACCACCAACCGTACGGCTGGCCACTCCATCACTCCCTTAGGCTGGCCCCAATGCTCTCTCCGAGCGGATCTTCTTGAGAGTCGACCAGCTACAAGCCACGGCTTTCAAACTCGGCCACGGCCGCAACATTGATTTCTGCGTCCGCGAGTTTAGATTTCTCGGCCAGACGTGCTCGCAACATGACTTGAGCTACAAAAGAAAAAGAAAAATCAGTTAGATTTAAAAGTTAGACAAAGTAGGAACAAACCTAGGCTGAATGGAAGCCTTGTGTGGATTGGACTCAAGCCGAACACGTAGAGAACGCCCTCCAGTAGCAGCTTGTGGATATGGTATTTCTGACCGGCCAAGCTGGAAGTCGCATTGAGATAATCCAAGCAGCTCTTGTATTTCTTGAGCTCGGGAGGGTTCGGCACCTCTAGCTGTCACCTAGTTGGAAAGTCCTATCGCTTGGGAAAGCGAACAAAAAAGTAGTAGTTCTTCCAATGCTTGTTGGAGGACGGCATCTTATCGAAGAAAATAAGGCCCACTCAAGCTGGAAAAAGAAAAGTCTCCGGCTCAGAGAATTTGGGATAATAGAAATAGTGGAAGAGTCGAGGAGTAAGAGGTATGCCGTGCAGACAGAATAGAACGACGACCCCACATAGTAGCCAACAGGAATTCGACACTAGTTGATGTAAAGAAATACGTAAATATTTACAAAAGGGTGGATCGGGAACCACAGACCGGCTGTAAATTGATCCCTAAAGAAGCAAACGAAACCCAAAGGTGGCTTGTTCGGGCGGTCGAAAGCCGAGGGAAGGCCGATTTGACAATCAAAGGGAATTTCAAAAGCATCTCTCAAACTTTCAGTATCGCCTCCGTCGAACCTGGACTCAAGGGATGTGTACCATAGCCCAGGGACGAAGGCAGGAGATTGTGAGGAGCTTGCCATCGGAAATAAAAGTCGACGAGAAAACAAAGAAGTTCGGCTGAGAGAAAAGACGCTACGAACACTGAACAGATTCGATTGAAGGGAAGTGAAAGTTTACTAGGGAGATTGTTAAGATTACCGGAGAAGACGCAGAACGCGATGGCGTTGAGATGCTCACTGACGAAGACGAAGACGCAAGGTGAGGGAAACGGCGAAGCACGCGAGTTTATAAACCTCGCGACCGATCGACCTCAATCGTCCGATCCAATGTTACGAAAACCTAGAAGCAGATCCATCCATTGATTTTGAAACGGCGCACGTCTCGGGACAAGCGGATATCCGTCTGTCACATCGAGCGTGCAGCGGCAGTAATAGACACGTGTCATTGGGTCATCGGAAGCATTTAATGAACTTAATTAAAAAGGCATGGCGGCGTACTCGGCCATAATTATCACGGATTTGCACAGTCTTCGAGAAATTTGGATAACGTCAGCTTAGACCGCGCTCGCCCGAGGGGAAGAGAATTTACCAAATGTTGCTGCTCATCTTCTTGATCGGTGCAAGGAACGAGCCAAGGATGGAACTCTACACCGGCAGAACGAAGTCGTGTGGCGTCGGCTAGCAGATCGATCAGTGATAGCAGACCAAGAATAGTCCGATCGGACCTTGGAACATTCAAGCCGAACGGGCCTCCGATTCATCAAAGAAACATCTTGTCTAGTCAGTCGGACTTGCAGCCTCCTTCGACCAGAGCTTGAGCAAGGCACGGTCGCACGAGGGAAGTGGGCACATCGGTCGATCGATGGAATCACTGTCCGATTGGCTATCTGAGTAAACTATTATCTGGCCCAGCGGGCCAGGATCCTAAGCCGAGCGGGCAGGAGCCCAAACAGATCGGGCAGTCCGTCCGGCTCGGGGTGTGGCGTTGGCTTTGTACTCATAACGAGCCAATAGAAGAATAGACAGTTAATAAGGGGAAGAAAAGGCAAAGAAGAACACTCTATCTGTCATTAAATGCGCAGAAGCCAAGACAAAGATGTCTTCTGTAGGTAATCAATATCATTAAATAGAGGAAGACGAAATGTCACTAAGAAAGGTATAAAAGGGTCTGCCAGGTATGAGGAATGGGCAAAAAAAATAAGTCCGAGTCTTTACCATTTTCCATTCTTCTTCCTCTCTGTTTCTAACTTGAGCGTCGGAGGACCAACGCCAAGAACCCCTTCCCTGGTTTTGGTTTTGTTTTGCAGAAAGGAGCGAGATTCTCATCCAGTCAACGGAGTCGCCACCTTCCCAGCTTTCCAGCTTCATTCCTTCGGACAGGATCATCAATAATCTGACTTTAAGAGTGATTCTAGGACCAGTAATATCAACTAATATCCTTTATTATGCATTGTACTATAAAGGGGGTAAAGGTAGTTTATCTTGAGAAAACATAAAAGATGATTGGCTTGGCTAATTTGCAAGATTGAGTAAATCTAACCAGATATTATTAGTTTTTATATGAAAGGTTACAAGTCCTTTCTTCAATGTCAAACCAGCGAATAAAATATCATTTCGTGCCGCCCGACACAGACGATTTTTACCGTTCCGCCAGGAGACGAAATCGGCACGTCACGGACGATCGTCTCAAGCAGTAAGGATGCGTCCTCGGACGCTTCCGGTGTCGTCGGAGGCGTCCTGGGACGCTTAAAGCGTCTCAGGCGCCGGAGGCGTCGCGATGCGATGTTTCTAGCGCCGCCGGAAATGTCATGGGACGCTTCCGGTGCCGCCGAAAGCGTTACCAGATGCTTCTAGTGCCACTGGAGGCTTCGCCAGACACCTCCGACACCGTCGGAGGCGTCCGCGGGGCGTCGGAGGCGTCCGCGTGGCGTCGAAGGCTTCGCGGGCGCGCGCACGGGCGTTGGGGCGTTTAGGTTTAGGGTACTGTACAAAATTAATATTCCAATTTAAATAAATCAAACAATTCCTAACTTAAGTGTAATATTTGAAAGAGGCTTTCATTAACTCTAATTAAATTATCCCAATAAAAATAAAAAATATATTTTAAATTTTAAAAAAATAATAAATTTTATTAAATAATATTCTGCTATTATTTTTAATGTTTTAAATTTTATTTAAAAATTCTAAAAAAAAAATTTAAAAACTAATTTTTTTTTTAAATTCTAAAAAAAATTTTAAAAAATTATAAAAATTCTAATAAATCAAATTTATATTCTGATTTTTTTAAATTATTTTGTATTTATTTACTATTTTAATGTTTAATTAATATTCTAATTTCTTACTATTTTAAATATATATTATTTAAATTATTAATTAATTAAATAAATAAATAGTTAATTTATATAATTATTATATATAAAATAATATTTTTATTAATTTATATAATTATGATTATTTAATCTGAACATTGGAGAACTGTAAAAGTTAACTAAGCAAAATATTACAAGAACCAATGCTTCCATCTGATTCACATCACTTCTTTTAGTGTTAGTAAGGTAGCATACTATGATGTATCAATTTTAATTCGAGTTTGATAGATCAATTTTCTATTAAAAATATATATTTAATTATTTTTTCTAACAATATTAAGTTGTTTAATAATAGAGAACTTATATAAAATCAATATATAACTTATTTTTAAATTATACATAATAAATATATTTATCTAATAATTACTATATATATATCGAAATTGTATCAGCACGGCACGATACAATACTGAAACTATATCATTCTGGTCTGGAACATCGGCACGGGTAGAGATTTTAAACCTTGGTCAAACTATACTTGTCCATGGCTCTATCTCAAGAAGTCAATAAGTGATAATATAAATTGGCAAACTCTTGATTCAGAAATAAAAGCACTTGCCTAAATAAAGTCTAATAAGAAAGGTTCTGCTCCTTCAAACACTCTAAGCCTCTAGGTGAGATGACCAAGGAAAAACACTCACCCAGAGGGAATTTAGGTGCCTGATTTGAGCTCCTCCTAATAACATTACTAGTTAACACAGATTGCCTAAAAAAACAAAAAAAAAAATGCAACATGGCTGGTCAAACAAAAAACAAATGGTCAGAAAAGAATTGATGGCATATAAGCATATATACTTTGAGTTCAACATTTGGAATTTATAGTACACATCAAGTTAACGTAGGGTTTGGTCTATAGATTAAAAGCATGGTCAAATTAAGTTCACAACTCATGAAGTGCTAAACACCACAACAGAAAACAGTGGTGATGCATTTGTTAGTCCATCTTAAATGTTGGCTAAACTCATGCAAGAATGAAGTCCATTTACTGAGGCTAAAGAATAAAATGTTAACTTGATAAAATGTGTTTGATTACTTAAGTGTGGAGCAAGAGGAAGCAGCAACCTGCACTTCTTATCAATTGAGAGGCATGCTGCATGCATATCAATATTTAGTCTGTCCATTAGACTTTGTTCAGTTACTCTGAATGCAAATTTACCTGCAATATATTCAAATTGAAGTCAGTGTTAACAGCAAAACCAAGTAGAAAAAAAAACAAAGGGATGAAGAAGAAAAACCTACCAAGTGTATGCTAGAAAGTCTTTGAATATCATCATCTTTTATTAAGTGGTCCCTAGAATGTAACCTTAAAAGCAAAAAAAAATCATCTTCAAAAGAAACATGCTCATATTGAGATAGGAGTAAGGAGGATCATGTTTCTCCTTTTAGCATATGGGATTGATTTTTTGTGTAACAAATTTCATTATCCTTTTAACTTACACCAAAAAATAATTTCCTATGGCCGTTACCCTGGATCAGTAAGACAAACACGAGATTCAATATACTGTTTAATGACTGAAGTCCTACAAGAACATATTTCAAATTATTAACAATTTCCACTGAGATTTACACTATTCCTGAACTTACACATAAAGATGAGTTGTCATTCTATTAGTATTCTCAATGATGAGAAGTGGGAAGAGACAAAACCAGAACAACTTAATTGAGCTACATTCCAAAATTTAGGATATTGTAAATGACCAAATTTAAACAATAATCATAAACAAGAATTAACTGACAAAGAATGTGCACACTCTTAAAAGTAACAATCAGTAACCTAACCAAAATTTTTATAGACCATCTTCAGCTTACCATTTTTGTCCATAACATCAATGAAACCATCAATTTTAATTCTTTGAAGATAATCTTCGCCCAAGACATTTTCAATTCCTCTTTTTAAGTCAAAGCGTCCAGAAAGATTTATGACTGTATGAGCATCTGCATACTTAGATGCATATAAGAGCACCACATCTCCCCCTGTAAGTACCAATTCCAGTTAGAATCAGACATAAACTTGTAAGGCATAATTGCTCTACATGAAACTATATATAAATTGATGCAAAAGTCAACTCCAGATTCTTCAGCGAAAAAGTTGAACAAGTAAATATCATTATGGATACAAGGAGGACGACAACATGTCAACAAAATTCAACACAAAAGACATATATTAAAGCTTGGCAATAGGTGAAAATCTAAAATAGACTTAATAGTCGCATGTGCAACGAGCATCTACCTTTACTATGACCAACAACAGCACTTGTTTCATAATCTTTCTCAGAAAAGTAGAGGAGTACAGAATGTAAATCTTCAACTTCTTTCCAGTAGTTGCCATACTCAAAGGTACCCTCACTGTCACTGAAAATATAAATAGCATCATCAGTATGTGACCAAATCAATATAAAATGGTTGCATGAATGTCATGAAAAGACACATGAGAATCTAGAGTAAGACAGAAGTTTAGCATGGATCATAGCGTCCATCAAAAAAAAATTCCCACAATTGACAAGAAACCTGAATCTTATAGTGGTTCAGCTAGTTTATTTGGAGCATAAGTAGAAGACTAAAGTATAAGTACTGAGAAGAGAATGAATAATTAATTATATGTATATATTAGGTACTGAGATGAATAGACAAAATAGAAAATGACCAACTGTAGTTTTTATCATAGGAAAAAGATGATTATAAAATAAATAGAAAGCATCACTTCAAATTTATGATAGAATCAAGTGCCCAACATCTTGACTTGTATCAGATAATCTTACACATAGTCAAGCCTCAAAAGTGGATGGGATTCATTCAAGATAAACTCTATTGGTGCAATCATGCCTCAAGCGGTTGAGTCCACATATTGTTGATATGTTTAGCAAAGGATGGCGCAATCAAACACCAAGTGGTCGAGTCTGCCCATATGGTTTTAACATGTTTGGCAAAGGCCTAAGTTAGGTTATATTTGTAGTATCGAGATCAAGTTAGAGGGAGGGTGAATAGGGTTAAAAAAAATTTGCAATAAAAATAATGAGCAGATAGTAACTAAATTAATCAAAGTTAGAACAGTGGTAATAAAAAATTAAGTTTGACTAATTTTATCAAGTAAGACAAAGGCAGTTATAACAACTAGCAATTAAGCATGCAAATTTGACTAAACCAGCCAAAAGTATACACTCGGCAGTTTAAAAATATTGATTTTTATTTCCATTTCTCCTAGGTGGAGAAACTTTTACAAAAAAAGAATATAAAATTAGGCACAATAAAAAGATTAAGGCAAACACTTAAACAAATAGAAATTATTACTCTAAGTGTTGCTGATCATAAGTGAAGTGTGTGTCACAGCGTGTTGCAGCACGTAAAGCTAATAGAGCATTCAGAGTACTAAACAGAACTAGATGGTTGAGAAAGAGATATATTGAAAGCTCTACCTTGAAGCTCCTTATATAGTACTCTTCCCGTCAATCGTAGCCCTCCCGGTCACCTGTACAAGTGTTGACATAGCTACAACTTCTATCCGTAAGATAATGTTAACAAAGCTTCCCGGTCGCCCATGTACCTCCCAGTCCCCTGGGTAGAGATCAAACTCCATCTTGACCACCGTATTCGAGTTGCTAATAATGTTGTTTCCGAGTCACTTTAAAGTTGCTCGATCGCCAGTATACCCGGTCGACTAGACCCTTCGAAATTCCTTTGTCGAGAGTTATCACCCGTCAATCGCCTTCGGACTCCATCAGTTGCCTAGAACTAAGGATGCAAATGAGCCAAGCCACTCATGAGCCGCTCACGAGCGGCTCGGTCAAAACTCAATTCGAGGTTGAAGTTGACCGAGCTCGAGCTAAGCTCAAGCTAGCTTGATTAGAAATCAAGCCGAGCTCGAGCCTAATTATTACCGGCTCAGTGGCTCATCGAGCCAAATGAGTCAGTAATAATATATATTTTTATAATATATATATATTAATTTATTTCTTAAAAAATAATAAAAATTCGAGCTCGAGCCCATAATAAAATATCAAGCTCGAGATCAACTCTATAGGCTCGAGCGAGCTCGAACTCGAGTCGAGCCAGTATAAATCGAATTGAGCCGAGCTTGAGCCAAGGCTGGCTCAAGCTCGATTTGGCTCGTTTACAGCCCTACTTGAAACCATCTAACATGTTTTCCTGCACTTGTTACATGTAATGAGTATGATAGAAAATATAAAGTTACTCGCACTTACTTAACTAGATTAACCTATCTAGTTCGGTTTTACCAAGTAATCAACCTCCAGTTAATTCCACACACTTGGAGTTATGTCAAGCAATCAACCTCCAGCTGATTCCACACACTTGGATTTTTTGCCAAGCAATCTGCCTCTAGCTGATTCTACTAACTTGGTCTTGAGTCACGTAGCACCCAACTACGAAATTGTCTATCAAACCTTAATCACTTGGACTTCATTCACGTAACCTCCAGCTAGAAATTTGTCTACCAAGACTTAATTACTTGGACTTGATTCACCTAGTTTCCAGCTAGGAATTTGTTTACTTGGTCCAAACCAAGACTTAGCTCATGCCTGATTCCCAACCAGGACTTAGATCCTAGTTCACAACTAATACTTTAACACGTGTCAAGTATCTTGTACCTACAAACTTGATACAAGATTACAATTAACCTAATTTTAACCTTAGTCATATATCAAAACCTTAAGTTACATGTTGTGCACCCTGCACTAACAATCTCCCTATTTTTGATAATATGAAAATTAAGTTAAAGTTAGTTAAATAATCAAAAAAATGAAATTTTGAATTGTCTATTCAATGAAAAATAGAAATAGTGCAGTCATACAAGAATATAACAAATAAATAGCATCCCCTTAATTATTGCTCTCCCTTAATGAGATAAGGAATAAAAGATGGGAAGTAATAATTTAAAAACAATTGTTAACAAATTTCAAAGTCAACCTTTTAACCCTTCTCCCCCTTTTTCATATATCAAAATGGGTTAATCAGATAATTTAAGCAAGATGTAAAGATGATTGCAATTTAGATCAAGTTATTCAGACAAATTATATAAATCAAGCTAAGGATAACAACTCAAATGTAAACCAAAATAAGTAATTAAGATAAAGACAAGTCAAGCATAAACATAAAAGAAAATATAAGTCTAGATCCACAATGAACGAAAGTAGTGACAATCATGTACTACAAACCCAAGCATAGCAAAAAAAAAAAGTTAGAACTGAATCCACAAATCATATAACATGAGTCTAATCAGAAGAGGAGGGAGGGGGATGATGCTGGTAATGGATACGCATCATGGCCATCATCTCTCATAGATGGGCCCGCATGCCAGTGACAACTCCCTCGAGGCTGGTCATTCTATCCTCTACCGTCGGTGGAGGAGAAGGAGCTGGAAGTTCAGCTGGTACTTGGTCATTCTCAAGTATGGCCATGATATCATCAATGTATGGAGATTTGGGTGTTGCATGCCTTCCATCCTTCCATACCAAGGTGTTCTCTCCGAGGACCATCTTAGCTAGGGTAAAATTCCTAAGTCCTATGGTATCAAATTCGGTCAAAGGAGAAAGAAAACCCTGAGTAATGTCAACTCCTAATGACGAGAAAATACGAGTCAAGATGTGGCAGCAAGGCATATGGACTCGTCGACTAGTAGATATGCTCGAGTGATAGATGACAGATCTGAAAAGTAGGCTAAAGCTAATATCAAGTCTCTGTCTGATGGCATATAGAAGGAATGAATGGCATGGCCTTACAATCGCAAGGTCGTGAGTGTTGATGGGTAAGATGCACATGGTCACGACCTTGTAAAGAACATAGTCAACAATGTTGAGTGAGCTAAAGTTGATGATGGTCGACGTCCGCTCGCCACCAAAGAGATAGGTGTAAATGAGATCTAGGGTGATTTTTGAGTGAGGCTCGAGAAAGACAAGTGTAGGGCATGGAAAATAGTACGAGGTGGAGGAAGAGGGACGCAGCTGAAACTGCTCCTGGATCATGTCAAGCATAAAAAAGATGTCCTTTCCTCCGACTTTAGTCGTGAATGCAAAGTTGTTCACCTTAACCAAGTTGTTAAAAAACTCGGCACAGAGGTCAACGTTTATTGTCGAATCACAGTAACCAAGGGAAGATAGACCATAGTAGTCTACAATCTCCATGATGTCCGGACAGTGGGGGGTGAAGAATGTCCTACTCAAATATCATGTATGCATGGGCGAGCAGGTATGCCTGGCGAATCTACGTCTAAGGTCCTCAGACGGGAACTTAGGTTCATCAGAAGGGTCTTGTCAGGAACTATCCTTGGTCCTACATTTTTTTCTAACATTGAATGCAACAACACTATAACAAAATAAGAGTAAAGAAATGCTTTGAGTAAATAGATAAAAGATTAAGTTAAAGGATCGTTACCCAGGCAAGATAATGAGGAAGTAGACTCTGTCTCGAGATGAGGATCAAAAATGGAATCAAAAATATACCGAAACTGAGTTTGAGGGAAGAAAAGGAGAGGAATTGGATGAGTTACGGTGCAGTATACTTGTTCTGGCTTAGCTTTTGTATATTGGATAATTAGCTTTTTCCATAGCTCTTTTGCATCTTTGAATGGTCCAATCTTCTCAACTTGAGGGTAAGTCAACCCGTATAGAATCATGTTTATTGCTTTTGCATTTGACTGAGTTGTTTGTTTCATGTTACTTGTCCAAGACTCAAACTTGCACAACTTACCTTCCATGTCTCCTGGCAAATTTGTTCCATTTTCGATACTTTTCCCATTATGAGTTGTCTTTAAGAATATCTTCCAACTTTCTCCTCCAATTGACAAAACTTTTGCCATCAAAGAGAGGAGGAGGGTTGTGTCGAATCCTTCCTGCAAAAACATATTTGCAAACAAGTATTTATTCAAGTTGTATTAAGATTTAGGATAGGATATGTGCTTGGTTTGGGTTTGGTATGGTTGTAGTTAGGGTTTAGATTTGGGTATAGACTAGACTCGAATTATTAATCAATTAATTATTTGTCCCTGATTTTGATTCTGAGCACAAATTTCGACCTAGGTTAGATTCAAGTTTTGCTTTAGGCAAATTTAACAAGAGTTTCAAAAATTAGCTTCCAAGCTATGGCGAGATATAAGGTCTTCTTGAATATCAGAGCAACGACTACTTCAAAACAAAAACTTTTTAAGAATCAGGAGCTAAAATAACTTTAATACAAAGCCTTGGACTAACTGGTTAGAGTGAAGTGAGATAACTTCCACTAGTTCCACTTGACTAGAGGCATTAGGTAAGGAAACTCAGCCTAGACATGCAACTATCCGAGTTTTGCTAGTTTCTATCAGCTCAACCTGCTCTGATACCAAATTGTAGGATTGAGATCGAGCTAGAGGGAGGGATGAATAGCGTTAAGAATTTTTGCAATAAAAATCAATGAGTAGATAGTAACTAAATTAATTAGAGTTAACACAGTGGAAATAATAAATTAACTTTGACTAATTTTATCAAGTAAGATGGACAATTATAACAGCTAGTAGTTAAGCATGCAAATTTGACTAACCCAACTAGAAGTATACACATGCAGTAGTTTAAAAATATTGATTCTTATTTTAAATTTCTCCTAGGTGGCGAAAACTTTATAGAAAAAGAATCTAAAAATTAAGAACAATAAAAAGATTAAGACAAACACTTAAAACAAACAGAAATTGTTACTTTAGGTGTTGCTGATCAGAAGTGAAGCATGTGTCGCAGCGTGCCACAGCACAGAAAGCGAATAGAGCACTAGACAGATTGAGAAAGGGATGAATTGAAAGTTATGCCTTGAAGCTCCTAATATAGTATTATCCCGGTCACTTATATAAGTGCTGGCGTGGCTGCAACTTCTATCCGTAAGATAACGTTAACGAAACTTTCCGGTCGCCCGTGTACCTCTCGGTTGCCTGGGTAGAGGTCAAACTTCATCTCGATTGTCGTATTCAGGTTGCTGATAATGTTGCCTCCAAGTCGCCTGAAAGCTTATCGGTCGCCCGTTTACTCGATCGCCTTGACCCATACGGTCGCCTAGACCCTCCGAAATCCCTTTGTTGAGAGGTATCACTAGTCAGTCACCTCCCGACTCCATCAGGTTGCCTAGAACCGTCTAGCATGCTTTCCTACAGTTGTTAAACATAATGAGCATGATAGAAAATATAAAATTACTCGCGCTTACTTGACTAGATTAACCCGTCTAATTCAGTTTTGCCAAGCAATCAGCCTTCAGCTAAATCCACACACACAGACTTTTTGCCAAGCAATCAGCTTCCAGTTGATTCCACTCACTTGGACGGACTTGAGTCACCTAGCACCCAGCTAGGAATTTATCTGCCAAAGCTTAATCACTAGAACTTGATTCACCTATCCTCTAGCTAGAAATTTGTCTTCCAAGTCTTAATTACTTGGACTTGATTCACCTAGCTTCTAGCTAGGAATTTGTCTGCTTGGCCCAAACCAAGACTTAGCTAATGCATTATTCTCAATCAGGACTTAGATCATTGTCTCGTTCACAACCAGGACTTTAACACGTGTCAAGTATCGTGCACCTACAAACTTGACACTGGTTAGATCACAACTAACCTAACTTTAACCTTAGTCACATATCAAAACCTTGGGTTACATGTTGTGCACCCTGCACCAACAATATTATTGTTGCTAATGTTGTGTGTCAACTGTGCATGTTCAAGTTACTGGACATCGACAGGTGAACAGATAAATGAAGACCAAATGGTTGAGGTTGACCATACATTTGGAAAAGGAGAAGCCTATCTAGTGTTGGCAATAAGGAAACTGTTGAAATTGGAAAGTATTTTGGTAGAGCTCTTGAGGAGAAATAGATAGTTTTTCTTGATTCTTAAACTTTTGATTACAAAGCCTTTATATAGACTTGAAAGAAACTTAGGGGGCAAGTAACCTAGCAACTTAGGGGGCAAGTAACCTTAGAAACTTAGGGGGCAAGTAACCTTAGTGATGAGTAAACTTAAGTGATAACACATTAACTTTAACACTCCCCCTTAATGTGTTGTCGGATTCCAAGTTTGGCTCGGAGCTGTTGAAATCTTTCTCTCGGAAGTACTTTTGTGAAGATGTCAGATAATTGCTCCTCAGATCGACAGAACTCAAGTTGAATTTCTTTATCTTCAATTGCCTGTCGAATGAAATGATGCTTGAGTGCTATATGTCGAGTTCGGTTGTGGTGAACTGGGTTCTTAGCCATAGCGATTGCAGATTTGTTGTCGCAGTGTAGCACGGTTCCTTCAATCTGATGGTGACCGAGATCAGCCAAGATTTTTCGAAGCCAAATTGCTTGTGAAGTGGCTACTGATGCTGAGATGTACTCGGCTTCCGCAGACGATTGTGCAACACTTTGTTGTTTCTTGGATACCCATGAGAATATTGCTGAACCAAAGGAGAAACAGTACCCCGAAGTGCTTTTCATGTCATCTAAGGATCCACCAAGATCACTGTCACAATATCCGACAAGATTAAGTGCGTGATTCTTCTGAAAGCTTAGACCGAGGTCAGTTGTCCCTTGAACATATCGTAAGACCCGCTTTGCTGCACCGAGATGAAAATGGCTCGGACTCTGCATAAATCTTGAAAGTAGACTTGCAGCATACATGAGATCAGGTCTAGTTGCTGTGAGATATAACAAATTACCAATGAGGCTACGGTAATAAGTGACATCCGCTGCTTTTCCTCCATCTTCCTTTTTCAATTTCTCCCCCATAATGAGTGGTGTAGAGACAGGATTGCATCCCAGCATGTTGAATTTCTTCAGAATCTTTTCTGCATATATCTTTTGGCAGATAAAGATTGTCTCTTCTTCTTGGTAGATCTCCATGCCCAAGAAATGTCGAAGTAGACCCATATCGCTCATTTCATACTTTTGAAACAAGACTCCGTTTGAAGCATGGAGTGGTAGAAGACCATCTTTGAACTCTTCGATCATCTTCTCGTTGCTTCCAGTCAAAATTAGGTCATCAACATAAAGAGTGACTATAAGAACATCATTACCTTGCTGCTTGACATACAAAGTTGGTTCACTCTTGCTCTTTTCGAATTTTGTTCGGTTGAAATAGTTGTCGATCTCACTGTACCAAGCGCGAGGAGATTGTTTAAGTCCATATAGCGCTTTCTTAAGTTTGTAGACTTTCTCTTCTTTTCCTTTGATGATGAAACCCTGAGGTTGATCTACATACACTTCTTCCTTCAATTCACCATTGAGAAATGCTGACTTGACATCAAGCTGATAAAGTTTCCACCCTTTGCTGGCGGCGAATGCAATTATAGCTCGGATTGTGTCTAGCCGAGCTACTGGGGCAAACGTCTCCCCGTAGTCAATTCCAGGCTGTTGAGAATATCCTTTGGCCACAAGTCTTGCTTTGTGTTTTTGAATGGATCCGTCTGGGTTGTGCTTTACTTTGTAGATCCATTTAACACCTATAACTTCTTTGTCTCTCGGTTTATCGACGAGTGCCATGTCTGATTTTTTCAATTACACGAACTTCCTCCTCCATCGCTTTTTCCATGGTTCTTCTTTAATTGCTTCAGAAAGTTCTCAGGCTCAATTGAGCAATAATTGCATGTAGCATATATATCGCTCAATGATCTGTACCTTTTTGGGGTTGCGCTTGGGGATGAGGAGTTTGATGAAGTTGGATCAGTTGAGCTTTCTTCGTTGGGTTGAGATGAGCTTGAATCTGGTGTGCTTGGTTCAATTTCATCTTCTTTGTCAAGACTGATCAGAATGTCTTTCTTTTCAACTTTGTTTTCTTCCCAATTCCATAAAGCATTTTCATCAACTTGAACATCTCGGCTAATAATAACTTGACTCAGATGTAGGTTAAATGGTCTATAACCTTTGCTCATGGTGCTGTAGCCGACAAAAATACATCTTTCGCTAGATTCGTCAAGTTTGCTTCGTTTCTGTTTTGGAATTTGAGAATAGCAAATGCTTCCGAATACCTTGAGATGGTTCACCGATGGTCTTCTACCACTCCATGCTTCAAACGGAGTCTTGTTTGGTATGGCCGTGGTTGGACATCGATTGGATAAGTAAACGGCTGTGTAGACTGCTTCAGCCCAGAAGATTTTGGGTAAACCTTTCTCGTGCATCATTGATTTTGCCATTTCAACGATTGTCTGGTTTTTCCTCTCGGTAACACCATTTTGTTGAGGGGTGTACCTTACCGTTAGTTGCCTTTCTACTCCTTCATCTTCACAAAAATTGTGAAATTCTTTAGAAGTGTATTCTTTGCCTCTGTCACTTCTTAAGGTTTTGATGAAGCATCCACTCTGTTTTTCGACGAGACTCTTAAACTTCTTGAATATCATGAATACTTCGGACTTCCGCCTCATGAAATAGACCCAAGTCATACGAGTGTGATCGTCGATGAAAAGAATGAAATACCTATTCTGAGCATGAGAAAGGGTGTCCATCGGCCCGCAGACGTCGGTGTGGATAAGTTCCAACTTTTCTTTAGCTCTCCATGATACTCCTTTTGGGAAAGGTAATCGATGTTGCTTTCCAAACGCGCATCCTTCGCATACATGTTGCTTTCCTTCTATGTGAGGAAGTCCTTGCACCATACTCTTGCCAGATAACTCTTTGAGGCTTTGTAAATTGAGATGACCGAGTCGTCGATGCCATAAGGTTGATGTCAGGTAGTCCGAGGTAGAAGCTTGATGAGCTTTTAGGTCGGCATAATTGATGTTGAGAGCGAAGCTTCGATTGACCATTTTGATCTTTGTGAACACCTTTGACTTATCTCTCCTGTCAAATATAACACATTCATTGTTATCGAAGCAGAGCTTGTACCCATTTTCCACCAATTGTCCGAGGCTGAGTAAATTTTGACTCAAGCTCGGCACACACAAGACATTGTTGATGCAACTCGGTCCTTCCTTCGTCTCGATGGCGATTTTCCCAAGTCCTTTTGACTTTGTTTGCTCTCCGTTTCCAAACTGAACAGGAGCATTGATGCTAATGTCGAGTTCAGAGAAAATTTCTGAGATCGGCGTCATATGGTTGCTACATCCGCTGTCCAGCAACCTTTTTCCTCGCTCCTTGTTGGTGGCCGTGTGACATACATAGAATGTTCCATGTGTCTCCTCAGCTGTTTGATTTTCTCCAACCTGATTTGCCTGATAAGTGTTCCTATTTCGGCAATCTTTGGCGAGGTGACCAAATCGATTGCATATTTTGCATCTCGATTGACCTTTGAACCAACAGTCCTTCTCGGAGTGATTTGGCTTATTGCAATTGCTGCAATTCGATGAGTTGTCTTTTCCTTTTCCTTTTGAGATACGTCCACCTCGTCCTCTTGATTTCCATCCAAATCGTGATTGGCCTTCTCGTTCGTTGTTACCAATTTTGAGCTTTGATTGGAATGCACCCTCTATTGGCTTCTCAGAATGTCTGGACAATCTTTGCTCGAACGATTTTAGGGACGCCATCACTTCTTGAACGGTGAGTGTTGTTAGGTCCTTTGTTTCTTCAATGACGGCAATAATGGGATCATATTTCTCAGGAAGACAGATGAGAATTTTGCGTACCAGCCTTTGATCTGTAATATCTTCACCATGAGATTTCATTATATTGACCAGATCAAAGATTCTGGTTGAGAATTCCATGAGTGTTTCTTTCTCCTGCATCTTGGCATTTTCGAAATCCTTGAGTAGTGATTGGAGCTTAATCGCTCTTACTTTCACATCTCCTTGAAATTCGCTCTGCAAGATCTCCCACGCATCTTTAGCCGTGTTGGCTCGCATGATTCTGGGAAATATAGCCTTAGTGACTGCTCTTTGAAGGATTGAGAGAGCACTTGCGTCGGCTTGTCGAGACTTCTCTAATTTCTTCAGACCGGCCTCATTGAGGGCAGTGGCTTCCTCGGGCTCTTGTACTCCATTCTCCACAATCTCCCATTGGTTAAGAGATCGAAAGATGGTCTTCATCTTCACGTACCAGAAATCATAGTCTTCGCCATTAAACTCTGGAATGAGATGGTTGATGTTTGTTAAACTCGAGCTGGCCATGGATTTGGATTGGTAGAACCTGGACGCTCTGATACCAACTGTTGAAATTGGAAAGTATTTTGGTAGAGCTCTTGAGGAGAAATAGATAGTTTTTCTTGATTCTTAAACTTTTGATTACAAAGCCTTTATATAGACTTGAAAGAAACTTAGGGGGCAAGTAACCTAGCAACTTAGGGGGCAAGTAACCTTAGAAACTTAGGGGGCAAGTAACCTTAGTGATGAGTAAACTTAAGTGATAACACATTAACTTTAACAGAAATCCAAAAGGCCCAAAAGCAAGGTCTCCTAGTAGATGTAAGTTTCGATAGATCAAGGATAATTGGAAATCAAACAGACAAAAAAGTTTCAATAATTGAAGATGACCAAATACGATATCTGTCTGGCATATGAGAAGTCTTGATAGGTTAAGAACGATTAGATACTTGTACATGAGAAGTCCCAATAGGTAATGGAAGCCCAAACATCATATGATAAGTCTCGATATGTTGATAACTACTAACCAGCTAGCAAATGAGAAGTTCTGATAGGTCAAGAACTTATATTCTTGCACATGAGAAGTCATAGAGGTAAAATCTCTTAGCATGTGAGCGGTAAGAGACTAAGAATGACCTCTATTTAGGCATAGTGAAGAATTTTTACTTAGGTGAAGTCTTGAACAAGGAATAGGTATTCGAGGTTAATGTGATGACTCAATCAACTAATATGGTTTAGTCGACTAGGAAGTCAACTGTCAATTGAAAGCAACTCATAAATAAAAAAAATATTTTGAGCCGAGTTGAATGGTTAATAGTTCAATCGATTGGTGTCCGATTAGTCGACTAGGTAGTCGACCATAGATGCATCTCTGGTGTCTACAATAGGCAACTACTCAAGATCAAAGAGTCTTCCACCATTGCTTTTAATGAATCTACTCGAATGTATCTCAAATACTCCCCGTGGACAAGGACATAATGGAGGAAACAAGCAAGATAGGTAAAAGAAATCCACTCATAGAAGGCACATCTCAAGGGACGTAAAGCGCGAGTCAAAATCTGAACCAAGCAAGAGGACAAGGGAGATAATCTAGAGAGACAACTTAACAAAATAGGACTCACAAGGTAAGTGCATTTCATCCAATTGAGCAGGTCGTGGGAGATATCTCCTACGGGATAAGAACACATTCTTTCATCAAGATAAATTCTCAATTAACTGCTATCTTCCAAATTAAGCCAAAGATAATAGATAAGGCATTACTTGAGTCAGATTCATTGTAGCAATGCAAGAAGAATTAGCTCAATTTGAGAGTAGTGTATGAGAACTAATTGCAAGACTCAAAAATTGCTTAATTATTGACACTTGTTGTCTTTCTAGGAATAAAATAGATGAAAATGGATCCATAGATCAAACCAAGGCTAGATTAATGGCCCAAAATTTCAACCAAGTAGAAGCATTGGATTACTACAAGACTTATGCACCCGTGGCTTGTTTACAATACATCTAAATGCTTTTATCTTTTGCATGGTTTAAAAGCTTTTTTTAGTTTACCAATGGATGTTTTTCAAAAAAAAAATATCAAAGAAGAGCTTTATGTTGAACAACCTCCTAGTTTAGAGCATTTTATCTTTCTAAAACACGTTTCAAGTTGAAAAAGACATTAGATTTTTTGATACAAGTGCTAGAATGAAAGATTATCTAATTTCCTTAATTTAAAAGATTTTGGACAAGGTAGAGTCAATCTAAAACTATAAAAATAATATTTTCATTGCTCAAGTTTATGTAGATGTCATAATTTTTGACTCTACTAACAAAAAGTTTTTGAATGAGTTCCCCACCCATGGAGAGTGAGTTTTAGATGAACCTTGTAGAAAAACTCAACTTCTTGGGACTTTAAATTAAACAAACCAAGGAATTTATGTCCACCAAGATAAGTGCGCTAAAGACATCATGTTTGGAATGGATAGCGCTAAGGAGTAGACAACATCGATAGAGAATTCCACGTATTTTAGAAGTTTAATTGGAAGCTTTCTCTATCTCATGGACAATCTACTCAACATACTTTTCGCCCTAAGTTTATGTGCAAGGTTCCAATCCTCTCCTAAAGAATCTCATTTAGTGATCGATAAGAGAATCCAGAGGTGTTCCATGAGAACTCTTATCATGAGTCTTTGTTATCCAATGACTAGTTCACTAAATCTAGTAGGCTACACCGACTTCACCTATGCAAGTTAGATACGAAAAGCGCAAGTGGAGGTTGTCAATTTCTTAGCTATTCTTTTATAAGTTGGAGTAAGCGAAAGCAACATCGCATCGTATTATCTTTGACCAAGACCGAGTATGTGGCTATGGGAGAATTATCTTGGACTAAGACAGAGTATGCGGCTAGAGGTTTAAGTTAGATTCATATTATTGTTACTATATTGTATGTCAGGTATGCAAGTTACTTAACATTGACATCACATGTGCAATGGATGAAATCAAAGTGGGTTGAGATTAACAACCACACATTTACCAAAAAAGGAAAGTTGGCATACGACTGTAGATCAAATGGGTCGAGGCAAGAAAGTCCAACATGTGTTGATAGATGAGGAATACCTAGAGGCCTTATACCAGATGTAAATTCCCAATAGATTGAGAACGATTAGATACATGCAAACAACAAGTCCTCATAGGTCGAGGACAATGAGATATATACATAGAAGAACTCTTAGTAGATAAAGGACGACTGAATACTTGCAGATGAAAAGTCTTGATAGGTCTAGGACAACTAGATACCTATGCACAAGAAGTCGTGTATTTTGGGTGTTAGGTAGATCCTTTACGTAAGCGAAGGCTTGACCAAGGAACAAGTGTTTTAACATCAAATTTGATAACTCAGTCGATTATTAATGGTCATATATAATCGACATGGTTAGTCAACTAGAAAATTGATTAAAGATAGACTGCTTGCAAACAAAAATGTTCAATTTAGAGTTGAGTTGACAAATGCCTTATTAGTTGACTAAGCCATTTAGAGTTGAGTCGACCAATGGCTTATTAGTTGACTAAGTAGTCAACCAGATATGCATTTCTTAAGAATAGAAAGTTCTTATTCCATTGAGTCAACTAAATCATAAATTAGTCAACTGATGACAAGTTAGCCTGCCTAGTCAACTAAGCCTCTATTCTAAGCAAATAGAATATTTTTGCTTGTGATAGAGTTGATTGGGCAGTCAACTAAAGCCAAGTTAGTTGACTGCTAAGTCGTTTGAATTAATTTTGAATTCAAAATATTTTATCATTGTATGGGAGCTTATCTAGAGTGACTTGACTCACTAGTCTAGAGTCAATTGATACAAGTTAAGTTGAATGAGTCGAATGATAAGAATGAATCACTTGACTACATTAAGATTACCCAGGAGTTAAGTGCGAGCTTATCTTGAAGAGTCGACTAATACATGTCAGAGTGCACTAGCATGGCTAATTACAATAGCTGGTTTTATGTAAATCAAACTCTAGTGTACTAACGATTTAAATTAGTCAACTGATATTAATGTAGAGAAGTTGTTGGAGCTTATCTATACCCATTTGGAGAGCTATAAAAGGGGAGGCAAGGGTAGCTCGAATGATAACATTCTTCCAACAATTCTATTGTGGCAAATTGTTCTTGCTCTTCCCACTTCTTCAATTATTGTATTTACTTTTTATTGTCTTGCTTTTATTTTTGAACTTAAGGTCTTTACCTCTAAACTCCATAGTTTTTCAAATTTTTTTACCATACTTTATTTGATGTTCATTGCAAAAGATTTTTTTGCCTCCAAAAGAAGGTTTTTCAGAAAGAGAAAGTTAGTGGTTTTCAAGGGTTGTCTCACCTTATATGGTGCCTACCTATGATTTCTTTCTTACCTCTTGCAAATCTAATATGAAATAATATTTTAATATTTCCTCTCCAATATTATTTGTGTGTTAATGTTAATATCACTTTTCCATCTCCCACTATGCTAGAACCATGGAAAGAATATTTACTAAAACCTGCATTGCTTCTAGATTGAGAAGGAATGGATAGTTGAATCCTAGCCTCACTCCACTACTATCCATAGATTCACTTGGAACATCTACATGCTTCCACAAAGAAATCTTTTGGAATACATTTTGTCACCGGACTTGTAATTAACAACAATGATTATGCAACTTAATCCTCTTTACAAACTAAAAATGGTTAACTGAAGTCATTAAGATACCACATATTGAATATCTTTTCTTGAACAAAAAAATATTTTGGATATATGAAATGACAAAATTCAGAGGGATAATACAAAGCATACCCATTTCCTGAAAAATCAAAGCGAACCACACTGATATCTTTACTTGTTATTGCATCACTAAGGTTAAGTACTATTTGATCATCCTGGAAAATGCATTTCCAAAAGTCAGACGAAACATATCGGCAAATTAATCTCAAACGACTCACAAGCTTAGTGAAGTCTCAATTAAGGAAACATATGAAAAGTGTTGGTCTCTGATCAATACAGACATTGTTAATAACCAGAAAAACTAAAGAATAATAAACAACCATGATGTTTTAGCACACTACTTGATAAAATAAAAAAAGTCAGACAGATAAGAACATAAATCTAAGCTGAAATTAGCTTTCAGATCAAGCACATGCCATCATTTAAAAATATACCTATTTGCATTTCTAGACTAGAAATTAATTTGAGTTCACTACTTTGGTTCACCAACACCCATGCTATCAGCTTCAGCGAAAATTAAATCATTACTAAATGAAACTATCCTGAATAGTATTGAGCGTAGAGTTATATTAACTAGGAAAGTTTCCCAGAACAGTCAAAAATAACTTGGCCAAGAGGAGCACCACAAAAGACCCTTATATTTTGGATTAACCAAAGAACCCTAATATTTTGGACAATTTCTATCTGCAATCTAAAAATAGAATCTACCTCAGTGCTACATTAAACAAATAGACATGAAATCTAAAAGCAACTCAAAGTTCTTACATGATTTTCTGAATTAACTTGATGTTAAGTTATATATAAGAAGACTAAAGAGACATGAAATCTATCAGAACATCTCACCTTTGTAGCTCTAAAACCATGGCACAGTATAACAAGCTTCTTCGATCCAGTTTCATGCAGCACGGCGACAAGCTTCTCACCATAGTTGTTTGTAATTACAAATCTTTGTTGAGGTACAGCTATGACAACAGTGATATGCAAAAATTCAGAACATGGCTTATTATTACACATATTTTGAAACCAAGAGTACAGCTTTAGAGAATGTAAAACTAAAGAATTAAAATGTTCCAAATCTAAACATACTGCAAGCTTCCAAGCAACTAAAAAAAGCAACCGATAAAAGAAATAAAAGCATATAAAAGATCGCAACATCGAGTCCACTCTGGCTGAGAAGATGAATCGACTCCGTGTTGGATTCATGTAAGGAGCTCAAAGGATTTCAAATAGTTCCTAATAATATACTCACAGGAGGCATCGTGGGAGTGGATCGATTCGGCCATCGTCGAGCGAGTGAATTCCGAAACTGAACGAAGACGGAAATTCTTCGCCGTCTCAAGCTTTCATCACTCGCAATTGGCGGACGCCTGCAGGTCAACTCTATCCTCGAACGTAAACGCCCCCTCTTATCCATCGATTTGGATGCTCTTATTGTAATTTCGGACCACTGTAATAAAATTGCAACCCAAAAACAAGAATGATTACGCTCTTCCGTGGCCCCCACGCTAGAGGCATGCGTCTGCCGGTAAATTGTAATTTCAGATCACTGTGGCACTTAGACTTCAAATATCCAAACGCAAATCAAGCAATATATTTTACATTTTACCAAATAACGAATTTTTTAAAAAAAAATACCTTGCTTTGTAACCCTAAATTAATTTTTAAAAAAACATTTTTTTAACTTTAACAACTGAACCAAACTAAATAAAAAAATAATAATAATTTAATTATTTTATCAAACACTTGCATTCAATAAAAGTTATTAATGATATTTTTATGTTAAAATAATGGTGGTCAAACTTAGTCGATAACAGTCGTTCTACAAATACAACAACTAAATTCTATAGAGTAATTAATTGATAGAAACTAGTAATTGACTAAAATCAACCCAATGACGATATAATAAAAAAGTGTTTCGAGAAAGTTTGACTATGTTGGTTCTTGAAGATTTGGAGATGAAATATTATTGCATTTTCTACCATCAAAAAGTAATCCAGAGCAACAAGAAAACATCTAAAACAAAATTTTCGTAAAGTTATTTTACCTTCATTTCTATTTTATCTGTGTATTGCTTATATTTGTTGCAAGAAATAAGTTGTAAGAGGTTTCTCTGCTTCTAAAAAGTATATAAAAAAAGAAGGTTTAGTAGTCGCAGTTCGTTAGGACTAAGTCTTGGACGTAGCAAACCCTGGGAGGTTGTGAGCAAAGTAAAATCTTAGTATTGTACTTGTGGTGTCCATTTGTTTCAAGTTTTCGCTACATAATCTATTGACGCGAAGGGTGTATCTAGATCGCACCAGTCCCAACAACTATATCACTAAAAAGTATCAAACATACAGGAATAGCTACTAATCTCTTTCGAAAGCTGAGTCGAATGGTAGAACTCGGTGATAAGGAGGCTAACAAAAGGAAGACTTTGACTTGTAAGAGAAAAAGGGGGGTTGGGAAGATGTCCACGGGCTCTGAACCTTCGAGCGAGTCAAGGAGAGGAGAGTGAGAGTCACCTAGGGTACCACAGACCTGTGCACACACAAATGATCACACGGGAGCGTTAAAGCCCAAAAATCAGAAAAGAGATCCTTGGCATAGGCCCTCCGACGTTCAAGTCAGAACAGGCGCAAAATGAAAGAGAAGGAAAATGAACAATAGTAGATGTGTGCGTATGTGCATGTACCTGGCCACCGGAGAGGACCTTCCTTTTTATACTGCCTCTCGTGACCTCCGGAATTATGAGGTGTCAAAGAATGTTGGATGTCAGAGGATGTCGGATGATGGATGAAGCACGACGGACTCCTATTGGTTAGAGGAAGGTTCCACCTCACACGTGTGTCAAAGCCTTGGAATATTCTCTAGCGGATAGCCATTATTATCTGATAAGTGATTGGGATTCTCTGACCATGTTATCTACCAGGGCTTCTAAACGGAATCCTTCTAGACGCCTAGAGTTCGAGATCCTGGAGCTGCTCCGGGTGCTCAGGATGCCTTCGCTGAGCAGCAGGGTGCTTGGCAGGCGCCCTCATGGTTCGGGGGCCCAAAGTTGCTCTAAGCACTCGGACAGCCAAAAATTGATCTTCACAATGAGCTAGAGCAGGATGATTGGCGAACCAACATCACGGTCCGGACACTCGAGGGTGGTCTAGGCATCAGGAGATGGATAACTTCTACCAAATCGAGTTTTGATGAGAGCACACCACGTCAACCCTATGAGGGTGCCCGGGGGAAGTTCCAAGCACCTAGAGTGGGCTATAAAAGGAAGATTCAACCAGCACCTCAAATACAACATTTCGAACAAGTTTCTCTCCTGCGCACTGCTCCAGAAATGACTTGACGATGTCCAACACTGCTCTGAAAACCAAAGTCAAGAATCTTTAAATCTGTAGTTATCGGTAACCTTTAAATATTTGTATCTATATGTAATTCAAATATTCTTGTAATATTTGAACTAATAGTGGATTGCCCAATGAAAGCGATTGACGATCGTGGGTCTTAGAATAAGTACAAAATATCGAACAAATAATAATAAAATAGTAATTAAATAATAAGGTTTAATGGGCTAATAGCCTTAACGGAATTTTTAGAAATTTACTGGAATTTTCTAGAAATTTTTCAGAGCTCGTATGACATAGGTTAAGGGGATAAGTATCGGGCCTAGGGAAAGTCTATTTAAGGAACCCAATTTAAGTAGGAATTGATTAAGGAAATAACTTAACTTTAATTAAACTAACACTAAGTTATAAAAGGAAACCTAAGTTCCCTAAATTGATTAATCGATTCCGGTTATTAATCCTTACCCGTGCCCTATTCTTCCTCCTTGTCGCCGAACTCCACCACCTCCCTGTGCCCTAACTCACAACGCCGACTCCTCTCTTCCCTCTCCTCCTCACGTGATCTCTTCTCCCCAACGCCGACGCCTGATAACGATGTCTGTCACACTCGTAAATCAAATTAGCAATTAATATTTCATGAACTCCTTATCTACACAATCATGTTGTAGTAACGAGCCCAGGATCGAACCTCGAGGAACAAACGGTAGGATGTAATCTAGGATTGTCATTTTATTCCTATTTTTGGGGTTTTTAACATGAAAATGGGGGTTTAAGCTTGAATCTAAATCTAACAAAAGTAAAGCACAGCGAATAAGAAATTAATCTAAAGCAAGAGTAAAACCTAACTATGTGCCAATGATCAAACCATAATGCATTGTCACGCTACATTATAATTAAACCATCAACACACTTAAACTAAATATGAAATAATGAAATGCAATTAAATCTGGTTTACAACACCAATTAAAACCCTAGCTTGAACTTAACAACCTAACAATTAAACGAGCACCAAATAAGACTTAAACTAAGCTTTAACAAGGTAATGAAATGCTAAACTACTACTAAAAACATAACAACATCAAAATAAATCTGTGCCAAGCTACAAAAGAGGAATAAAAGGAACTAAAATGGTAAACCAATCCAATCTCACAATTAATCCATACAAACTACACACTCTTGCCCTCACACAAGAGTGCCAAAGTCGAGAACACCCAACTCTGGACCTCAATGGAGCATCTCAGCTGCATCTCAGTTCAAGGTATGCTCAACTACGCCGGCGGACCACCTTTGACGAGCTAGAACAACCCTAAACCCCACAAATGGCCCGAAATCTGAAAATCTGGTCTCGGAATCTGGAATGAAGTTGCGGATGATGGTATGCTGTCGGATGGAGCTCAACAACACCGGAGGACCACTGCCGAACGTTGCTAAATGGAATCGGAGCTCAGATTTGGAGGAACACCTCCAAATCTAGCGAAAACAGAGGCTTGCCAAGATAAGAATTCCGCCGGAGAGAACACCCGCCAATGGCTCCAGATGATCGGGATGAAGCTGCCGAGAAGCTCTCCACCGAGGTTGAAGCGTGAGAGAATGATCGGAGAAAGGAAAGGGGTCGGAATCCACCGGTGGCGCTCGCGCGATGCAGGACTACGCGGAGGAGTCGACGAAGCCACGCATACACTGTAGCTTCTCTTTTGAATCTGATCCAGATCTGAGCGGACGGCTGTGAGCGATTTGGAGCTTGATCAACGGTGAAAAGTCGCATAAAATCTGATCCGGAGGTACTGATCTTGATCTAGGGTCTGGATCTACTCTCCCTTAGGTCGGATCGACCAAATCTTCACTGGATGATTCAGATCTATCCAATCTATGATGAACGACCCATAATACTCTGAAGCTTGATCTTCTCGTTTCAACTCCGATTTGAGCACAAATTCAGTACAAATAGATCCAAATCTAAGATTCTTTGATGCCTACAAAATAAGAATCAAATATTAGCATCAAATAACACAAAAATATAATAATTTGTAATTAGGTCCAAAATATATACAATGCATAAAATGTGATGTAACCATGATTTAAACCTATGAAATCAACATCAAACCATGCATATATGAATCAAAATAATACAGTAAAATCATGGTTATCAATGCCTCACCGAAGCTTCATCTGCGTCGCCCACAACCGCACCGCCGAATCTTTCCTTTCTTCTCTATTTCTTCTTCGTTGAGCTAGCGTTGTCAACCCCTGTTGTCTCTCCATTGTCGGCACTTGTGCACCGTCGATCACCACCACCACAGCTCGTGAGCACTCGGCCACACGTGGGTAGTGGTAGCTGGAGTTGCGAGCAGCAAGGACCCCCCCCCCCCTTCGCTGTGTAGCTAGTTAGCTACTCAACACCTATCCACTCGGTCACTTGGTAGTAGTGGCGGCTTTTGAGTGGTACAGTTGTCATTGATCCGACCTCTCGACCATATAGGGGTCATGGTGCAGAGAGGTGGGTGGGGTGACTATCCGTGCATACGTTGTTATTATACTTGCTTTGGCTGCTGCTGTTTGCATATGTTGTTGTTGCTTACTTATACTGATGTTGCTAGTTTATGCTACTGTTGCTTACTTATGCTGATATGCTTATATATGTTGAGATATATATCTATTGTGTGTGTTTAGACTAACTTACCTATTGGTAATATGTATATACCTCACATGTTACCCTTGTAGTTATGAGTAGCTCTATAACAGAGTTGTTCTACTCCTGATTTTACTAGCCTAGGATATGGTTACAGGTACGAACATTTATTGTGATTTTATTTTAGTGTCTGCTATCTTTTCCTTATAAGACTGTATTCCTTTTGACATTCTCTATTTGTTTATTTTGTTCATGCACTATCTTACCTTTACCCGCTGAGTTCCAATACTCACCACCTCGCAAATTGGTTTTCTTCCGCCAGGTAACAGATACATGAATTATGGATGCTTGGAGAGTCCCGACTGCCGGTCCCACTTCCCAAATCATATATGAGGACATTTATCAGTTTTATTTCCGCTTTACTTGTATTTTTAGTTTTCAACAGTTTTAGTATTGTATGAATTTGTTTGTGTTTGGAGTTTGATTCGTGGTGTTTTGCTATCGTGATCTGGTGGTTGTGTAAGCCTAGTTGGCTAGTATACTTTAGTTGTGGATTGTGAGTTTTCTCTTCGTTTTTCCGTTGTGCTTTTAATACAGTCATGTGGGCTGAATATTAACTGCGTGGTTGTTTTATTGATTTATGTCCAGCCAGGCAGGCTGTGTTATATAAACTGCGTGGTTATGTGTGTTTCAGCCGTGTAGGTTGATGAATATGTTATATTCTTGTTTGTGTATGTATATTGCTTTATATTGTCACCAGTACAAGGGAGGTGTTGTCCGATTTTCGATTGGACACTCTTACTCTCGGGGCGTGACAATAAGAGTCGTCAAAGGCTCCGAACTAAGTAAAAATAAACTTGTTAGCATTATTTTTACTTCTGTTCTTTATTGATTTCACTGCATTTTCTCGATTGATTTTAAATGAACGTGAAAGCCACGAGCGTTATTCACCCCCTAACGCAATGATCTTACACTGGCGAGAAGGTTTCATTATACTCAATACCATATTTTTTACGACAATCTTTCACCACCAATCTTGCTTTGTAGGTAATTATATTACTATCCATGTCGATTTTCTTCTTGAAAATTTACTTTCACCCAATAGGTGTAACATACTACTAATTCAATAATAAGTGTTATTAAAGTAATAACCTTATATAATAGAATTTTTTGAGAATTTTTATAAATTTTTCAGGATTTAAACGGAGGTCGTATGTCAAGTTTTAAAGGGTAGAATTATTGGGCTTAGAGAAAGCCTGTTTAGAAAATCAATTTAGTGAGAGTTGATTGAGGAATTAACTTAGTGTTTAATTGATTTAATAATTAACCTAATATAAATGTGCGCTGACGCCTTCTTCTCCTGATTTCCTCTTTCTCTACCATCTCCACCTAACGCCACCCTCTCCCATCTCTCGATCTTGCTACGCCGCCTGATCTCCCCTATCTTGGTTGCGAACACCAGGAGCTCGCCGAAAGTCAAGCGCCTGAATACACTGTTTGTCTGTGCCCTACCTTCGATCCACCGCCTAACACCACAAGTGGATCGCGTCGACGTCCTATGAGCCACCACCGACCGAGCTTCTTTGCTCCTTCCCCCAAATCCTGATTCTTTGCCTGGCCTCGTCGCCATTCCTTTCGATTGATCCATGCAGAAGCATCTGTCGTCGGGTGTTGTTGTCGATGGAGAAAAAGGATCGACGCAAGGGGGCTAGGGCTAGCTTTCCCTCTCACATGCGGACCCGAGCGACACCCCTTCCACCAAAGAGCAATGCCTCCTTACTCCTCTCTATCATGAGACATATGACATCGTTGATTGCTGCACCAGCTGAGGCGTAGCCGACAGTTGTCACTCTTCTAGCCATGAGAAGGTATGGTGTGCCCTTCCTATCTTCGCTCTATTTCCTGTCCAACTGCCGACCATTTTGATCTCCTGATCAGCATGATTGGTTTCAGGTCCAAGGCTACAACATCTACAACCTTGCTGAGTTCCCGACCACCACATTAGAAGGAGACAAGGGTTGAATTGGAGTACTGGATTTGGAGATCTACAACTCCACCTTGCTCTGACCACTGTTCTCGATAGCAAGCATCTCCAACTGTGAGTCAACAGTGGAGTCTTTGGAATTGGGTGAGTTATGGAGGTAATTTCATATATGAACTAGATTTGATTCTAGTTGTGGAATGGTTAGTGTTCTGATTCTATTTAGTTGTGATATGTTGCTTGAGTGGATTTAGTTGGTGATGGGTTGGATTTATATGATTTCTTATTGGCAGTATTGAATGGATTGTAATTAAGGATTCATGGATAAAAGTAATTAAAGCTAATCATTAATTAAGGATAATTAATGATTGATTTGAATAGGATTTTTCCTATGGATTTGGATCCTTGGGTTTAGCTAATTGTTGCTTATCTGATTAGCTAAACTATACAATATATGATTTGTAGGATGTTGATTCGAGATGAGCGTCTCGATGTGGGATTGATTTATCACGATCGACAGATAAAGACCGGTACTTCTTACCTTGATTCTTTAGTACTTTGACCTTAGTGCATGACCTATATTTGGATAGTTGTTGTATTTACGTTGACTCCACTCATATTTTTCCTAAGCTTAATACTTATCCACTCGATCTTTGAGCTGATCATTTTGATGGTCTATACAGTCTCTCGTTGTCATCCATGATATTTAGCAGATACTAGATACCATGTTTACTTATTTTGATTGTTGTCTATTCATGTACCTGATTGAGTATGTTGGTTTACTATAACATACCTGATTTTTGTTTATATATATGATGATTGTTGCATCTTGCACATCATATCATTGCATGTATACCAGCGACTATGTCTCTCTTGTGGTTGAGTGAGTTGTTGGTCAGCGCCGCACACTCGGCCACTCATGGGTAGTGGTAGCTGGAGCAGATGTCGCTTGTCCTGTCATACCCCCACTCGGTCACTCATGGGTAGTGGTAGCTGGAGTTGCGAGCAGCAGAGATCCCATTGCTACGTAGCTAGTTAGATACTAATGTTAGAGTGTATACTAAAAGTCTAGCTTTTGTAAACATTTATTGAAATAAAAGAATCACATTGGTCAAATGTCTATATTTATTTATTGAATATAGTTGTTCAATTAATTTATAAAGTAGATAACATTGTGTGTGGTGTCACACACAGAAGATCATGTTGTCAGCTCTTTATAAATTATAAACAGTTGCTCACGACTAAGATGGAAAGGAACAAACCATTGGTATAGTCGTAGTGTAATTAGGTATTAGTTTATCTTGACTAATAAATTACACTAGTACACTCAAAGTGTATTGAGTAGGATCATTTTAGGTAAGTTATTTTTATACTGACTTAATAAAAAAACTAGACCTTAGTTATTATAGAAGTATGTACTCTTAATCCTAATATGATAACAAGCACATATATTTAGTATTTATTTCTTTAACTTATCAAAGGGTGAGATTTAGCTTGATAAATCAATAGACCCGATAAGTTGGGAAATGATATTACTTATAGTGTGTGTTGTTAATTATAAAAGGAAACTGTATCCTAATTATCTAGGTTAAGAATGCCCCCAAGAGGAGCTCATAAGGATTGTCATGTTAAACTCTGTAGGTGGACTTAGTCCGACATGACAATGAGGTTGAGTGGTACTACTCTTGGACTTAGATATTAATTAAGTGAGTTGTCAGTAACTTACTTAATTAGTGGACATTCGTTATCTTAAACACAGAGAGACTAACATGTTGGTGCAATATCCTTTAGGTCAAGGTTGACTGAGTTGACCAAGCTTGGGTCTTGGTCATCGTTTCGATGTTTGACAATACATGTAGACACATGGACAATGCAGGTGCAGTTGTTCATGTGGGGAGATTCTGATCAGGGATTGATCAGTGTGATTGAAGGAGAGTCAAGTAGGTCAAGAGTGACCGGATACCTGACTAGGAAGTCCTAACTGGTATGTTAGGCAGCAGAAGTGAAAGTCCTGGTGAGTGAAGCCAGGCAGAAGGAAAGCCCTAGTGAGTGAAGCTAGGCAGGTGAAAGTCCTGGTGAGTGAAGCCAGGTGAAAGTCCTAGTGAGTGAAGCTAGGCAGATTGGAAAGCCCTAGTGAGTGAAGCTAGGCAGGTGAAAGTCCTGGTGAGTGAAGCCAGGTGAAAGTCCTAGTGAGTGAAGCTAGGCAGATTGGAAATCCTGGTGAGTGAAGCCAGGTGAAAGTCCTAGTGAGTGAAGCTAGGCAGAAGGAAATCCTGGTGAGTGAAGCCAGGTGAAAGTCCTGGTGAGTGAAGCCAGGCAAGGGAAAATCCAGATATCTGGATCAAGGATGATCAGACATCTGGTGGAAGTCCAAGTAGGACAAGAGAGTGACCGGATACTTGGCACGACGAGTAAAGTCCAAGTGGGTCAAAGGGATTGACCAGACACTTGGTGGGAAGTCCTAGCAGGTCAAAGGAGTGACCAGATGCTAGGCATGATGTATCAACAGGTCAAGGTTGACCGGATGTTGGTTTGAGAGGCTTGGGACTTGGTTTTGGGCAAAAACCAAGTCTTTGGATCGATCGATGGATCGATCCGGCCTTTTGAGCAGAGAGCCTCTGGATCGATTCGTGGATCGATCCGGATGTCCAAATCGATCGGTGGATCGATTGGGACGCTGTTGATTGCGCGATAAGCGCTGGATCGATCCGTGGATCGATCCGGCGTTCGAGCAGGCGCTCGGATCGATCCGTGGATCGATCAAAGCCTCCGATCGATTGGGAATATTGAATCGATCGGGATCCAGATGCGTCGTATTTGAAATTGCGACGTGCGTTGGCTGCGCAAAGACTCTTCACCGATTCACTCCGGATCTCTGTGACTTCTCCACGGCCTTGCAAGCTTCGGATCGCTTGAGTTCTTGAAGGATCTTGGAAGGTTTCCAAGTCAAGAGGCGGATCAAAGTCAAGAAGAGAAGCTAGGGTTAGGGTTTGTACTCATTGTAAGCTTGTAAGCTTGTATTTCTTGTATCCTTTCCCTCTCTTCGTGTACTGAGTCTTGTAGGGCTTCTCCGCCCTTGGTAGTTACCATAAAGGAGAGTTTTATTAGTGGAGGGTGCGTGCGTAGGTGTGGATCCTTGGACTAGTCACCTCTTGTGAGGTGGATACCAAGTAAACCAACCTTGTTAGCGTTGTGTGATTTGTTTCTTTGTATTTCCGCTGCACATCTTTGAAGGAACAAGCAACGCCAAGCACCGAGCGAACGCGACGAGCTATTCACCCCCCTCTAGCTACTTTTGGTCCTAACAAGTGGTATCAGAGCGAGGCCGCTCTTCACCGGAATCATCGCCGGAAGGGTCAAGCATAACAAGAAAAGCTAGAGGGTGAAGAAGTTGAAGCAAAAATTGTCAAAGTCAAAGATATCAAAAAGCTCAACTTCAAGATGCAATTCCAAGATGGACTTGGATTTGACACAAGGGTGGCTCCACCATACACTTCCACGAGTTTTGATTCTTGGAAATCAAGAATTGAAAATTTTCTTATGATGGAGATAGAGCAATGGTTTGCTCTAATGGAAGGCTTCGAGGCTCCAAGAAATTCAAAGGGCAAAGTTCTCAAGAGGAGCAAGTGGAGCCAAAAGCAAGTCCAAAGGTGCGAGGCCAATGATAAAGTGACCAAGCTCTTGGTAAATTTATTGCCAAGCATCATCCTTTGCAAAATTGGAGAATTTGAAGATGCAAAGGAATTATGGAGCAAATTGGCCAAGCTTCATGAAGAGATCCCCTCCACTGTACAAGAGCAAGAAGTATCCAGAGAGGGTGACTCTTTGGAGCAAGACCAAGAGGAGGGCTCCGAGGTTGAGAGATGCTCAACCTCCGAAGAAGAAATCCAAGAAGAAGCTTCATCCTCAAGGGAATGCAACGAAGGGAACAAGGAGGGAGCATACTCCTTGTTTCATATTCAAGATGATGAAGCCTCCACCTCTAGGATTGAGGGGGAGCAATCCTTGGTGACACCGGATCAAGAAGAAGGAGAAGCTTCTACATCCGGGTCAAGAGATGAAGAGATTGAAGAAGCTTCTACCTCCACGAGTCAAGAAAAATCAAATGGAGGAGAATTAAGATCGGATCAAGAGGAAGCTTCTACCTCCGGATCCAAAGGAAAAGATGCCACCCCTACAAGCAAAGGTATAAATATTTCAATTAAAAATAAAAATCATATTATATGCTTTGAGTGTAGGGAACATGGGCACTACAAGAGCAAGTGCCCTAAATTGGCCAAGAAGAAGGGCCAAGTGGCACAAAAGGGCAAGGCGAAGCCCAAGGAGATCATCCCCAACACAAAGAAGAGCAAGGAGCATATTATATGCTTCTCTTGCAATCAAAAGGGGCATTACCGAAGTCAATGCCCCAAGGGGAAGAAGGTGGTCAAGGCTCAAGGAGGTATTAGTCGGAGCCAAGGTAAAGAAGAAGGTATCTTTTATTGAGCCTACCCCTTTACATTATGGTGAAAAGCATGATAGTTCTAACTTTTATCATTTTAATGCAATTTACCATAAGAATAGAAAGCATGAGGGCTTTAAGGAAAAACATGTGGCCCTACATGCCAAAACTACCCAACCTAAGGTTAGGAAGGTAGATAGACACTTGGGCGGGAACACTAAGGAAAATAGACACATGCCCAAGATCAAAAATGCTCATGGACCAAAACCTAAGGATTTAATGATAGAAAATCAAGTCTTGAGGTCAAGACTTGACAAACTAGAAAAGACCCTAAAAAGGATGGAGAATATCCTTAAAGGGCAAAATGAGCAATACCTAGGGCTAGGAGCACAAAGGTCATCCAATGGCTATAGAGGTTTGGGATACAAACCCAAAGCTAAAAAGGATGTGCCTAGTTATCATAGGGTTCCATATAGCTATGGAACAAACCCTAAGTCTAGAGGTCAAGTCAAAGATACAAGGGAAGATATCCCTAGAAGTATCTTTGCAACCAAAGTGACTAAGACTTCTAAGAAGTCTAAGAAAGTCACTAACAAGGTCACAAGGGAGGTTATCCCTAGAGTTGACCTAGAAACTGTGACCAAGGCTTCTAAGAAGCCCAACAAGGTCACTAGGAAGGTATCTAGGGAAGTTATCCCTAGTGAGTACCTAGAGCATCCAAGGAGCACCAATAGGTGTTGGGTTCCTAGGAGCATCTTCTCTACCCCATAGATGGGTTAGAGAGTGTCAACTCCGATTAGAAGGGTAGTTAACCCAACTTTGAGGAAATTGACACTCAAGGAGCATTTTCAAGGTTTTAGTTAACCTTTGAAAATGAAATGGACCTATTGATTACTCCTTGAAAGAGTAAAATGTGTCTAATGGTGAAAAATTGATTTTATCTTAAAATGGCACAAATTGGGAAAACCTTGAGAAATACCAAGTTGGGATTTTGGTATTCTCTTGGAAATTTAAGGCAATCCGGGCCTTGATTTATGTGGTTACTCTTGAGGAAAAATGGAATATGCCAACATTTGAGGACATGTTTATTTTCAATTGGCATACATTAAATCAAGGAAATTAGAAATGCCAATTTAGGCTTTGGCATTCTCTTGAAGCACTTTAGGGCAATCTAGGTTTAAGTTGTAAGTTTAGCTAAGACTTTAAGGATACTTAGATAGTTAATCTAGGTATATTTTATTTATGTTAAATCTTTCCATGATTGTTTACCCATCATATGCCATGACATCATGTCTAGTTTTGCATTCATGTTTTATTATGAAAAATCCAAAAATACCATGTCATGACATTCATACATCATGTAGTTATAGAATATTTTTCTTTTGAAAATTAGTTTATTTTGATGTATGCCATAACATAATCATGCGTTAAATTTAATTCCTTGTAATTAAGGACAAATGGCATTTAACAACACTTATTGACAAGTGACATCCTAGGTGGATGTCTAATATTTCTAAAATGCCTAGATAGATATGCATGATCCCTAGATTAGGGCAAAAACCAAATTTTACATCTCACAAAGACCTATAAGATGACTTGTATGTGTTTTGTCCACAATAGATACAAGTGAGATGTTAGGATGATGAACAAAACTCAACATGTTGATTTAGTGCATTCTTTTGAGTTTTTAGGTTCATCAAAACACATAGTTGTGTTTTCCCATCATTGGGAAAGCTAATGTACAAGTCATGTGCATTAAGCCCAAGGAACATGATGGGATATTGGTTTTTAAAAGGTTTTTAAAATGTTTTTGAAAAATCTTGGTGAAGGCTATCTTTTGATAGTAATCACCATTGAATAGTTAGACACAAACTTGAAGAAAACTCTAAGGTTTTTGCAAGTTTTCAAGTTTGTGTCAATCTTTGAAAATATGAAGTATTTTCATAGAAAACTATTTTTCTTTGATAGTATATGCCCTAAATAATGTCTACACGAAATCTCATGATTTTTGTATTTTTGTAGAATTTTCTAGGGGTTTCTGAAGTTGACTGAAATGGAATTTCAGCAACTATCAGAGCTCCGATCGATCCATGGATCGATTGGAGTGCCTGAATCGATCCGTGGATCGATTCAGAAGGTAAGTCTCCCGCGAGCAGAAACTCGCTGGATCGATCAGCCGATCGATCCAGGTAGTCTGAATCGATCAGTGGATCGATTCAGAAAAGTTCAATCGATTGGATCCCAACTCCAATCGATCCAAGTTGCTGATTTTGGCTGGGAAGGCCTGATTTCAGCATCTTTGAACCATGGTTAGTCTATGCAACCATTCCAAACCCCTAAAATACATTTGTATACAATACAAGGGTATTTTCGTGTTAAAAACAAGGATAGAATGGTTAAGGAAGACTTCGTTGAAGTTTAGGTTGAGGTTTGTTTCAAATTTTGAATATTTGAACTTCAAAACTTCTAAATTTGGGTTTCCTAAAGGTTTAGGAATTCCAAGTCATTGTTGGTGCAATGACAGAAGTTACCACCATGTCTTTAGGGGGAGGGACTCTTTAAAGACATGAAAATTATTTTTCATGAACCTTGGAAGGTGGTCAACCTTCCGTTAAGAACATGCTCAAGGTTGAGCGTTTGAACTTTAATGGGGAGTGGATATCCTCATTGTTCAAGTGGCTTCAAGTGGATAATGCTCAAGGATGGGCATTTGCCTACATTGGGGGAGAATGTAGGGTTAAGGTTAATGAAGGGTATGGGACCTTCATTATCGTGTTGGTCACAACGAGTGAAGTTGTGAACAACGATGAGCAACTCTTCAGGGGGAGAGTTTTCAACAATGGGGCATTTGTTGAAGTGTGCCTAAAATTGAGGCATGGGTTGATGTGTGCTCAAAGATGGTTTGATGTGTGCCAATAGGGGGAGAATGTGTGGTTTAAGCTAGGCTTTCATTACCTATGGGGGAGCTCATAGGGGGAGAATGAAGGGAACCAACATTCATACTTTTGGCATGAATGGAGTTAAGGCTATGGGACTAGCTTAACTCAGAATGGTCCTAACTTAAAGGTATTGTCAAACATCAAAAAGAGGGAGATTGTTGGTGCAATATCCTTTAGGTCAAGGTTGACTGAGTTGACCAAGCTTGGGTCTTGGTCATCGTTTCGATGTTTGACAATACATGTAGACACATGGACAATGCAGTGCGATTGTTCATGTGGGAGATTCTGAGGGATTGATCGGTGTGATTGAAGGAGAGTCAGTAGGTCAAGAGTGACCGGATGCACGACTAGGAAGTCCTAAGCGGTATGTTAGGCGTGATGAAAGTCACGGTGAGTGAAGCCGGGGGAAGGAAAGCCCTAGTGAGTGAAGCTAGGCGGTGAAAGTCCTGGTGAGTGAAGCCGGTGAAAGTCCTAGTGGTGAAGCTAGGCAGTTGGAAAGCCCTAGTGAGTGAAGCTAGGCGGTGAAAGTCCTGGTGAGTGAAGCCGGGAAAAGTCCTAGTGGTGAAGCTAGGCAGTTGGAAATCTGGTGAGTGAAGCCGGTGAAAGTCCTAGTGAGTGAAGCTAGGCGGAAGGAAATCTGGTGAGTGAACCGGTGAAAGTCCGGTGAGTGAAGCCGGGCAAGGAAAATCCAGATGGATCAAGGATGATCGGACATCGGTGGAAGTCCAAGTAGGACAAGAGAGTGGCCGGATACTTGGCACGACGAGTAAAGTCCAAGTGGGTCAAAGGTTGACGGACACTTGGTGGGAAGTCCTAGCAGTCAAAGGTGACGGATATTTGGTGATGAAGTCTGGAAGTCAAGGTTGACCGGATGTTGGTTTGAGAGGCTTGGGACTTGGTTTTGGGCAAAACCAAGTCGGATCGATCGATGGATCGATCCGGCCTTCCAGTCGAGAGAGCCTCCGGATCGATTCGTGGATCGATCCGATGTCCAATCGATCGGTGGATCGATTGGGGCGAGTGCTGCTTAGCGCGATAAGGGCTGGATCGATCCGTGGATCGATCCGCATTTTTCCAGCGCAGGCGCTCTGGATCGATCCGTGGATCGATCCAAAGCCTCCCGATCGATTGGGAATATTCGAATCGATCGGGATCCGACCGTTGCGTCGTATTTGAGCTGCAGGCGTGCGTTGGCTGCGGCAACTCTTCACCGATTCACTCCAGATCTCTCGCCAGCTTCTCCACAGCACTTGCAAAGCTCAGATCGCCAGTTCTTGAAGGATCTTGGAAGGTTTCCAAGTCAAGAGGCGGATCAAAGTCAAGAAGAGAAGCTAGGGTTAGGGTTTGTACTCATTGTAAGCTTGTAAGCTTGTATTTCTTGTATCCTTTCCCTCTCTTCGTGTACTGAGTCTTGTAGGGCTTCTCCGCCCTTGGTAGTTACCATAAAGGAGAGTTTTATTAGTGGAGGGTGCGTGCGTAGGTGTGGATCCTTGGACTAGTCACCTCTTGTGAGGTGGATACCAAGTAAACCAACCTTGTTAGCGTTGTGTGATTTGTTTCTTTGTATTTTCGCTGCACATCTTTGAAGGAACAAGCAACGCCGAGCACCGAGCGAACGCGACGAGCTATTCACCCCCCCCCCCCTCTAGCTACTTTTGGTCCTAACATAACACACTCATGATAAGAAGGAGCTCATAATGTAATTTGGGATTGGTGTGGTAGTGCATTAATAACTCTCTAGTGGAATGAGTTATTGTTGATGAACTTGAGTTGTGTGTTCGGGGCGAACACGGGATACTCAAGCTCATCGGAAGGTCAAAATCAATTTCTCCTCTAGGTCCCTGTCATAGCCTCATTAGTGCCTTATAAATCACTCATTAAAAGCCCTTCTTGGTGTCCAAGAAAGGAGGTCGGCCCATTGCTTGGTGACCAAGAAAGGGGGTCTGCCCATTGCTTGGTGACCAAGCAATGGCCGACCACCATCTCCTCTATGGGGCCGACCCTATTGCTTGGTGACCAAGCAAGTAGGGGCCGACCATAATAAATTCAAATAGGAGGGGTGTTTTAAATTTTTAAAATCTTCTCTTTGTAGAAAACTATAAGTTTTAAAAGAGAGATTTTAATTTTAAAAACTTTCCTTATTTGAATTAGGCCACATGGTTTAATAAAGAGTTTTAAAAGTTTTAAAACTTGCCTTTTTAAACCATCTTCATGGTTTTAGAAAAAAGGAAGAGAAGTTTTAAAATTAAAATTTTCTATTCATGTTAAAAAGGAAATTTTTGAAGAAAAATTTTAAATTTTAAAACATGGTTTTAATTTTTAAAATTTTCCTTTTTAACATCCACTTTAGGAAAGAGAGCTTGTAAAATTTTATAAGAGGATTTTTTCTTATAAATTTTTTTTATTTCTTCCTATAAGTGGCCGGCCACCTTTGCTTGGTGCCCAAGCAAGGGGTCGGCCAAGATTAAATCAAACCAATTATTGATTTGGTATTGATTCATTCAAGAGGAAAGAAAAGGAAAAATAAAAAGGAAAAATGAACAACTAGAGGAAGATTTTAATTTTTGTAAAAATTCTTCCCTTATTTGCTTTGGGCAAGTAATATAAAAGAAGGGGTGAGGAGGCTTCATGAGAGCACAATTTTTATTCTCTTGCTTGGTGATCCTCTTGGTGTGGTCGGCCCTCTCTCTTCTCCCTTTCCCTTTGCTCTCTTTTGCTATTTGTTGGTGGTGGCCGAATATTAGAAGAAGGAGAAGAAAGCTTTGGGTGGTGTTCATCTTGGAGGATCGTCGCCCACACGACATCCAAGGCGAGGCGAGGAATATGGCAAAAGATCTCGAGGTCATTAGCTTGCAAAGAAAAGATATAATTAGTAATTGTTTTCCGCATCATGCTAGTTATTTTTCTTTATATGAATTCCAAACACAAGAGGCATTAGATCTAGTTTTTTGAATTAGTAATTCGTGTTTGTGTTTTCTTTGTTTTTCAAATTTGTGATTCGATTGTTCTTTTTGGTTAAACCTAGAGTTATATAAGGAAATTAAATATTAGCTTTCCTTAAAAGACTTTGTCTAGGCGGTGGTGGATGCTCTCATACCCAAGAAGGTCATATGTCTCGCTATGCAGTCCTTGAAGCCAATTTTGGAAATTAATATTTAATTGAATTTATAACGTAGATGGGTTTGGATCAATAGTGTTAGGTTCCGCTTGCGATCCAAGTCTAAACCATTAAGAACAGATAAGTTAAATTTGGAATCAATAATGTTAAGTTCCATTTGTGATTCCTAATTTAACTTCTAAAGAACACAATAGGTTATTTAAGGAAAGGTTCGACACTTGTACAAAATTTTTGTACAGTGGAACCGATATGATTTTTCTAGGACTAACCAACAACTAGGCACCTGTCCACTCGGCTACTCGAGAGTAGTGGTAGCTGGAGTGAGTATAGTTGTCATCGATCAAGTCTCTTGACCATACAAGGGTTGTGGTGTAGAGGGGTGAGCGGGATGATCATCCGTGTATACACTTTTATTATTATACTTGCTTATGTCGTTGTTTGCTTACTTATACGGTTGTTTTATTGTATCCATGTGATATGTTTATATATGTTGAGTTATATACCTGTTGCATGTGTTAGATACTGACTTACTTATTGGTAGTATGTATATATCTCACATGTTATCATTATTATTATGAGCAGTACTATTGCAGTTCCTCACTACTCCACACTTTCTATTACTAGCTTAATATATGAATTCAGGTATGGACATTCATTATGATATCTCTGTAGTTCTTGATAATTTTTCCTATGAGACTGTATATCTTTAGCTCTCTAGTTATATATTATGCTCATGCACTATCTGTCTATTATCCGTTGAGTCCCAACACTCGCCACCCTTTGATCTGGTTTTTTTCTTTCGCCAGGGAATATGTAGATGATACAAGGACACTTGGAGGATCCTGACTATCGGTCCCACGTCACATCCTAGGATGGTTTTCTAGTTTTTGTTTCCTGCTTTACTTGTGTTTTGAATTTGTGAAATTGGTATTAGAATAACTCAATGTTGTCTTGGAGTTTAGTCTTATGGTTTCTTGTATTTGGTTTGATGTTGTTGTGTCAAGCCAGGTCGACTTGCAGTTAGTTGTTTTGTGATTTTGCATTGGTTATTCTGTGACTTCCGTTGTGTTTTATAATAGGCATGTGGGATGCTTATTATATAAATACGTGGTTATACTCTTTTTTTTCCAACCGTGTGAGCTATATATATAACGACGTAATTGTGCATATTCCAGCCGTGTGGGTTGTTGTTAATAGCTTGTGAGTAGCCTTGTGGCATTGTATATATGTTTCATTTGTCACTACTACAGAGGAGGTGTCGTCCGATTTTCGTTGGACAACCTTACCCTTGGGACATGACAATAGGTGTTACAGGTGGGTCTACCAAGTTCTAAACTTGGTTTTCATACATGAAATCCATTTCCTACTTCATGGTTTCTAACTATGAATCTCTTTCTAAACTATTCAAAACTTCTTTTATAACTAGTAGGCTCCTCATCCTCAATAAGTAACATGTCTCTCGATTCACATATGAGAAATCAATATCTCACAAGAATTATATGTGTTCTACTAAATCTATGAAAAGGTGGTGTGAGAACAGGTTCAGTCATTACCTCATCCTCATGAGTAATCGATTGTGGTTCTTGATTAGGCATTTCTTCAGTGTTTATTGGAGTCTCTTGAATAGTCTCAAGTTCAACCTCACTCCCACTATTTTTCTATAAGAGAAACTCTTTCTCTAGGAATACAACATACCTTGAAATAAACACTTTTTGTTTCAAGGGACGATAGAATTAGTAGCCTCTTGTTTCCTTAGGATAACCAATAAATATACACTTATGAAACTTAGCATCTAACTTGTTTGATATGGTCCTCTTCACATAAGCAAGATAATCCTATATCTTCAAATAAGACAGATAAGATTCTTACTAGTCTATACCTCATATGGAGTAGTAGAGACTGCCTTAGTCAGGACTCTATTTAGTAAGTAAACAACTGTCTCGAGTGCATAACCCCAAAAAAATTTGGGAAGATTGCATGATTCATCATCGACCTTACCATGTCTAACAAGATTCAATTTTGCTTTTCTGACACACCATTGTGTTGTGGCATGTAAGGCAGAGTCCATTGAGACAATATACCATTGTCCCTAATACAATCATAAAACTCTTGGCTTAAGTATTCACCTCCTTGATTTGATCAAAGTATTTTAATATTTTTTCTAATTGTTTCTCCACTTTATGTTTGTATTCTTTGAACTTTTCAAAGGCCTTAGACTTATATCTCAATAGATATACATACACAAATCATGAGTGATCATCGATAAATGTAATGTAGCTATAATCTACTCATGCATGAGTAGACATGGGTCCACATACATCGGTATGTATAAGACCTAATACATCATACTCTCGTTCACCTTTTCCCTTAAAAGGTAGCTTAGTCATCTTGTTTTAAGCATGAAGCACATGTATTACATAAATCTAATTTAAATGATTTCAAAATTCCACACTTGTACAATTCGGACATGCATTTCTTACTTATATGGACAATGCAATAATGTCACATATAGGATGTTAATTGATCATCAATTTCAGCACATTTGTTGCTCATTTTGATATTGAATACATCATTAGATATATCTAACATGTAGATACCATTACATAATGTTTCAGTTTCATAAAGAATATCATTCAAAGTTATATAATAATAATTGTTATTAAAAGTTAAATGAAAGTCTTTTCTATTTAAGCAAGAAATAGAAATAATGTTTTCTATTAATGAAGGAACATAATAACAATTATCTAATTCTAAAATTAATCCACTAGGGAGTTTCAACAAATAAGTTCATATGGCTATAGCTACAACCTTTGTTCCATTGTCAACTCACAAATTTGAATCTTCCTTGATCAATCTTCTATTATTCCTTAACCCTTGCATGTCATTACATATATGTGAAATACACCCAGTATCCAATACCCAAGTGTTTGAAGAAATAGTATGACATTCAATAACGAAGATACCTTCTTGAGATGGGGCATTGGATGCCCTCTTCTTCTTCACGGACTCATGATAAAACTTGCAATTTATTCTCCATTTCACCATCTTCCCACATTGGCAACATGAGCCCTTTGGAGTTGGTTCTTCTTTCTTGACCTTCTTCTTAACCTTGAGAACAATTTTTAAGTTTTGAAGTCAATCCAAGAAGTTCAGTCTAGTCAATTTATTTGTATCCAAAATCAAGTGCAAATTAATAGAAGTCATGCTAATTCTATTAACTAAGAAACACAAAATTGAGCATATGAAAGAGTTGAATTAAATATGATATGCAAACATTTTACATTCACAAATTAGATCTCACTTGCTTATCAAATTCAAGAACCCTTACTTTGAATTCGAGAGATGGTAGGTTGTCTCCAAGTGGATTGATATCCACTATAGATAAGATAACCTTAGAGTGTGTCCAACAAGTCATTCTTTGTTCTAGTGCTAGGTATCAAATATACCAATTATATATCACATATATATAACTATCACATTATGCTACCAATGATTGATATTTGCATAAACATCGGGATGTTAACTCATTAACATATATACATCATATGTATATCACCCAATTTTATCTCTTTCCACATTAACCTTGAAGTGAACCCAACAAATTAATGCTTTAAGTTAAAGTCAATTCATTAATCATGAGATCATATCTCAATGATCTGAACATGTCTAATTTCAAATTAGGTTTAGAGAGAGTCCAACAATTCAAATATGAAATTAAACTATAGTTCTTACTATATTAACGAAAAATGTAAGCTTTAATATTTTAAATAAAGGATTTATTTATTTAGGTCTCATCAATCACATGTAAAGAAACCATACAAAATTGTAAACTATCTACATGAAATAACATGACATAAATCATGGCGTATATCATGACATCATCATGGTATAAATTATGACATCAAGCATAACATAAATTATAGCATCATGCATGGCATAATTGTCATAAATTAATTAGGAAATAAATATAATAAAGAATTAGTTTCCATAAACCATAATTCCTTAATTAGATTAAGAAATAATTTCCAAATCTAATTCCATATTTTATTATAAAATAATTTCTAAATTAGGAAATTCCCAATTAAATTAGAAAATGATTTCCTAAATTAGATTTTGTCATATTAAGAAATAATTTCTAAAATTGGATTTCCTAATAAATTAGAAAATAATTTTCAAAATTAAATTTTCTAACAAATTAGGAAACAATTCCTAAAATTAAAAATTTTATATCAGATTAGGAAATAATTTCGATATCCCAAATTTCCTAATTTTTCAAATTTTATTAAAATTTTATGACAATGTATGACATGCAAAACTAAGATCTACAATCTATGTCGAAACATAAGGTGTCTCTAATACCACTATTGGGTGTTTCTATGCGTATATCAAAAATTTATTTTGAAAATATGCAGCGAAAGCATAATAATTTCCTAAATTATTACATCGCACATCACACACATCCACAATATATACATATGTAGACATAATCAAAGAATAAATTTTCATAAAGAAATTATATCTATCGTATGACGTGTAAAGGAATTGGCATCAACTAGCAAACTTCACCAAGTTTGCCTCTATTCGTATCCACACTAAGATACCTTTAAGACAACTTTGCTAAGTCACAAGTCTCATCTCCTCTTTGGTACTAGCCAAAGAAAGGAGATGACACGGTATGAGAGAGGAAATCCGGCTTGATTTGGTGCTCAGTGGCAAAAGCTATCGGCAACACCAAACAGAGAGAATAACAACCCTTAGGTTGTTGTCCAGCGGCACAAGAGTTGTTGTCTTGCGGCTAGATGGTTGTCCGATGGCTAGATGATTGCTGTCTAGCAGCTAGGTAGTTGACAGCAAGCAAGGAACATCAGGTCCTTGCTTGCTGTTAAGCGGCTCAGCAGGCACTACATCCCCTTAACTGTTGTCCAGTATTTAGACTATCGACGGGAAGCGGTAGGGGAGGGGCGGAAGGTATGGCAACAAGCGGCTACTTGCGGTATTCTTTTGAGACAACAAAAGAGGTGGCAACACCTCTTTGTTCACAACAGT